>NC_082739.1:12101271-12428616 GCF_030144855.1 Hypanus sabinus | reverse complement strand
TGAAGCAAACTTCCTGATCTCTACACAATGCAAAGTTCCTGAGCTGTATGCACACTGTTCTCAATCTGTATTTAATGCAGTTTCCGAGCTGTATGTGCACTGTTCCCAAGCTGAAAGCAATGCAAAGTTTCTGACTGTATGCACACTGTCCCCGAGCTGTACACAATTCAAAGTTCCCAGGCTGTATGCGCACTGTTTCTGAGGTGTTTGCAATGCAAAGTTCCCAAGCTGTTCACAATGCAAAATTCCTTAACTATATGTGCAAAGTTCCTGATCTGTACACAAAGTTCCCAAGCTGTATGCGCATTGTTCCCGAGCTGTTTGCAATGCAAATTTTTTAAAATATATGCGCCAAATTCCTGATCTGTACACAATGCAAAATTCCTGAACTATATGTGCAAAATTCCCGATCTGTACGGAATGCAAAGTTTCCAAACTGTATGCGCACTGTTTTCGAGCTCTTCCCAATGCAAAGTTCCTGAGCTATATGCAATGCAAAATTAAAAGCTGTACGCAATGCAAAGTTCCCGAGCTGTATGCACACTGTTCCTCGTCTTTCCAGCCCTGTCTTGAGTGTATCAGGTCTCCCTCAGGTTTTTCCAGCACAATCTCGAGAGCATCAGGTCTGCCCCAGGTTTTCCGGGGAAAGTCGTTGCCAGTGCTTACCATGACAGAGCCTGCCATCCTCCGCACCTGGGTTGAGTCGGTGTCAGCGACCGTCGTGACAGAGAGTCTGCCGTTCCTCCGCACTTGGGGTCCAGTCCTGTGAGCACGCACCATGACACATAACAAACAGAATGGGTTCTGGCACCGATACCTGTGGCACGTGACTGGTCACAGGATCCCAATGTCAAAAACAAGCCTCTATCACCTCACTTTGGCTCCAATTATCAAACCAATTTTGGATCCAATTTTCCAATTAGACTCTAGTCTTTTTAACCAGCTTCCAATGTGAGTCCTTGTCAAATGCCTTACTAAAGCTAAAGTAGACTTTATTTAAAATAACTTGTTCCCACTGAAAATTTAATCAAATTTGTCTGATGGGATCACCCCTAATGAGCCTCATCTTTGATTAATCCCTGCCTTTCCAAGTGTAGATACATCCTGTCACTCTGAATTTTTAACAGTAACTTTTGAACGACTGCCATTGGACTCACAAGCCTTCGATTCAATGCGTATCTAACTGCACCTCCTCTCCAACTGTACATCAGCTGTGTCCTGTTCCTCTGTTATATTAACTTACACCCTTCCCCACAGAGTTCCCTTCAAGGATGTTGGACCTGTTCTAGTTCAGATGCAACCTGCCCAGCTTCTGCAGGTCCCACCTTCCCATCAATAGTTGCAGTGATTGAGAAATCTAAAGAGCTAGCTCCTACTCCATCCCTTTAGACACACATTCATTTACCCTTTCTTGCTGTTTATTCTCTCAAATAAAAGGGCACTGGATGTAATCCAGTCATTAATCTTCAACCAGCTCTATATACTCTTGTTGAAGGACCTCGTCCCTCTTTTTATCTTTGGCGTTGGTACCTCTAGCTGTTAGCTTGCCACTTTACAATACCCGTGCCATCCAGCTGCACTGTGCTGAGTTGTCCTTCAGCCATCTCAATTCCAGGGACTGATTCCGCCAGGCACGCTGTTGTCTGTCCAAAAACCAGGCACAGTAATGCAGCGGAAAGCATAATGCTATTATAGCGCCAGCAACCAGCGTTCAGCTCTGCCTCAGTGGTGGAAATGAACCCTGGTCGCTGGCAGTATAATAGTGTTACGCTTACCGCTGCATTACTAAGGAGTTTGTACGTTCTCCCTGTGACTGCGTAGATTTCCCTCTGGGTGCTCCAGTTTCCTCCCATATTCCAAAGACATAAAGGCTAGTAGGTTAATCGGTCACATGTGCGTAACTGCGTGGCGCGGGCTCATTGGGCCAGAATGCGTGTTATTTATTTACTCTCATCTCTGAATAAGAGTAACTAAATAACACTCCCACCTCTGTAAAGTTGAGGGAATGGACAACACGGGTCCTGACTTCAGAGGAATCAAAATAAATGTGAGAACCGAATAAGCAGAAGATTATGAACAGGTAATTGTGGTACTGAGGTGAAGTTCATGGAGCAGAGCCCCAGCAGAATGAACCATCAGCACGGACATGGCAAATAGCACCCTCAAGTGGGAAGAGGTGTAAACAATGTCTGATCGTCTGGTAACAGAAGCAGTGAAGTCTTAATTAAGTGACACATCTTCACCCTTAATTGGAGAGAGTTTAAGCAGCAATCTCATATCTCAAAAATGGATTTAACAATGTAGTTACCAATAAAATGGCTTCTTCTTAAACTAGGGCCAATGAACATGAAATGGTCATTAATAAATTGAGAAATTTCTTTAACCAAAGAGAATGTAGAAATGCACATTCATGAGTAACTGACATATAGGGATCTGAGATGGAGTTAAGGGGTACAGACATGAAGAGGAAGTGGAAGACTTAGTGATAAGATTAAGAGAAATGGGAGGAGCAGTTGAGTAGTCTATCAATGCACTGTAAACTCTACAATTATCATCATCAGCATTATGTGCTGTGTTGTATGACGTGGGTGATCATGGTCTTTCCATAACCATAATTGTTCTTGGCAATTTTTTCTACAGAAGTGGTTTGCTATTGCCTTCTTCTGGGCAGTTTCTTTCCAAGAAGGGTGACCCCAGCCATCATTAATACCCTTCAGAGATTGTCTGCCTGGTGTCAGTGGTCGCATAAACAGGACTTGTGATCTGCACCAGCTGCTCATACGACCGTCCACCACCTGCTCCCATGGCTTCATGTGACCCTGATCGGGGGCTAAGCAGGTGCGACACCTTGTCCAAGGGTGACCTGCTGGCCGGTGGAGGGAAGGAGCGTCTAACACCTCCTTTGGCAGAGACGCATCTCCACCTCACCACCCAAAACAAACACACCGAAATAAAAACCAAAAGACACAAACAGAATATAGGTTAACCTGTCAAACCACCTGCCTTTGGAGGAAACTGGAGCATTCAGAGGGAATCCATGTAATCAGCAAGGTGAATGTGCAGCACTGGAGAACAGGGACAAACTTGGGTCACCGGAGCTCTACTTGCTGCATTTCTCTGCTACTCGAGCAAATCACTACAGATGCACTGTGAAGAGCATTCTAACTAGTCGTGTCACCATCTGGTATGGCGGGGCCACTGCACAGGATTGGAAAAAGCTGCAGAGGGTCGTAAGGCTAGCCTCCCCACCATCAAGGACACCTTCAAAGGGTGATGGCTCAAGGCAGCATCATCCACCACTAAGGTCCTTCACCTTCCAGGGCGTGCCCTCTTCTCATTAATACCATCAGGAGCCTGAAGATCAACAGCTTCTTCCCCTTTGCCATCAGATTTCTGAACAATGAACACTACCTCACTATTTTGCTCTCTTTTCACACTTTTTAAAATATATTCTTCGTGTAATTTACAGTAATTTTTATGTCTTGCACTGTACCGCTGCCACAAAACAACAAATTTCACAACATACGTCAGTGATGGTAAATTTGATTCTGGTGTCTGAAGTGGGTTGGGGGACTCCAATGGGGAAAAAAATAAACATGGCTAAAAGAAATAAAATTTTGAGATTTGATTGCAACTGAGTGATTAGTGCAAAAGTCGGACCCCCTTTCTCACCTTGTTCAATGCTTCCCAATGGGGCAGAAGAGTTCATGCTCATTGGCTGCTTGCCCTGGCTTATCACAGGACTTGGAAGGGTAGTCTTGGGCGATGAGGTCCATCCAGGTGAGGCAACAGACATTGATGGTGACTTTAACCGACTGGGAGAGCTTGCTGGAGAGCGGACAGGAAGCGATGAGCTCATGACCTGGGGAGACTTGATTGGACCCGAGGCATTAGCCGATGACAAGTTTGGCAGCTGAGATGGCGTCTGGGGTGACTTAAGGTTGGCAGACGGAGAGCTGACCAGGGGAGAATGAACCTGGCTAATGGTCGGTGACTTTAGGTGACCCATGTTGGGAGAACTCATTTGATTGATGTTGATCGTGAGGTCAGAGGGTCTTCGGCCTAGCCCCCTTTGTGACGCTGGAAGCATTGCACTCACATTACTGTGGCTGCTGGACTGATTTGAAGTTGGTGTCATTTGCATGTGGCTTAGTCTGGCTGTGTTGCTCATGCTACCCACGGGCATGGGACCTTGTTCAGGACTAAACATCTCCCCAGGATTTCCCATGTTATTCACTTCCTGAGACATATTGGAATACTGCCCTTGACCACCAGGAAAACCCTGTTGTCCATGATTAGGAAATTGTGACTGCATCAACATTTTCTGAGGGTCGCCCATCATCCCACTGCCATTTTGTGCCCTGACTCTCGCCATCTCTTCTGGAGTCAAAACCTGATGTGACATCATTTCCTGTGCTCTCATTTTCTGTGACATCATCATCTGCTGCTGAGGTGTCATCTGGACATTGAGATTCATGTTCATGTTCATATTTACATTCATGTTCATATTGACATTACCGGGACCCATCGACGCGTCCATATCACGCACGGGTCCTGCCTGCCCTAGAGGAGGGCTCAACATTCCCCTTGATCCAACAAAATCCAATGCCATTGGATTTCCGCTCACATTATCTCCAGGCAACTGGCCAGGGAACATCCCAGAGATGGCTCCTGGCTCCATCTGTCTCTGTGCCTGCATCATTCGCTCCATCTCCATTCCCTGGTTCATGCCACCAATGCTGTTGGTGTTGTTCAGATTCAGTGGGCGCTGCATACCCATGGATCTCTTTTCCATCAGCTGTTGCCTCAGTAGCTCATCCCTGGCCCTAGGGTTCATGAACCTCTCGGGATCACCTTGGCTAGGATGATACGGAATGCCACCTTGGGGGAAGTTCCCTCCACCTCCCATCGGCGGCATGTCATCTGGCCAGGCCATCCCAGGTCGCACAGTCCGTTGCATTGGGTTCATGGCCCCCAAAGCCTCCATCGGTATGTTCTGCATTCCTCCATATCCACTAACCCTCTGCATCTGGCTATTGGGGAAGCGGGGCCCGGAGAAAGGGGTGGTTCCTCGGGGTTGCATGGACTCGGGAACGTCCATGGGGCCCGTGAACCGGTTGCCCATGCCAGACGGCCACTGGTCGCCGGCTTTGCTATGGTAGGGCGGGGGAGGTCCTCGCACCATCATACCTCCCATTGGCCGCTGCATCATCATCTCTTGCATTGTTCTTTGTTGAACCACAGCCTGCTCCTGCTTCCTCCTTTTCTCTTCATAGAAGTCTTCCTGAAGCTTCCTCCAGGCCACTTGCTCTGGAGTCAGATTCTCTTGGTTGACCGGATTCATCATCATGCTGACCTGCTGTCCCATGGGGTCATGTTGCATCACCTCCTGGTGGTGCATTGCCTCTTGCTCCATATTTGGCCCTTCAACCGCACCCAAAGTCTGTCCTTGGGAAATCATGGACTGTAAAGGTTCTTCTGGCTTCTTCATTGCCTGCTGCCCATCTCCTTGCCCAGTGGGGCCGCAGTTGCCCTTCAACGGAAATTCACTCTCGCTGCTGCGTAGCAGGAGCCTCTCGATATCTCTTAGGGTCTGCAAGGAACGCTCCCTGTGCTCCAGCTGCTCCTTGGACAAGCCTTCAGTGTTGCCGTGCAGGTTCATCACCAATGATACATTCCCATTTGGATTGCTGGTCTCCCCATTTCCTCCACTGGCTGGATCACCCGGAACCCCCTGTAGTGGATTGGTGGCTGCGTTACTGATGTTGGGGTGAGCATTCCCTGGCTGGTTTCCTGCTCCGCCATTGCTCTCCATCGGTTTGGAACCCATGTCAGAATGTAAGGGTTCAGGTCCAGCTCCTCCCTCCTGAGGCAGTGAGCTGGGGGTCTGTAAGCACTGTTGGCCCTGTTGCTGGGACTGAGGCTGGGGCGTGCGAGATGGCGGGGTGTTACGCGATGGCTGCTCCTGAAGTCCGGCTCCTTTCTGGGCGGTGTGGGAAGCCTGTCAGTGAGAGGAAGGGAAGCTGTTACTCCATGACCCTGGCAGCATATTGTATTTCCAGTCAGACCCACACACACCAGCGTTGGGTATAATGACACCCAGTATGGTTTGCTATTTCATTCACTACCATCCTGCGCACAATGGGACCCCGGAGAAGAAAGAAAAGGCTGAACCATATTTACAACCAGATTATCTCTTCCAGATCTATTTAGTTGGGCTCACAAACTCAACCACACTTGCATGAAAATGTGCAGAGTCTCTCAGAGGAGCGATTTTGTTTTTGCCAGAATGTCAGTAAACTCCAGCTTGGGCAACACTGCATGCGCTGAGCACTGATTCTCCATATTGAGCTTAAAGATATATGTGCATTTGCCGCAGTGTCGATACCTGGAGCTACCTTTCACTTTACAAAGTGTGACCGAGAAATCCCCCTTCCCCAGCTATAGAGAAACAAAGCTCCTCCATATTAGAAACATTTGCAAATTGCTTCCTAAATAGAATCAATCTGTTTCTAGGATATTGACTAATCTCTAAACGTTTTCTCTCCACTGTCAGACCTAACTACAGTTACAATTAGTGATGGTGGCTTCCACGTCATCGTCTGCTGTGTCCACTCAGACTGACCGTGTCGTTGTCCTCCTCCTCCGCTTTCACCACTTTGCTTCATTCTTTTCTACACAGTTGTTCCTTCTCCCCTTTCACTACCATTACTGATATTTGCCAAAGGTCTTGGCATCATGCTGTTATCTTCCAATTCTACCATTGCGTTAGATTGGTCTTAGAGTAGGTGAACAGACCTATACTGTGTGGTACTGTTCTGTTTTATGTTGAGGTCATGGTTTTGGTATTTTTAACATTGTGTTCCTGACATCTTGTTCTGGAAAGACACAACTTCTTCCAGATCATTACTGTTGTCTTACCATGAACTCTGTCTACGCCTCATCATCTGATATCACCTCTTAACCTCTCATCCTCTTCCTACTCCAAAGGGAAAAGCTCTAGCTCACTCAACCTTTCTTCAGAAGACATGTTCTCTGATCCAGGCAGCACCACCATACTCTTCTGACCACCCTATCAACTTGCATGGCAACTTTGAGGGATCTATGAACGTGGACCCCAAAATCCCTCTGTTTCTCCACACTGCTACAAATCCTGCCATTAACTCTGTACTCCAACTTCAAGTTCAACCTTCCAAAGTGAATCACTTCACACTTTTCCAGATTGAACTGCATCTGCCACCTCTCAGCCCAGCTCTGCATCCTGTCAATGTCCCATTGTAACCTATAACAACCTGTATGTTGTAGCTGTGTGTCAGACATGACTATGAGCAGCACTGGGGCCCTACTATTGGCTACCTTCCTGTTTACCCTGTGTACCTCGTACTTTAGATACAACACTGGGTCATGTCATCTGTGGAATTCTCTGAGGACTCAGCAATAGTTGGGTGTTTAGAAGGAGGGTGGGAGGATGAAGACAGGGCCCTGGTGGAGGACTTTGACAAATGGTGCGAGCTGAATCACCTGCAGCTCATTATTAGTAAAACAAAGGATTTGGTGATGGACTTTAGGAAGGCGAAGCCTGCACTGCCTGTTACTATTGATGGTGAGGACGTGGATGTGGTGAGGACCTACACATACATGGAGGTCCATCTGGATGACAGACTTGAGTGGAGTACCAACACAGAGGCTGTGTACAAGAAGGGCCAGAGTCACCTCTAATTCCTGAGGAGACTGGGGTCCTTTGGAATATGCAGGCCTCTCCTTCATATGTTCCACCTGTCTGTTACCGCTAGTACAATTTTCTATGCGGTGGTGTGCTGGGGCAATGGCATCAACACGGGTGATGCCAACAGGCTCAATACACTGATTAGGAAGATTGGCTCTGTTATAGGAGTCAAACTGGACACACTGGAGGCTGTGATAGAACAAAGGACCCTACGGAAAATCCTGGCAATTCTGGACAATGTTTCTCACCCTCTGCATGCCACCTTGGCTGAACAGAGGAGCACTTTTAGTAGTAGATTAAGACGACTGCACTACCCCAAAGAACGCTATATGAGGTCATTCTTGCCCTCGGCCAATAGGCTCCATAATGAGCCAACCTATAGCCAAGGAAGTGATGACCCGCTTTTGTTAGACCGAGGCAACTTATTTTTTTATTCTTTCCTACTTCTCTTCTAATATTTGTATATCTGTGCACTTGTAATCCTACTGTGACACTGTAATTTCCTTTGGGATCAAAAAAGTATCTATATTATCCAGAACAGCACCAAACTTTGTATCATTTGAAAACTTCATAACACACTCTTCATTTCCTCATCTAAGTCAATTATAAAAATCAGAAGCAGCAGAAGAGATCCCTGCGGAACACCACTAATCATGGATCTCCAGGCATAATACACTCCATCTGCTACCACCTTCTGCCTTCTATGGGCAGGACAATTCTGAATCCACACGGGAGGTAACTATAGGAGAAAGCTGGAACATGCACTTGCAGGGGACATCGAGGCCCAGTGGGAACTTAAAGCCTGAGATTTCTGTTAGATGGAAGAATGAAGGGAAAATGGACCTAAAGCAGGAAAATGGAGCGCTCCCCCCAAACCACCAAGTCCTTATCCATGAAACCCACCTTCACCCTCGACCATCTGTGCAAATGGACAGAGGCCCAAATGGAAAATTGCTGAGCCAGGCTCAGTGGCAACTTGAATGACTTGGGCTGGTTGAGCCCTGAAGCATGGCATGTAACTTTTAAGCTGCATTGGCACCTACCTTCTGATCATACACTTGCTCCAGTTTCGTGCGAGGCACGTTGTGCGTGTGATAGGCAACAATCGAGTCTGACCGGCCCTGGATTACAGCTTCCGCAGCCCTGCCATCCGACACAGAAGATATAAGAGCAGCCAGGATTTTCAATGCCACATCCAGCCCCCTCACTCTCAACTCTCAGGGATCACCTTCCTCTTTCCCAAACTCCACTGGCCACACCTTCGCGGCCGTGACTCACTCCGCCTTCCCAGGGCCCACTTTCTCTACTCTCACTGAATCCACCTTCATCCACCCGAGTCCTGCTCTCCAAATCATCGCTGATTCCTTCCTGCCCACCGGCACCATCCCCAACCCTTGACCGACCCTTCCACTCCAATGCTACTACCACCTCCCTCCAGCCCCCCACCTCCATTCTTATTTTTCCAGATCTTTGGAATGAATATTGTGTCAGAGACACAACTCCACTGGAACCAGTTCTGATGAGGGGATTCTCAGTTCATACCTGTCCGAGTAGACCATACCTGCGCTCTACCCTCTCTCCCATATCCTGCAAGTCTTCTGTTGCCTAGGCAATTTCTTTCCCCTCACTTCAGGTTACACCTGCTCGTCACTAACCTGTTAAGATTGTTAACTTGCTCTAAAACTATCCACGCTTATTTATTCCAATTTACTTTCTCTCTAATATTTCATTGCCCTTTCCCCCATCTCTTTTTGCACTTAATTTTTGATATATGCTTATCATAATTTATAGTTTAAAAAATTATATTAAGCCTAATTCAAATTCTTTCTCTGTTTCTCCTCTCCCTAGCTTCTGGAGTTGTGTACAAGGAGAGTTGAGCAATTTCATTGCTATCGACCTCAGACTCAGCTCAATAGGCTCTGCTTGACCTCCCAGGGCTTTGCCACATTTTGTCACACCCATTTCACACACTCACATGTTGGCCAGGTTAGTCGTGAAGACGTAAACAAATTGCGAAGGTGGTTTGCTGGGGTTCCTGGGGTTGCCACTGTCCGATCGCAGGCAGGGCCCACCCGCTGGGTTGTGAGGAACGTTGGAAGGGGCACTGTCGCTGACTGTCGGGAGGGGGTTTGAACTGGGAGAAGGTTGAACAGCCCCCGAGAGGGCAGACTCCACCACAGTACAATCTGCACAAAAGAAACAACAGAGTCAATTCGGAGTTTGGCATTCTTCCCAGGTGCTCCCTCCCACAAGGTCTGTGGCATTCTCCCCACCCTGTGGACACTCATTGCAACCGTGCCTCTCAGAATTGCTGCTGGGGGGTACCCAATGGCCGATGGAAACAGAAAGTAGGAGGGAGGAGAGATGAATGGGGAAAGCAGGGCAGGGTGCGGGGGGCTTGAGGAAAAACAAGGCAGAAGGTAAGCAGAGGAGATAGGAAATCAGACAACAGGGAAAGACAAGGTGTAGAGTTGGGTGTGTATATATAACACAGCTTACTTTAGGATTTACTTAAAATTTGCCAGTGGCCACCAGATGGCGCTGCAGACCAGGGTTCAGCAAACTTCTGTCAGACGGGGATGAAGCAGCAAAGACGTGACCCAAGTCTGCTGATAAGAATAATATCTCCCCAAGGCACAAAAACTACTACTTCTGAGGGAATGCATCCTTAAGATTAGAGCTAAGCCATTCAGGTTTTCTGCAACAAAAGCACTCCTCACACAAAAGCTACTGAAAACATCCTCTCCCCAACACACAGAAAATGCAGTCCAGATAAATGGCCTCGGCCCAAAATGTCCACTGTTCATTCCCTTCCATAGACTGCCTGACTTGCTGAATTCCTCCAGCATTTTGTGTACATTGCTCAAGATTTCCAGCATCTGTAGAATCTTGTATTCATGATTTTCTCCCCAGAAAGCTATTTGGAGTGACAAACAATTGAAAATTTCAAAAATTGAGACCAATATATTATTTATAGGTAAGGACAAAGGAAGGTAAATATTATGGAGATAAATGTGGATGATAATCCAATTAGATATTGGAGAGTAACTGATGCCAGATTTAGAAATGTGTTAAGGAACTGAGTGGCTGGTTTGTGAGACTGACCCTCGTGTTACTTACTGTGGGCAGCCACTCCAGGTTTATCCTCGTCCTCACTGTCTGGTCCTGAGTACCACTCATCCCCACTGTATGGCTGCTTGCGTTCCAGAACACAACGCCTCTTGCTCCGTGGGGCTCCATCTGCTGTCAAGGAAGCACAAAGTAATAAGTACAAGATCACAAGCTGGAGTTTGGCTGCATCACAAGATCACCTTACTCATGCACAGAACAAAATGAATCCTTTTCCTTAGAGATCCCCAACTGTCTGCTCAAAGCTTAAAGACATCGAGATGGAGGCACATCAAAGCTTCCATAACCAATAAGCCATGGAACCACTGGGCTGTTTTGAGCTTAGTGCCTCACTCAATTCTGTAATGGATAATACTCTGCCTATTTGAGCTCCTGATAGCCATGACTGAGGAAAACTGGGAATGAAGAAGGAAGAGGGAAACTGATTTGAGGAGTGTACTACTCGGGTGCATAGATATTGCAGGATGTAGTGCTGGGCTGAGGTGGCAGATGCAGTTCAATGAAGAAAAGTGTGAAGAATCTCAGACTGTTTATTCCTTCCATTGGGTTCTGCCTGACATGCTGAGTTTCCAGCATCTGCAGAATCCTTACCTTCTTCCAATTACATACTAGAAAGACCAAAGCCGCTGTCACCCTCTTCCCAGCAATCACCTGAAAATGGAACTGATTACTGACTGCCTTCATTTGGCACCAGATCGCTGTGCCCTCTTCAAGCCCGACAACAGCCTCTGCTACTGAAACTCTCATCCAGGAGTTTATCTCCCGGCTTGACAACTCCAATGCACTCGTGCCTGGCCTCCCTGGTAGTATTGTCCATAAACCAGAGTTCATCTAAAACATATCCAGACTTCACCCTTCACTTTGCAGCTGCTGACCTAAATTAACACCAGTCCTCAGTTTAATACATTTCTCCTTGTCTATTAGCCTCATCCACCGTAACCCTTTGAAATCCCTGCAGTTCCAGTCTCTTTCGCTGCCCTGCTTTTAATTGTTTCCCCATGCACTATTGTAGAGTAAACTGTTGTGGTTCTAAACCTCTGGAATTATCCTTGTACATCTCCATTACTCTAATAGAAAATAGAACAGTACAGTACAGAAACAGGACCTTGGGCCCACAATGTTCGGATAAACTAATTAAACTTATAATTAGCTGCCTAACTAAGCCAGTCCCTTCGACCCACACAAGGTCTGTATCCCTCTATTCTCTGCACACTCGTGTGCCTATCTGAATGTCTCTGTTGTATTTGGCTCCATTGCTACACTTGGCGGTCCATTTCAGACACCCACCATGTTAAAAATAAATTGCTGCACACATCTCCTTCGAACTTAACCCAGCTCACCTTAATCTCATCTCACTAGCGTGCCTTCTAGTGTCTAGTTGACATTTCAACGCTGGTTAAAAAGTACCAGTTGCCCACCTGTGTCTCTTGGAATCTTATAAGCTCTGATCAGGTCTCCGCTTGGCCTCTGCTGCTCCAGAGGAAATGCAGCTTCTGAAGCACCGGGACACTTTGGGTTATCGACCAAGTCATCTGCTATACACGGTGGTTCAGCTCGTTTAGTTGCACCCTCATATCTCCAGTCACCCAGGTTCAATCCCATCCTCAGATGCCCTGTGACCAAATGGCTTTTATTTCTTTAGTAGAACAGCATAGAACAGGCCCTTCATGCCCAATCAGCCACACTGATTTACCCTAGCCAAATGACAGGACAACTTATAATGGCCTATTAGCTCACTAACAGCAAGGTCTTTGGACCGTGCGAGGAAACCCAAGCGCACACGGGAAGAGCAAACACACTTTCTTACTGAATTGACTCTGAAACCCCGAGCTGTAAGAGCATCACACGAACTGCTGCTCTACCACAGCAGCAAAAACTGTTGTTGTGCCTCTCCCACGTGGATGTAAAAAATTTCCTTCGGACCAGCACGTAGGAAAAAGGCACGAGAGTAACCTCCAGCACATGTAGACCCTGATCGGCTCTTTACCCTCCTGCACCTCGAGAAACTGCACAAGTTAGCTGCTGTTTTTCATATATCACAGTGAAGACTACAAATTGAGTTCAAAGCTAGTCTGTGGATGTGAAAAATGCACGTGTTTTTTATTACATTTTTTTGCACACAAACCCAGACAGTGAAGGGGGATTGCAGCTGTGAGCTGCACCGGCAGAAATAGAATACTGAAAGCCATTCCTCCAGTCAGTGACTCACCCGCCTCTTTGTTACACTAAGTTTTAGCTGGCCCTGTCCCAGAGAAATCCCCAGAAACCATTTACAACTCATGAGGCACTGGGTTATCAGTCACCCTTCAATTTGTGAATATGAGTTCATGCTCCCCTACCTTTTCATTTTGTTTCAAAGTTCGAAGCAAGTTTACAATCAAAGTACGTACACATCACCATGTACTACCCTGAGCTTCATTTTCTTGCAGGCATTCACAGTAGAACAAACAAATACAATAGAAACAAAGACTGACAAAAAAAAAGCATCCTAAAAGGTCTCTGATGCACAAATGGTTGCTTCAGATAATATTCACAAGGAGGAGAAAAAGCAGGGCTGTGGAATCCACATTTAAATTTGACTGAATATAATGTACTTCATGACTTCA
Source organism: Hypanus sabinus (assembly GCF_030144855.1). Classification (NCBI taxonomy): domain Eukaryota; kingdom Metazoa; phylum Chordata; class Chondrichthyes; order Myliobatiformes; family Dasyatidae; genus Hypanus; species Hypanus sabinus. The sequence goes on along the minus strand of NC_082739.1, from coordinate 12,415,155 downwards.
GGCCATCCTAAAATGCCTGCAGGCAAAGAAGGAATGTAGTCAGGGTGGCAAAGTAAGCCCCCAAACCAACAAAAATATCGAAGGATCACCAGATAATTTGTTTGAGGCATGTGCTTGACCACAGTGCCCAGGGTTGCACCTTCTCCTTAAGGCAGCACACTACACTCACCGGGCATGCGTGGCTGTGGGAGCGTTAAAGCAATTCTCACACACTTAGTTGAGTTGTTCTCTGATCCCGGCAATTTACTTGCAAATGTTTTGTCACCACACGAGGACACGCTGTCAGTGCGCTGTCGACTGTAGAGTGCCCTCCGAATGCTTGGCCTTCATATAGTTTTCAATCAGCTGATTGGCTGTCATTATGGAAACTCAATTGTGATGTGGGGAGGAAATCTCGTCGTTGATTGGTTGTGTGGTGAAGTTCGCACGTTGTGGTCTGGAATTTTGCCCGCATTGGCTCATAAATAGGATTGAGGTCTACACGTCTGTTTACAGATTTGTCCACGAAAAACCACACTTCTAGGAATTTTCTTGCATGCCGCATGCTTGCTTGCTCCAGGACTTTCACTGATGTCCAGTCAAACTTGTGCCCTTCTTGGGTAGAGACTAGGAAGAGTTGCTCGTACTGCTTTAATTGATGTTCATGATTGCTAAGTATATAAAGACCAAGCACTTGGAGGACATCACAATTAACATGCACTGATGATGCCTCCTCCTATGGTGATGAAAGGTTTGCAAGTAAATTCCCAAGATCAGAGAACAACTCAACCCAACCATCAACCTCCTGATCTACACATGTTCTAAACTTTTTTTCTAAGTTTGTAGACAGGTAATGTTCCCACTTTGAAAGCAGAGATTGCACAAAACCAAAAGTACAATTTATCTTAACGGGAACTGTATGAAAGATATTCTATTCAGTAACTGGCTTTCTGACCCGTTCACATTCCCAACACAATCTCATCATGATATCTTGCTACAAGATACTATTGAACATACTAACAGATCCAACCTTGCCTAAAGTCAGCAGGGCTTTTTACATGGGCAAGCTCAGAACAAGTACTCACTGAACTGCAGAGGAGTAATGGCCATCTTTACAATCACTTGTAAACCATAGAATCTACAGCTGCAGAAATGCCAGCCGAATCAGTGACCACCAAGTTTGCTCCTCAGAAACTTCAGGTCATTCTGCAGCCGACACAGGGTTTCCTGTGGCAATGAATGCTCGTTCAACAATTACTCCAATTTAAAAATTTTCATTCCCCTGTCAACTTCTGTCAGAATGGTCCATCTTTGTGGGTTTTTGTCGATACTGTTTCTAGTTCGTTACTATTTATTCCTGTAAATGCCGGCAAGAAAATGTATTGCAAGGTAACATGCATTGGTAACGTATACACATACTTTGACAATAAATTTACTTTGAACTGGGATTCTCCATTGTCGGTAATCTTCTTCAACCTCACCGACCTCCAAAATCAATGCATTCAGCAAAAGAAAATCAAGGGCTTGATGATGAGATGAAAATAAAGGTACCAGAAATTTAAAAGTGCACAGAAATAAAACTATCTGCAAATATGGAAAGAAAACAATAGAGAAAACAGAACAGGTTCCTCAGCGTCAGGAATAACAGGGAGTAAAAAGAATGAAAATACAATTAAAGAAATACTTCGCTTGTATCTTCATGGCAGACGGCACAGATAACTTCTGAGAAATGCAAGGGAACAAAGAGTTGAATAAAAAAGTGGAATTAAGGTAAATTACTCTCAGTTTTAAAAAAATGTGCTGGAGTAATTAATACAACTGAAAGCCAATAAATCCCCAGGGGCATGAATCCCTACTGGGTACTAAAAGTAGCAGCCATGGAAAGAGCAGATGCATTAGTTGTCATCCTTCAACGTTCTGCACAATACAGAACTGTTCCTGCAGAAGGTGACAAATACAAGCCTGCTATTTAAAAGGGGGAGAGCAAAAGCAGGGAACTGCACATCAATTAGCCTAACATCAGTAGCAGGGCAATTCTAGAGCATTTAATAATGGGTGTGATAGTAGGAAACTTGAAACATACCAACAGAAATATAAAGTAAACATGGATTTATGGAAGAGAAATTACATTTGACAAGTGTGCTGGAGTGTTTTTTTGAGGATGTAACTGCTAGAATAGATAATGCAGAACTAGTGAATGTGGTGCATCTGGATTTACTAAAGGCCTTTAATAAAGTCCCACATAAGAGGTTAGTATGCAAAACTAAAACATGTGTGATTAAGGGTAGCATGTTTGCTTGGATTGAAAGTTAGTTGGAGGATGGGAAACAAGTGGGTCTTTTTTGGGTGGTAGCTGTTAACTAACAGTGTACTGCAGGGGTCAGGGTTTGGGCCCCAGCTGTTCACAACATACACCAGTGAGGGAACTAAATGTAATATTACTGAAATGCACAATTACACAAACCTAGGTGGTCCTGTATAGAGCATGCAAAAACTTCAAGGTGGTTATAACAAGTTGGGTGAATGGGCAAGTATATGGCAGGTGCAGATAAATGTGTAGTTATCCAGTTTGATAGGTTAATCAGAAAGGAAGAACATTATTTAAAAGGAGAGAGGTCGGTTTACACAGTGCAGGGAAATGTATGGACATGCTCTTTTGTCGAAGGAATAAAGGGGAGCAACTTCAGAAATCAGAGGTGCAAAGGGACTTGGAAGTCCTAGTGCAGAATTCCCCCAAGGGTAACGTACAGGTTGAGTCAGTGGGAAGGAAAGCAAATGTTATATTAGCATTAATTTCAAGAGCAGTAGAATATGAAAACAAGGATGTAATGCTGTGGCTGTACAAGGCATTAGTCAGACTACAGAGTATTGTGAGCAGTTTTGGGCCCATATCTAAGGGAGGATGTGCTGGCATTGGAGAAGATCCAGAGAGGGTTCACAAGAATGATCCCGGGAATGAAAGGGTTAATCTTTAGATAGAGGGTGCTACAGATGGCTATGGAGGCCAAGTTGTGGAGTATATTTAAAGTAGATGTTGATAGATCCTTGATTAATAAGGGTGTCAAAGGTTATGGTGAGAAGGCAGAAGAACAGAGTTGAGAGGGAGAATGAATTACCCATGATGGAATGATGGAACAGACCTGATAGACAAAATGGCCTAATTCTGTTCTTAAGTTTTGTGGTCGTTTGGTACAAGGGGACCCGAGTAACCTCGGACACCAGTCACTAAAAGCAAACATGCAAATAGCATGCTGGTGTTGCCTGCAGGAGAAAAGAAATCTTGCTGTGATCATACAAGGCTTTTGCAAGATTATAGTTGTGTGCTGGTTGGTCTCGTTTCTCAGAAAGGATAAACTTGTCACAGAGGGATTGTAGAACTGGTTCCTGGGATGACCAATAGTGTCATTTCAGATACAATTAGATTGATCAGACACATCTGTCAGTACTGGACCTCAAGAGAGAGAATTTGTAGAATGTCTAAGGGTTGGCTTAGACAGCTTGTTGTTGAGCCCACTAGGGGATTGGGTGTTGTGCAATGATCTGGAGGTGATAAGGGAGTTTAAGGTTAAGGAACCCTTAGGGAACAGTGATCACAATATGATTGAGTTCACTTTGAAATTTGAGAGGGAAAAAATAAAATCCAATGTGTCAGTATTTCAGTGGAATAAAGGAAATTACAATGTCATGAGAGAGGAACTGGCCGAAGTTGACTGGAAAGGGACTTTTGCAGGAAAGACAGCAGAGCAGCAATGGCTAGAGTTTCTGTGAAAAATGAGGGAAGTGCAAGACAGATATATTCCAAATAAGAAGAAATTTTCAAAGCGAAGAAGGACACTATTATGGTTGACAAGTGAAGTCAGAGCCAAAGTAAAAGCAAAAGAGAGGGCATACAAGGAAGCCAAAGCTAGTGGGAAGATAGAGGATTGGGGAGCTTATAAAAACTTGCAGAAGGAAACTAAGAAGGTAATTGGGGTAAAAGAGAAAATATAAAGGGTAAAAGAGAATCGAAGGTAGATATATGACCAATAGAAAATGACACTGGAGATACTGTAATGAGAGACACATAGATGGCCAAGGAACTGAATGTGTATTTTGCATCAGTCTTCACAGTGGAAGACATCTGCAGTATACCGGACATTCAAGAGTGTCGGGGAAGTGAAGTTTGTGCAGTGAAAATTACAACTGAGAAGGTGCTCAGGAAGCTTAATGGTCTGAGGGTGGATAAATCTCCTGGACCTGATGGAATGTACCCTTGGGTTCTGAAGGAAGTAGCTGGAGAGATTGTGGAGGCATTAACGATGATCTTTCAAGAATCAATAGGTTCTGGCATTGTACCGGGTGACTGGAAAACTGCAAATGTTACTCCGCTATTTAAGAAGGATGGGAGGCAGCAGAAAGGAAACTATAGACCTGTTAGCCTGACATCAGTAACTATAACCATATAACAACTACAGCACGGAAACAGGCCATCTCAGCACTTCTAGTCCATACTAAACACTTACTCTCACCTAGTCCCAGTTGGGAAGTTGCTGGAATTGATTGTTAGGGATGAGATTACGGACTACCTGGGGGCACATGACAAGACAGGCCAAAGCCAGCATGGCTTCCTGAAAGGAAAATCCTGACTGACAAACCTACTGCAATTCTTTAAGGAAATTATAAGCAGGGTAGACAAAGGAGATGCAGTAAACATGGTGTACTTGGATTTTCAGGCCTTTGACAAGGTGCCACACATGAGGCTGCTTAACTTCCCCGTGCAATCACAGGGAAGTTATGCATTGCTGGAGCATTGGCTGGCCGGCAGAAAGCAGAGAGTGGGAATAAAAGGATCCTACACTGGTTGGCTGCCGGTTACCAGTGGAGTTCCACAAGGGTCGGTGTTGGGACTGCTGCTTTTTACCATGTATAGGTGTCCCCAGCTTTACGAATGTTCGCTTTATGCCACTTCGCTTTTACAAAGGACCTGCACTAGTAACCTGTTATCGCATTACAAAGAGGATTTTCACTTATACAAAAATTTTTCCCACATAAATTAATGGTTCTTCACTTTACGCCATTTTGGCTTAAGAAAGGTTTCATCGGAACGCTCCACCTTTGTAAAGGGGGGGGGGGGGGAGAAAGACATGTCAATGATTTGGATTGTGGTATTAATAGATTAGTGGCTAAATTTGCCGATGATACAAAGATAGGTAGTGTTGAGGAAACACAGATCCTGCAAAGAGACTTAGATAGTTTAGGTGAATGGGCAAAGAAATGGCAAATGAAATACAATGTTGGAAAGTGTATGGTCATGCACTTTGGTGGAAGAAATAAACGTGCAGGCTATTATTTAGATGGGGAGAGAATTCAAAATGCAGAGATGCAAAGGGACTTGGGAGTCCTTGTGCAGGATACCCTAAAGGTTAATCTCCAGGTTGAGTCGGTAGTGAAGGTGAATGCAATGTTGGCATTTATTTCTAGAGGTATAGAATATAAGTGCAGGGATGTGATGTTGAGGCTCTGTAAGGCACTCGTGAGACCACACTTGGAGTATTGTGTGCAGTTTTGGGCTCCTTATTTTAGAAAGGATATACTGACATTGGAGAGGGTTCAGAGAAGATTCACGAGAATGGTTCCTGGAATGAAAGGGTTACTGTATGAGGAACATCTGGCAGCTCTTGGGCTGCATTCCCAGGAGTTCAGGAGAATGAGGGGGGGATCTCATAGAAACATTCTGAATGTTAAAAGGCCTGAACAGATTAGACATGGCAAAGTTATTTCCCATGGTCGGGGAGTCCAGGACAGGAGGGCATGACTTCAGGATTGAAAGACATCCATTTAGAATAGAGATGTGGAGAAACTACTTTAGTCAGAGGGTGGTAAATCTGTGGAATTTGTTGCCACGAGTGGCTGTGGAGGCCAAGTCATTGGGTGTATTTAAGGGAGAGATAGATAGGTTCGTGATTAGCCAGGGCATCAAAGGGCAGGGAGTCGGGATGACTGGAAGAATTGGATCAGCCCATGACTGAAAGGCAGATCAGACTGAATGGCCTACTTCTGCTCCTTTATCTTCTAGTCTTATATATACAGTAGATTTTAGAATAATGGCAGTGATTTTATTAAGATGTGCACAGTTCTGATTGGGCTAAACAGATTTGATTTAGGGAGGACTTATCCAAGAATGTTGGAGGAGGGGTAAGTGAAGGTCTCCTGATAGATAAGACAGATAAAAGAGACAAAAAGACTGCAGGTGCTGGAAAGAAGGAATATACAAAAAGTACCGGAGGAACTCAGCAGGTCAAGGAGGGAAATAAATAGTCTATGTTTTGGGTTGAGGTCCTTCATCCAGACTGGAAAGGAAGGGGACAGAAGTTAGAATCAAAGCTTGGCAAGGGGGGTGGGGGGAGAGCAGGTGCTGACAAGCGGTAGGGGAAAGTGGGTGGGAAAGGGAGGAAATAAGGATCATGTGAGAATTTGGGAGGTGACTGGTGGAAGAGGCAAAGGGCTGAAAAAGATGGAATCTGATGGGAGAGGACAGTACACCATGAAATAAAGGGAAGGAAGTGGGGAAGCAGAGAGCAGAAGGTGTGGGTGATGGGTTTTGGAGAAGGAAAGAGAAGGGATATAGAGGCCAGAGTGAAAATGTGTAGGGGAACACTGGAGACGTCAATGTTTTTGCCATCAGAGTGGAGACTACCAAGATGAAATATAAGGTGCTGTCCTTGGATCTGCATCTATCCTCAACTTGGCCGTAGAGAAGATCATGGACATACAGTGGAGCTAGAAAATTTGTGATCTTTGTGAAATTTTCTCTATTTCTGCATAAATATGACCTAAAATGTGATCAGATCTTCACTCAAGATGCAGTAATTGATGCCAGTGGAGTCACATGTTGCCTGTTTGGAGCTTGAATATTGATGAGGGAGGAGATGAAGGGGGCAGGTGTAACACGTGGGACGGTTGCAAGGATAAGTGCCCGGAGGGATATTGGTGGGGAGGCATGAGCAGACAAAGGAGTCTCAGAGAGAAGAATCCGCGAAAATCGTGGAAGTTGTCGAGAATGATACATTGGACGCAGAGGCTTGTGGAGTGGTAAGTTGGAGGGTGACATCTCCTTCCTTTTTTTCCCCCCATGGTCCACTGTCCTTTCCCATCAGATTCCACTTATTTTTCAGGCCTTTGCCTCTTCCTCGATCACCTCACAGCTTCACATCATTCCCACTTCTTCACACCCCTTCCACCTACCCAGCTTCCCCCCTCTCTCCTGGATTCACCTATTGCCCGCCAGCAGCTGCTCTTCCCCCCTTTTATACTGGCTTGTACATTCTTTCGTTCCAATCCTGATGAAGGGTCTCAGCCTGAAGTGTTGACTGTTCGTTTCCCTCCATAGGTACTGCCTGACCTGCTGAGTTCCTCCAGCATTTTTCGTCTGTTAATCCGTAGACATTTAGGACAGAGATGAGGAGATATTCCTTCAATCAAGTGGCTGGTGAACTTCTCCAACATAGAAGATGCTACAGGCCAATTCACTGATTAAACTTAAGGAAGAGACAGACTTTTTTTTAAAAACATAAAATACATCATGGGATTTGGGGAGACAACAGGAACATGGTGATGAAATGTATAGTCAATGAATGACACAGCTTCTTCTATTTTCTGCATTTCTATTCTGAGAATTCATTAATTTTAGGATTTCCGGATATCTTCTTGCCAAATCATCAGCTATGTCCTCAGCCTCATGGTACCTTGAAAGAGGGCATTCTGCCAAACAATTTGGGGTTGGACTGTCCTCATATCTACACTTTCTGAATCCTGAGGATCTTTCGTGTCTCAGCCACATGGTTCAAGTGCTAACTTGTTCAAAGTAAGTTTTTTTTATCAAGTACATGTACTTCACAATATACAACCCTCGGATTCATTTTCTTGCAGGCATTCACAGTCAATTCAACGAACACAATACAATCAATGAAAGACCTCACCCAACAGAACAACCAGTGTGTAAAAGACAACAAACTGTGCAAATACAAAAAGAAAAAGAGTAATAAATAAATAAGCAATAAGTATTGAGAACATGAAAGGAAGAGTCCTTGAAAGTGAGTCCATAGGATGTGAGAACAGTTCAGTGATAGGGCGAGCGAAATTATCCCCTCTATTCAGGAACCTGATGGTGGAAGGTAATGACTATTCCTGAACCTGGTGGTGTGGGTCCTGAGGCTCCTGTACTTTCTTCCTGATGGCAGCAGTGAGAAGAGGGCATGGCCTGGATAGTGGGGGTCCTTGATGATGGATGCTGCTTTCTTGTGACAGCGTTCTGTGGAGATTTGCAGAATGGTGGAGAGAACTGTACCAGTGATGGACTGGGCTGTAGGGGCATTGGTGTTTCCATACTAGGCTGTGATGCAACCAGTCAATATACTCTCCGTCACACATCTGTAGAAATTTGTCAAAGACTTAGATGACATGCCAAATATTTGCAATCTTCTGAGAAAGTATAGGTGCTACTGTGCTTTCTTTGTAACGACAGTTACGTGCTGGGCCTGGGACAGATCCTCGGAAATGATAACACTGAGGAATTTAAAGTTGCAACCCTCTCCATTTTTGATTCGCCCTGATGAGGACTATGGCCTTCCATTTTCCTTCCCCTAAAGTCAATAATCATCTCCTTGGTATTGTTGACATTGAGTGAGTGATATTTCAATCTCACTCCTACATGCTGATTCATCACCACCTTCAATTCAGCCTATAACGGTGATGTTGCCAGAAAATTTAAATATGGCAGTCATTGGATCCCTGGTTAAAGACTAGTGGGATATATATGTATGTATACTGTTACATACCCGTGGGGGTATCTTGTACTTGTCAGGTGACAGTGGTGTTGAAGCTATACTGGACTTAAGATAGTGGTCTTGTGATGGTGGAGTGACGTCATTTTCCTGCCAGTAGAGGTCATGTGACAGGTTTTATTTATACAGGGTATAAAAGGAGGACCCCTCCCTGTGAGGAGGGGCAGTTCGTGGCTGGATTTGCCATTTTGACTCCATGCCACTGCGTGGTCCAATATTATGACACAGTTTGGTTGAAAGGTGGAGTTTTATTTAATGCCTAAAGTTTAAAAGGTCATTGCTGGCAGTTTCTTTATAATACTGCCAGTTAAAAATCAGTGGAGAGTGAAGGTCGGAGTTCGGGAGCTAAAAGATCGAGGAAAGTCGATTACGACGGTGAAACAGGTTCGACCTTGTTTGATCCTCATTCGGAAGGAATTCGTTGGCTGTCCCCGTGTTAATCCCTGTGAATAATAGCAGAAAGGGTTGGGTACAGTTTTGTGAAGGAAAGGTCAGTGCCTTTAAGCCGTTTCATTTTCATCTTCATAAATTCTCTGGGAAAAGTATAGTTCGACTGGGAACTGCAACAACACGACGTGAAAGAGAATTTAAATTGTCTAAAAAGTCTCTCCTTTAATGGACTGTAAGCATTTTGAACTTTTGCAGTACTACTTTGAAGAACTGTTTCTGCAACATCGCTTTGAGAACTGTTTAAGCTGCCGCACAGCAGCTGATTTCTGGTTACGTTAGTGGTTTGTTTTTCAGTGTTTAATAAATGTTTTATTTGTTATTAAAAAAAACCCTGCCTCACTTATATATTTATTGTTGCTGAATCCGTAACAATACTCATTGATTAGATTAGCTGGACTGGTGTCGGTGGCAGAGCCAGCCGAGGTGTTGAAGGAGCCAGTTGGGATGTTGGAAGAGCTGGTTTGGGTACAAAGAAGTTGACCTGGCTGCAGACTGTGTTGCTGCCTGCTGCACAGAAGCATCGAAGATGGTACAGTATAGTTGTGGGAAATTGTCTTAACATTTCACTTGCAATTGCAAGACTCTGTTGGACAGTGAGAATGCAAGTCAACACAAGCCTATTACCATTGTCTGGTGGAGGAACAGTCGACATGGGAGCTGTGCAGCCTCAGTTGTAGCGAGAACTAGGCCTCAAGCTATGGGCTTGCCTGCTGCTGCAGACCAGATGAGGGATGCGGAAAATGCTTCTTTGCTCGATATTTTGAATTATGTAACTCGCTATTTTTGAGTGTTTGCTTGCTGTTTTGAATGTTTTGCACCCTGGCCCCGGAGGAATGCTGTTTTGTTCAGCTGTATCCATGAATGATAATTAAACTTGATTTGATGATGGTTATAAGGTCAGGTGGGACAGATGAAAAAACAAACAAGCATTTACATTTTAAGATATCTATTACTTTAAACCAAACACTGATACACTTCTTTTCCTATTTATTCATTATCCCTCGACTCTCTACATGTTACATCCTCCAGTAGATTCACCGAAGACAACAGCCAGTGGGACTTTTCAACTCCATCTGTTTTCCCTTCCTTTCCTACACTATAATCCACATTCACCTCTTCTCAATGAAACTCACCTCCTTCACTGTCACCCTTACTCATAGCCAAGTACCTGTATGCCCTGCTAGATCAGACTGGGATCAGTGCAACATCACATGCACAGGTATCACAATTCCTTTGCTGCAGCATTTACTGTGAAGCCCTTGCTTGCCTCAAGATGTTGGGGGTGAACCGTTTCCTTCATGGCTGCAGTCCATTTCTGCAAAACTTTTTTTTTGCAGATTCATCTGCTCCACTAGAGGAAACTAAACAGTCATCCAAATTTCTTCTGGCGGCTGTATATGGACGATGGAATCCCTTCCTCAAAAGACATTAATTTCAAGTTGTTGTTCCAGATTTATTTAAATAAATTTGAATAGCCCAGTTGCCAGATGGGGATTTGAACCCATGTCTCTGGACTATTTGTTCACACCTTTGGATTATTAGTACAGTATCATTTTACATTTGCAAATGCTTTGTTCTTAAAATTATTCTTAATTAGTAAGGGTGTCAAAGTTATGGGGAGCAGGCATGAGGATGGGGTTGAAAGGGATAATAAATCAGCCATGATGTAGGAACAGACTTAACGGGTTGAATGGCCTAATTCTGTTCCTATATCTTATGGTCAAATACATGTGTCAAGTGCATGAGTGTCAATTAATTTAATTTATTTTTATATCATGTCTCCTCTCCATGAATATTTACTCTAGGCTTCATATAGAGTGGATTCTGGGCCATGCAGATGCTTATTTGGGACAACTCATCGAGAAAATTGTCGGGATTTTCTCATTAATTTGGGACACTATGCTGCTTAATTGAAGCAAGAGACTTTTGCCGAACAGGTTCGAACTAGTGCCAGTTACATGCACTTGTTTAGCTGTTAGATACAACACTGTGGTTTGAGCAAAGTTTTTAAAATAGCGTCAGATGCACATTTGTGTTCAAAAAAGCAGTGATCTTTGTCACTGATAGTTGGCAAGAAATAAACAGCAAGACAATTCAGAACTGCTTCACTCACTGCGGTTTCAAGCATCCAGGCTTAGAGATGCCAGAAACAGCCAGGAGTGAAAATGACACAATTTCACTACTTCAACAAGTTGGAAACTATGAAGAATTTGAAGATGTTGACGATCATTTTGAATATTACGATGGAAAGGAAGATTTGGAGAATGTAATCGTCAACAGCACTGCATGAAGGCAGTCCATGATCTTCATTAGGTGTCTGTGCTGATTTTGTTCATTTACAGTCAAAACAATGCAACGTGGATGAATTCTTCTGTCGGTAAGTATCAGGAACTAAAACACAGTTTTACAGTTCAGCAGTAGTATTTGTAGTGTTCTAATTTGTTCTGTATTCATTTATTTACATAATTTGTTTCTCATTTTGTCTTTTTTTTAAAAAAGTTAACTATTTCCATGAAACTTCAGCTAATTGGGGCAGACACTTAATTAGGCCAAAATGTTCTGGTTCCGATATGTCCCCATTCACCGGAATCCGCTGTGGTAAAATAATCTGCTTTGGATTTGAATGCAGAATCACTTAGGTAACTTAAGCAGCTGGACTTGACGTGCATCAACATGGTCTGGAGAAGGAATGGGCCAACAGGCAGCCAGTTTTGAGAAGGATGTTCCACAGTCTCTCTCCACCGATGGAATCCAGGGCTTTATTGAAGGTTAAAAAGACTGTGTATAGTGTCTAATGCCCTGTATTCCTCGGGAAGAAGATCATGTCAGTTATATCGCTAAATGGAAAGATTTTACACTACAATATGTGGAGCTCCTCCTCAGCGATTCAGAGTAATGGATGTAAAGAATATTGGTCATGACATGCCCCCAGCAACTGGGCTTCTCTTCTTTCTTGAAGATGCTAACAACAATGGTCCTTTGTAGTTTTTTTTCCACAAGTACAAATGTTGTGGGGGGGGGGGGGGGGGGAAATAAACCTTCATAAAGCAGGAACACTAGTGCTAGACACACAATTACTGTGACTCAGCCCAACTACTACATTGTGCACCGTCCAATATCCAGAATCTTATCCATTCAGTCACGCATTCCCATTGCCCAACCACAAATCCAAATGACACCAATTCACTGCACTTCAGTAAACAGAGGGCAATGATTTCAAACCCCTCCATGGAACCCCCTTCTCCTGCCTATTCGATTAACCATACTAAGGGACACAGAAGAAGGCTTCCGTATTGCCTCCTTCCTCATCACTGAATCTTATTTGTAGATATGGCAACAGAAAAACTAGAGCAGAGGCTTGTGGGCTCATGTTTGAGACCAAACATTCAGAAATGGAATAACTTATACAAAGGGTGGTACAACGTTTGAGCTTTCTCCCTGAAATGTAGCTTAGCAAGAAGCGGGGAATCTCAGTGAACCCAAAAACATGGAACCATGCAAATAGTGTGAAAGGGAGAGAGCAAGAGAGCGAGAGAGAGAGAGACATAAAGTTATTGAATAATAGGCTAGGTTCTACACTCCACACTAATTGTCTCTGTTGTAGCACCTCCAGTCACCACTCAAACCCACCTTTAGATTCTGTGTCTATGACCGGCGTGCTGGCTTCCCGTTGGTCTCCCGAGTCCACCGAGATGCTCCTTTCCCGCTTCACCTTCCCTTTCAAAGCTCCCAAGTTTGTCACAGAGTTCTGGGAGCCTTTAAGTCCAGAGTTTCCGGGAGAAATCTGACTTGATTTTCCGCCGTGACTACTTGCTCCTGTGGCCTTTGACCCCAGGCCGCAGGGCGTTCCCTGGCTAGCATTTGGGGGTGGGGCATTGCTATTGACTGGTTTGCCGTGGTTGGGCAGTTTACTGTCTGGGTGCATCTGATTGGTCACGGCTTTTGGCGACGGGACCGGTGGAATCCGGATTTCTGTCTCGTGTTTGATTTTCAAACTGTTTTCAGAAAACCTGCCAGGACAGAAAAAGACGTCAAAATTAAAATAAATAAAATGCAATTTTGCAAATATCTCACACGAATCACAATCCTGCCTGTTCCTATCAGATGCAAACACAATTTCTGGTAGATGCATGATCAGTACAGCTTGCAAACCCACAACTTACAAGAGGTCAGAAGGTACAAGTTCCCAGACTGAGTCTGTCATTTAGCCCCGAGGCTATTCTACTATTTAAAGTGTGATTATGTCTGATGTAATTCTGCGTGCAGTTATATATGGTGGTGGCTTCTCCTCATCAGATGCTTCTGGGTTCAAGCCCCATCTCAGATGGCAGGACTTTCATATGAAGAAAGACTGGATCGACTCGGCTTATACTCACTGGAATTTAGAAGATTGAGGGGGGATCTTATTGAAACATATAAAATTCTAAAGGGATTGGACAGGTTAGATGCAGGAAGATTGTTTCCGATGTTGGGGGTCCAGAACGAGGGGTCACAGTTTAAGGATAAAGGGGAAGCCTTTTAGGACCGAGATAAGGTAAAACTTCTTCACAGAGAGAGTGGTGAATCTGTGGAATTCTCTGCCACAGGAAACAGTTGAGGCCGGTTCATTGGCTATATTTAAGAGGAAGTTAGATATGGCCCTTGTGGCTAAAGGGACCAGGGGGTATGGAGAGAAAGCAGGTACAGGGTTCTGAGTTGGATGATCAGCTGTGATCATACTGAATGGCAGTGCAGGCTCAAGGGGCCGAATGGCCTACTCCTGCACCTATTTGCTATGTTTCTATGTGGGCACGAACATCTTGGCTGGGAAACCTGTAGACCAGTAGAGGCCTAGCTTGTCGGAAGTGTATCCTACAATTGAAAGTTTAAACCAAAAGGTCCATCAGGTGAAAGTAAAAGTTCAATGTGCCAATTTTGAAGTAGAGCAGGGATATTCTCCTGATACTCTGGTTAATATTTACCCTTCAGTTACCACTTAAACAGATTCTCGCAGTTCAGCTTCTGGGAACTTGCTGTGTATAACATGCGACTTTGGTCAAGGATACACTACTCATGTGGCAAATGGGATGAATATTGATGGGCAGGGACATGTGGGCTGAAGGGCCTGTTTCTATGCTGTACAACTCAATGCCTCCCTAAAATAGTTCTGTTTAAAAATATCGTCAAGGGCAACAAATTCTTCCCGTGCAAAGCAATATCTTTGTCTGTGGCAAAAGTATATCAACTGCAGACTTTGAATTTTTAGCTTCCATTGCTCTTTATGCGCTAATGTCCACACTACGAAGAAATGTTTTCTTCCTGAATTCTTGGGTTCGAATTTAAAAATTCTACCTTGCTGTTAAAAACCTCTGTATCCATGGAAAGAGTTTCTCACTACCTATAGTTCCTTTCAAAATCCCAAAGCTGTGAAAGAAGTTATTCGTCAGTCATCTGTGTTCCATTGGCCAAGAGCGCATGGGATCCATAGCACGCAACATGGCTAGGCTGAACATTGTATTAATCCCATCTCCTAGCACTTGGCTTGTAGGCTTTATACCTTGGAAATTTAAATGCTCCTCTCGATACTTTGTAGACAGGCTCTGTCTCAGGCATTTTGTTTTAACTTCTAACCACCAACTGATTGGAAACATGCTCCTTCCCATGAATATTGAAGTGAATCTCCTGCACATCCTCTCCAGTGCAATCACATCTCTTCTTATGATTGAGGATCTGAAGTTTACATAGTTCATCAGCATATAAGTCAAACAAAGTCTTCAGGTGAGGAGAGGGCACTAAACACATAGAACAGTACAATCTAATTGTTTCCTTCCACAAAGCCCTCCATTTCAAAGTTCAATGTTCAAAGTAAATATATTATCAAAGTACACATATAAAACCCTGAAATTCACTTTCTTGTGGGTATTCACAGTAAATACAAAGAAACACCAGATAATCAGTGAAAAAACATATACAGCAAAACGGACAAACAACCAATGTGCACAAGACAGCTAACTGTGCGAATAACAAAAAAACAGTAGATAAGCAATAAGTATCAAGAACATGAGATGAAGAGTCCTTGTAAGAGAGTCCATAGGTTGTGGGAATAGCTCAGTGTTGGGGCAAGGGAAGTTGAGTGAAGATATCCCCTCCAGTTCAAGAGCCTGATGGTTGAGGGGTATTAACTGTTTCTGAACCTGGTGACATCTATAGAAGTTTTAGAGGACATGCTGAATTTGCGTAAACTTCTCGGAAAGTAAAGGTGCTGCTGTGCTTTCTTCATAATGGCACTTCCGTGCTGGTCCCCCCAGGACAGATCCGCTGAAATTATAACACTGAGGAACTTAAAGTTGCTGATGCTTTCCACCTCTGATCCCTAATGAGGGGTAGCTCATGAACCTTGTGAAAATAGTCATGGGAAACATAGCAGCCAATTGTGGAGAAGCAGATCCCACAAAAAGACAGGAACTGTCCACTGAAGGATACAAAGTAGAATCTTTCTTGGAGAATTGGCAATGTACAGCTTTGAGAGAATGAACATGGGAATATCACTAACTGGTGACTATGATTAGCAGATGGCAACAGGTCTCATTCCAAAATCATCCACTTGGTTTACAGCATCAATTCAACCAATTCAGCACTGAGGAGTGGTGATGATCATGATACTCAGGGAAAGCTTCCGTGGACAGAATGAGGTCACAGTTAACAGACGGTCTTCACACCCGCTTAGTGGATGTCTGATCAGGTATATACTCAAGGGCCTGTGCACAAGTGGACCATTCTCACTTGAGTTACTGCCCATTGCGTCACTGGCATTTAGGTGCTCCGTCTCTGGCGGTGTTCAGGGCTTCCTTCATCGTGTCGGTAGCTTCCTCTCGGTTTTCACTACTGTCAGTCATGCAAGTCCCGGGTGGAAACTCAGGAATACCGTCACACTCAGATGTGGAAGGATTCTTCACTGCTGTCTCCATAACAGTTTTCTTTTACCAGCCAGTGTGGTTAGCCCTGAGCCGAACCCCCGAACCTGGAGGATCAATGGACCACTTAGTCTGCCCTCTACCCCTTGACCTGTTTGGCATGGGTGACCCCACCAAGAGCCAAAGCCTAAAGCCCAGACTCCAGCCAGCATAGCTCTCCGGGTCATTGAGGCACACAAACCTCCGAACCATGACAAGATTGTGGCTCTCTTGGAGGTGTATCTCACGTGAAGCTCCTAAGTAAACAATGCACAGCTGGTTAGAGCAGCCAACCTTCCAACCAGCATACAGACCTCACATCTGGCCAGAGCACACCTGATCAATTCTCACTTGCACTTAGGCAGAATAGAGAACGATCAGCTGGCCAGAGGACACATGCACCCAATAACTGTGCAGTGCGCACCTGGTCAGCCACTGCCTGTCCCCACACAAGCTTCTGTTCAGAATCTCCAGAAGGACATCACTTGCATACTTGCTTGGTGACCTGGGACTGTCAACAGTGCATAGAGAAAATTAATCTACAGATCACACTAAACTAAATAACTATTAATATGTCAACTTAAGAGAACTGTCTGGTTAACTTCAAACAAGAATTCTCTCTTTTAAATATTATGAACAGAGATCACTCCTCCAGTTTCACTCCTTTTGTTATACAAGGCTGAAGGCATTTTTTTGTACTCACCCAGAAAGCAGGTTTGCCTCACAGAATGTGCACTTCACCAACACACAGCTCTAAATGTCACCGATTCCTCCAGCATAAGCTTGCCATGATACAATATGTGGGCGAAGTGACTCTAATCGGCCGCCTGCTCCTTCCCCTCTACGTTTACACGACCGGGGCTTCAATCCTTGCACCTACATTGCTTCCTCCCGTCAAACTTAGCTCACTTCAAACGAGAGCATGACTCATGCCCAAAACCACAGCCTGTCGCTACATGATTTATATGTATGGAATTCAGCTCAGACCCTTGCTTGTAATCTCAGGCATAAACAAAAGGCCCTCGTTCATCGTTTCTCATAAAACACTCCCAACGTGCAAACGCGTTGTCCTCTCATCGGCTTCACCTTGACCCAACAGAAACTGTCCTTAGCACAACTTGTCTCCCGATCCACAACACTGCCTGGCCTGCTCAGTTTTCTGTTCTAACTCCCCTCTCCCCCAATTCACCTTACAGCAATCCTCTTCAAGTCTCCGCCTTGTGCGTGCCCTACCAAAATTTCAAAATAAAAGACAAAAATTAATTTAAAAATTGTTCCAATTCAATGAATGATTTAGAAATTGCTACTCAAACATCATGCCATCTCACATAGTGACACAGAAAATGCCGGAGAAACTCAGCAGGTCACGCAGCATCTATGGAGAGCAGTAAACAGTTGACATTTCGGATCACAACCCTTTATCTTTCAGAGTCCTGATGAAGGGTCTCGGTCCAAAATGTGTTTATTCTTCTATATAGATGATTTATGACACACTGAGTTCCTCTAGCATTTTCAAACATAGAAGAGTACAGCACAGGAACAGGCCACAGTGCTGTGCTGAAGCAGCTAAAAAGCAAATCAAGAACACCCAAACACTAATCCCTCCTCCCTACACCATGTCCATATCCCTCCATCTCCCTCACATCCACGTGCCTATCCAGTTCTCTAAAACAAAATCTAATGTTCTTGCCTCAACCACCATACCAGGCAGTGCATTCCAGGCATCCACAACTATTCTACCCCCTCACCTTCAATGCATGCCCTCTGGTATTAGCCATTTCAACCCTGGGAAACGGATACTCTCTGTCCACTCTATTCGTGCCTCTCATAATCCTGTAAGCTCTATCAGGTCTTTCCACAGCCTCCGACGATCCAGTTTCTGTGCAAGTTACTCCGGATTTTCAGCATCTGCAGAACCTTTTGTGTTTGTGCCATCTCACAGAATGGCCCTCTACCTCCCACTAACCAGCGATATTGGGAAACATCAACTGCTGCTTTAGATACAACTAACGAGGCTGTAGCCATGCAGTTAGGGAGACAGACTGCTGTTGGCAAGGGGCTCCCCTTAGATCACTGAGGTGCTTATGGGTGAGGTACTTAATTTGAAATGCAATCAACTGACACAAAAGTACTGAATCACAGACAAATAAAAAAATAATTCAGCATGTCAGAGACACAAAGAATTTCATCTAGTACCGTCTCAAGCTTTATGCACGAGAGGAAATTGCAGAATTAAGATATGGTTCTCACTTGGTAATTGTGAGGTGGTAGGACTCCAAATTTTCAGGATTCAAAGTAGAATTAAATTTGGTACGTTTTCACACAAACTAACCTCAGAGAACCTTCTCTGGGGTTCTCTATGAAGAATTTCTGAATGAGGGTGGAAATTGAGATTTCTTTTCCTCCACTTAAAATATAAGGATTTGGGGTTAGCTGCCAGATACTAAAGTTGAAAATAATGTTAGAAAAGCATCTAATGCTTCTGAAGATGGGATGGCATGATGATGAGGGAGAGATGGGATGGGGCTGGCAAGTGGAGAAAGGGGGCAAGCTGAGAAGTCTGGGAAGAAAGTGGAAGGGGGTAAATGATGGGCCGAGAACAGTGGTTGGTTGAAGGGTTGCAGTGGATGCAATAGGGGCCACTACAGACAAGGTGGAGCTGCGGAATATGAGGAGATGATGGAGTTTGGAGGCATAGGTGCAAAGCTGGGCATATGGGTAAACAGGGCAAGTGAGGAACGAAGCTGCACAGGGGTAGGAAAGAGATTGATAGGAATGGATTGATCAATTCACAGACAATGGATGTATTACTGGCATACAACACCTGAATCTCTACAGTCTAACTGCCCACTGTATAAAGCTTCCCCTGGGCACAGGGTGACTTATTAATCTCATCAAGTATGTAACCCCTCCCACCATACTTTGGATGCCTTTGGTATGTATAGTTTGTGAGAGACATTAGGGGATGACAAGGGACAAGAAAAATCTGCATTTTGCTTGCTTGCTTGCAGAAAGGTGTGAAACAGGGTCAGTGAATTACAGAGAGGAAATGCCCTTTTCACTTTTCTACCACTTTCCCCACAGTAATTTCCAGGAACACCTCTTTAAACCTCGTCCAACACAATGAGTTCATGAACAGCTGTATGCAGGCTTAGATTGGATAGAGCGCACACAAGAGGTTAAGGGGAAGAACACTTTCTGTCAAAAGTGCAAACGGACATTAAGTGGCTGAGAGCTACAGTGTGAAGGAACTAGAAAAAATGTTGAGTAGGTGGATGGTAGAGATTGGTGAAAGGGTGCACAAACAAATGCGATGTTTTTTTTTAAAAAAAACAGCTAAAAAATTCACAAGATACTGGAATATGAATTAAAAATATTTGTTACATTTAAGAGGTTCAGATACAGAGGTATGTCTCAAATTGCCTCTGACAACCAAGTCCATCTCCTGGCCTTGACACGTGGCTGAGCTGCAAAGCCCAGAGGAACCATTCAGAGTTCAATTCTGGTGCTGCTCTGCAAGGAGTCTCTGTACCCCGTGGGATGTGTGGGTTTTTCCCAGGTAGTCTGGTTTCTTCCCACAGTCCAAAGATGTACTGGGTAGGTTAACTGGTCATGGTAAATTGTCCCGTGATTAGTTTAGGGTTAACCTGGGTTGTGGGGTTGCGGGGGTAGGGGATTGCTTGAAGGACTGGAAGGTCCTACTCCGTGATGTATCACTAAATAAATAAACAAAACTGTTTCTACTGACAGAAGGGATAACAGTGGGTTAATGGTGCCTTAAAACCAGTTGCTTCAGGCTGGTCAGCTGTGGTTGGCAGCTCATCTAGGAGAAAGAAAACTCTGATCACAAACCTCCGCTTGCGGCTCTACCCACTCATGGGAGTAAACCAGAGGAAAAATCCTGAGTTGGGGGTCCCTAAGGCAGTCCTACGTTGAGTTGAGTTCAACATTGTTTTGTTTTGCAAGGGCAACAACTTGCTCTCCATATCGTACTGCCCGGACTTGTGTACTGGCACGTAGACAGCCAGGACGCAACATCTGCAGTCGACCCCACCAATGGAGGGCCTCTGAATAGGATGGGAGGGGTATCAAGGGCCAATGTCCAAGGTAAATGGGACAGGTGAAGAGCCCGTTTCTGCACTGCAGTGCCCCCTAACTTTATGACAGGTGGAGGCTTGGAAAGGATTACTGCAAAGTGATTGGAGGAGAGGGGAGGAGAAACAGAATGATAAAGTGAACAGGTCTGGCAGCTTCATGGAAAGAGGAAGAGGGTTAATGTTTCAAAATGACAATCCTTTGTGCTGATGAATGGTTTGGACCGAACTCTCTCTTTTTCGCAGATACTGTCTAACCTGCTGGGTATTTCTGGTGTTTACCATTAAAGAGCAAATGGATCATAGAAACTAAGATCTTGTATATTTAACCCTCAGAGAGATGCAAAGTCTACAGTAGATACTCAATCAACCTGTCATTAACAGATAAGCTTTTACAAATTCACAGCTATCCCCTTTAGGAACCAGTAGTAATCTTGGTTAAAGATGATGGGCTTCATGACAAAGATCTGTAATTCTGTTGTAAAACTACGAGACAGAGGGGCAGAATTAGGCCACTTGGCCCATCGAGTCTGCTCCACCATTCCATCATGGCTGATTTATTCTCTCTCTCAGCCCCATTCTCCTGCCTTCTCCACATATCCTTTGACACCGTGACTAATCAACAACCTATCAACTTCCACTTTAAATATACCCAATGACTTGGCTTCTACAGCCAAATGTGGCAATGAATTCAAGAGATTCACCATCCTTTGGTTAAATAAATTCCTCCTCATCTTGGTTCTAAAGGGACACCACATCCAAACCTAGAAGGATAGGAGCCTGGAAACAATGCTTAAGCTGATCCCATGCCTGAGCAGGCTGATGCGAGCCCGAGACTATGGAATGGCGGCTGGTTATTTCACCCACAAGTTGCATTTACAAAACTCCCCTCTCCCTCAGAGAGTTTTCTCAACATCTCCTCTCCAACTTCTGGAGAGCAGTACCCATCGGGATCTCGAGCCTGTGTAACTGTGCCATTACAGGGGTTAGCATACTGAACCGTAGCTCACTGTGAGTCTGCAGCTGTGTGCCTATAGCCCAGTGAGAGGATGGTGTCTGTAGAATTATCCCTTTGGGAGAAACGATTCCTTTGAAGGTGCATGAGAGAAATGGAGAAAGTACAAAAACAGGATAAAAAGACCGTGTCTGACAGGATGAGAGAGGAGCTGGGTGGTGAACAATACAGAGGCTGTGAAGTGCAGAGTACTGCCTTCGTGGGGCAGGCTGGAACTGAGAGAGTACGCTCCTGCATGCCTGCACACAAGTACTGGCAAGATGCACCCATCTGCTTCAGGATCAAAGAGCTCCAGATTGACTCAATGGAAACCTCAGCAGACTGCGATTCCAGATCGGCTCTTTTCGGCTCATAAATCGCATTTAGGGTGGGATGTCAGAAGTATGTTTTATTTTACACGCAGATTGCACTGCCTAGAATGGTGGTAAAGGCAGCTATATTAGAAACCTTTAAGAGACTCTAGATAGGCACATGGATGATAAATTAATGGAGCACCATGAGGAAGGGAAGAGTTAGATTGATCTTGAAGTTGGCACAATATTACGGACTGAAGGGCCTGTTCTGTGCTACGTATGTTCTACATACAACTCGGCTTTGAGTTTTAATCCTGGTATTCACTAAACCATGCAATATACTTTGAAGAGTACTAGGATTATGACTTCACCTGTGGTTCAAAATGTCAGCTCACCATCCATTTCTCACATGGAAAAAACAAAAATCGAAGTTTATGGGTTGTGTAGGAGGGGAAGGTTAGATTGACTGTGGAGCAGATTAGACCACAAGATATAGGAACAGAATTAGGCTATTTGACCCATTGAGTCTGTTCCACCATTTCATCATGACTGATCCAATTTTCCTCTCAGCCTTGATCTCCTGCCTTCTCCCCGTGTCCCTGCATGCCCTAATTAATCAAGTTTAAAAGGCTGGCATAACATTGTGGGCTGAAGGGACTGCACCCTTCAGATGACAGCTTGTGCAGACAAACACAAGTAAGGGCCGATCAGGAATCCCTACCCAACTCTATGACTTCAGTCAGTCGACATTCAATATTGGCTCCTCATGCATTCCTACCACCACAGAGGTTGTTGGACAATAGCTACGTTTTGGAGAGATACTTGGACAAATGAAAAATTTTTACTTGAGAAATCTGAAAGCTGAATTGAAAGGATGCACATCAGACAGACTTTTTTTCCCTAATAGGAATGAGGCTGGGAGTTGACCTTTTAGGACTGTTTTTATTAAATCAGTTTGATAGCATAGACTCACACTTGACATTTCCATTTTTGTACCAGAGGACTAGAATCAGGAGTCATCAATAAAAAAAATTCTGAACTAAATGCATAGGAAAGTCAGTTTATTCTGGACTCTTCCCCCTTCCTTTCCAGTCCTGGTGAAGGGCCTCGGCCTGAAATGTTGACTATTTATTCTGCCTGACCTGCTGAGTTCCTCCGTGCGTGTGTGTCTGTGTCTGTGTCTGTGTCTGTGTGTGTGTGTGTGTGTGTGTGTGTGTGTGTATCTCTCTCTCTCTCTCTCTAGAAATTCAGTATTGAAGGCATGTTGAATGATCAAAAGTAAAAAAGATGGTAGTTTTTTAGAACCAGTCAGGTTCTTGAGAGAGAAGGAAAGAGTAAACATTGACAAATGATTATGAAGAGACGAGTAGAGGTTCAGGAGGAACATACACACCAATGGGCAGATTACATAAAGGTCCTCCGCAACTTACAAAATGCCCAACTGTGTACTAGCATTTGGCAGACAGATAAAACGGTTTTATTGGATGCTGAAGGCACCTTCTGCCATTTGCAACTGCCTTTACCAGCTGCGATCTGTCTAGGTCATGAACAGTTCACAGGAACGGAATGCTGCCATATCCTGGAAAGAGCCTTTATATGTATCACAAGAAGAAACTAATTGTGGAGCAGGTTCTCAGTGGCCAGTCCATGGACAGGAAAGCATACATATTTAAAAAGGCAAGATAGATTCAAACTGAAACTGAAGTGAGGAAGAACAGTGTAGCCTCCATTTCTTTAGCAACTTTTAGAATGTCAGGAAACCCTAAGTACTTTACAAGAAATGCTGTATTTAGTGTCGAATAGTTATTCTTACAGTTCAAGGCATAAAACAAGCAAGTTATGCACTGCAATGTTTAACAAACAGCAGTGAGATAAATGTTCAGACATTCTTCACACATCTCCCATCCACTAACCCCATCATTCCAAACTGCTCCATTTAACAATTACAAAATTATTTGGAAATGTTAAAAAGACATTGTGTGTTTTTTTTTAAAAAAGCACACATTCCTGTGGTCTCTCCCAGTGGAAAGTACCCTGGTCTATATGGAGTTCCAGCTGTTATAACCAAGAAATTTGCTTTTATATTTAGAATGGCAAATTGAAATAGTTGTTCTCCAACTGCAGCAACTCCCCTCCTGGAATCCAGTAAAACTAAAATGTTATTAATAAAGCTACTTCTTTTCACCTGGTCCACCATTCCCTTTATCCTCTCTTAACTTCTTTACCTCAGGGACAGGTGAACAATTAGTTTCTGCCACAAGGCAACAGATTCACATTACAAACGTGACTACACTTCTTGAGTCCCGCTTCTTCGAAGGGTTATGTTCCATTTTCGCAGCTTCCCCCATCTCTTGCCAGCTCCATCACGGGCACTTGCCTCTTCAGCGCCTAGAACACTTCAAAGGGTGATGCCTCAAGAAGGCATCATCCATCATTAAGGATCCCCATCCCCCTTCTCATTGCTACCATCAAGGTGGAGGTACAGGAGCCTGAAGAGACACACTCAAAGTTTCAGGAATGGCTTCTTCCCCTCTGCCATCTGATTTCTGAATGGACAATAAAATCATGAACACTACCTCATCCTTTTCTTTAATTTGTTTTTGCACTATTTAATTTATATTTCCTTTTTTATATATACTTATTGTAATTTACAGCTTTTACTATGCATTGCAATGTACTGCTACCACAAAACAACAAATTTCACATAGTATGTCAGTGATATTAAACCTGATTCTGATTCTGATGCCCCCCCCCCCACAAATGTACTTCTGACACATTCTCTTCAACCACTGCTTCCTTTCCAGACCCCTCCTTCCACATAGAACACAGATAGAGGTTTCCCTTGTCCTTGCCTTCCATCCATCAGCCTCTACATTCAACAGATCATTCTCAGCAATTTCTGACAAAATGCCACCATGAGACACATTTTCCTCATCCCCCACTTTCAGCATTCCAAAGGTACCACTCCTTCTGTGAACTCTGATCCTCTTTTCTCTCTCCATCCATAGCCACTTTCCTCTCCATGACATGTTCTCAATGCCTGCTCTTTTACCTCTTTGCTTTCTAACATCCAGGGATCAGAAAACTCCTTCCAGGTAAACCAACTTTCTCCTTGCCACCCTGACTCCTTAATGCAGCTCATGACCTCCCCTCCCAACTTGGTAGAACACAATTTTCATGACATAACAATGAATTCAACAGCTTCAAACTATCAGCCATGTCTTCCACCTCTCATTTCAAATATTTAGTTCTCATTTCTTGAATACCCCTCGTATCTAACAAAGTGGCCACTGAGTGAATGTTCGTGGTCTTCTGCTGCTGCAGCCCATCCACTTCAAGGTTCGACGTGTGTGTTGATGGTCTTCTGCACATCACTGTTGTAATGCCTGGTTATTTGAGTATTTGAGTTATTGTCTCCTTCCTGTCAGCTTCAACCAGTCCGGCCATTCTCCTCTGACCTCTCTCATTAACAAGGTGTTTTTGCTTACATAACTGCCACTCACTAGGATATTTTTGTTTTTCACTCCATTTTCTGTGAACTCTAAAAGACTGTTGTGCATAAAAATCCCAGGAGATCAACAGTTTGGGAGGACCACCTTGCCTGGTGCCAACAATCATTCCACAGTCAAAGTCACTTAGATCATATTTCTTCCCCATTCTGATGCTTGGCCTGAGCAACAACTGAACCTCTTGACCATGCTTGCATGCTTTTATGTATCAACTTGTTGCTACATGATTGGCCGGTTAGGTACTTGCGTTAATGGACCTACCAAAGTGGCCACTGGAATCGGGGATGTAGTGCCAAAGTAAAACATTGGCCATCACATCGAATGGTCAAGCAAATGTGATGTGTTAAATGGCCTATTCCTCAATTGTGCTCTCATTTCCGATATCCGTCATCGTCTGCACATCTTCACGATGCACGTTCATTATACACCAGCCCCTACCGCTCTGTCTCAGTTTTATCTTCTTGCAGTCCTCCTTTTTGTTCTGTCCAACATTATCCCGTCCTCCACTGTAACACAGACAAAATGCTGGAGGAACTCAACAGGTCAGATAGCATCTATGTAGAGGAACAGAGTTGACGTTTCGGGCTGAGACCCTTCATCAGAACTGGAAGGGAAAGAGGAAGCCAGATTAAGATGGTGGGGAGAGGGGAAGAAATACAAGGTGGAAGGTGATAGGTGGAAAAGGACTGAAGGAAGAGGAATCTGATAGGAGAGGAGAGTGGACCAATGTCCTCCATCCATTGCAAATGTCATGTGACTGGACTTCTACCTATAAGTATGCAGACACGGTGAAGAGGTTGTTCAGACTAAACATTGATGCACACTAAACATCAAGCCTACAGCAGCAGAAAACCACACCGGGTTCCACTCCTGTATCTAATAAGGTGGTCACTGAGCGTCATGTGCTTCGGAGTGTTCTGGCATTGTGAACCTCTTTATTTTTCTAATACTAGCGAGTTGTTGGCTGGAACCTAGGTACTGATCATTCACATATCCAAAATTTGACATTCATGTTTGAAACTAGAAGTCAAGCAAGACTAAAATGCCAACACAACCTTCAAAAACAAGAAAATGACAAAGTGACCAAGGCGGCACGCAGTCAGACTGTAAGGATCATGCAACCTCGAGAAACTTGGATAAGATATGGGAAAGGATGGTTCCAAATGTGGAATGCTGACTGAAGCAGTGGGTCAGCGTGGACTGAAACCATCAGGGATTTACAGCAATAAAAAGCCTGGGCAAACTGAATTGGTAACGCAGAAATTGTTAATTACTTTTCAATTACAACTTGATGTATTCTTAATAGAGCAAAATAAAAATAACTTTTATCTTGGGAATGAGGCGATTCAATTAACCCTCAATTAGCTCTACACAGATTTCCACAGGAGCCTTATTATACCATTCTCTGGATCATGAACCAACGCTGTGAGGTTAAGTAGACATAGGCTCAACCTAACAGTCCCAGTCACTTGGAATTTCCAAACACGTTGTAAGTTTATGGGGGCTGTTAGAATTGAATTAACTGAGAGAATGTGCTATGAGACAGCCAATCATATTTGACTTGAGTGATCCCCAAGGCCTCTGGGGAAACTTAAAAATATAATTGCCACCAAAAGGAAGCTAGCAGCTGCAGGCAGAATCAATAAAGTCTCCTTGTTGCTCTACAGAATCCAAATTAGAATCTGAAGTGAGCTTGCACCAAGTTAAAAGTGCCCATGAACTCAGGTCCCTTCGAGCACTGCAAGATTCAACGGCTTTCAGATTAAACAAAAATCCTTTTGGATTCTTTAATATTTGCCTGGGAGACAGGCAAAATGAGGGGAGTGCCTGTCAGATACTTTGTTTGCTAATTCTTTTTAATGCGCTGCCTGGGGAATTTTAGGGATTCAAGTTTAACAGCTTTGTTAGTTGATAAAAGGAAATCAGCACTCAGCCCGGGAGAATCCTAAATTAAGCAAAATACGGGTGCTGAAGTTCTGATAAACCATTGGTGTAAAAACACAAAACGTCCTGTGCCCAGTAACACTGACCCTACAGAGTAAAATAATAATTTGACAACCAAACATTGTCCTAAATGGGGGAATCAAATGTCTCCGTCAGTTTCTCTCCAGCTCAGCACCCAAATAGCTAATATACTGTAGAGTCAGTGAGCAACAATGGGTTTACTCGCACATGATGATGTAGCACTGAGCTTTGTTACGTTACAACTGATGCACACCTGTAACTTTTAACACAGTACAAATTTTTCCAATCCCAAACTTTCCTGACTTTAAGAGATGGTAGGATGCTTGGAGACATAGTGTAGAATTCTCCACGGGTGCCCCACATCCAAATTCATTCATCGGCCATGTGAGCAAACTGGTACTGTTCTGGGAGACCCTGTGCTGCATATTTTGCCTGGCATTTTAAATTCAAAAAGTAATTCATTAGCTGGCTAGCAGCTTGGGATGTCCCAAGTCATCCACTATTGAAACATACTCAAAATTTAGAGAGGAAATCAGATCTGTCCATGGAGTTGCTAGGACAGCTTCCAGTAAGAAGCAATGAAAATTGGAGATGCACAAAAGGCCATTTGCTACCTTTCCAATGGCAGTACCTCTCCCCCAATAAACTCTTAGATTTCCTGCCTTTCCCACTTACTTATCTCTCCTTTAATTATTTTATACTCAATATTAACATTTTTTTTTACAGTCTCTGCCTCATCTGACTGGAATGTGTCAACAATTCTGATTCCTGTAGTCATAAAAGGAGCCGGCTCTTGCAAATATTTCACTCACCATGTGGCATTACGAAAGTGCAGAGTGGAAATCTGAACTTATTAGCAATTACCAACATAGATTTAAAGTATAAAGAACAGATTTGTTTTTTTTTTGCACATTGGATGTTTAATGATCTTTGCTGTGGGCTTTTTTTCATGAATTCTATTGTGCTTCTTTGTTTTGTGGCTGCCTGCAAGAAGGTGAATCTCAAGATTGTATACGGTGCACATATTTTGATAATAAACATACTTTCAACTTTAATAAATAGAACTGCATTGTCTGAAACAACTATAGTAGAATCTCTCAATGGGTGTAGCTTATATGACTTGAAGGCATTAAATATAATTCTGCATTACAGAAATGAAGGTGGGTTATTGAGCTGGTTAGACATTTGAATACAGTAATGTTAATGAGCATGTCTTTAAATTAGATAATTAAGGTGCTCCAAAGTACATACTGCCTTCTCAATTATTCACTATATTTAACATGACTTGGGTAAGAGTCATGTATTGCAATCTGCCAACAACTTAAGCTTGGGTAGTATGTAAAGGCATCTTAAAATATGAAAGGGTTGATTAATTGTATGAATCTGTAATAGATTGTAAGTGAAAGGTCAGCATTTACATTATATTTCCAAGTATTATTTCAATGATGAAGAATCAGAACCAAACACAATTTTGAGATACACACAAAATGCTGGAGGAACTCAGCAGGCCAGGCAGCATCTATGGTAAAAAGTAAACAGTCCATGTTTCGGACTGAGGCCCTTCATCAGGACTCTCTTGGGATCTATGTATACAAACCAATAACGTGCTGCATTTAAGCATAAAATATAATATAAAAGACTATTGGGAGTGTTAGTCTTTATAATGAGGGCTAAAGAAGCCTTACAAGTTATTTAGAATCTTTTGAAGTCATTTCTGAGGTATGTATACACAAAGTGGCATTGGGGGAAGACTGTAGAGGCCTTAAGTGCATACTTTCAGGCGCTTCAGCCCACAATGTTGTGCTGACCTTTAAACTACTCCAAGATCAATCTAACCCTTCATCCCATCCCACTTATTCCTCCATTTTTTAATTGTCCATGTGCCTAGCATAGAGTGCTTTAAATGTTTTGAATGTACCTTCCTCTATCACCACTGTGGGCAGTGTGTTCCATGCACTTCCCACTTTCTGTGTTAAAAAACCTATCTGATATTCACCCCATCACCTTTTATATTAATCATTGCTACCCTGGGAGAAAGTTGTTGGCTATCACTCTATCTATGCTTGTCATCTTATACACCTCCAAGACACCTCTCATCCTGCTTCATTTCAAAGGAAAAATACTCTAGCTTGCTCAACCTTTCATCATAAGACACGCTTTCCAATCCAGGCAGCATCCTGGTCAATCTCCTCTGCACACTCTTGAAAATTTCCACATCCTTCCTATTATGAGGTGACTAAAACTGAACACAGTGCTCCAAGTGTGGACTAACCACCAGATTTATAGAGGGGAGGATTCCTTGGTGAAATAATGAGAAGGGAGGTGGAACGATGTTGGTTCAGAGAGATTGTGTTATCCACATAAAGAAATCACTAAAAGTTAACACAGCAATTTGGAAGGAAGAAAATTAAATTGGTCTTTATTATGGAACGATTTGGCTATGTCTTCGAAGACTATATGTTGAGTAATGTGTATTGTATGCTTTCCCTACTCAAGGAAGGATATATTGCAATAGAGCATATAGAGATGTACCAGATTAATTCTGAGGATGTGGGGTGGATGAGAAAGACGGTACAACTTGTCTCATTAGGAGGTTAAGCAGTAAGGGCTTGCTACATACAGTTTATATGGAATATCACTGAGGCATACAATAGTCTGAGTCACTGAGGCATATAAATGCAAGAATAATGCTTCTGACAGTTTCAAAATTTAGGACAGGGATGGGAAGAACTTTCTTCACCCAGAGCATTATGAATCTTTGAAAATCCCTGCTCAAGAGTACTGTGGCAGGTCAGTCACTGAATATGTTCAACATCGAAACAAAATTTCAGATACTAAAGAAATCAAGGAAAAGAGGGTTAATGGCAGAGAAGGCTCAAGGAGCCTAGTTACAACTTCCTGCTTCTGTTTCCTATGTTCTGCTAAAAATTTGTGAGATGATTTGACTGAGGGTTTGGGACTTTGAAAATAATTAAGTGGAAGAAACTTTTGCACTGCTGAGAGAGTCGAGGATAAAGGGCCCAAAACTCAGAGGCAGGGGATTCAGATTTCAGAAAATACTTCCCAAAAACGGATGTAACGAGGTGAAGAGGTTCTGGCAGACGGCAAAGTGGCAGTGAAAGGAAAAGGTTGAGACAAGTTGGATGCAATTCTTTTTAATGTTGCTAGGTGATCAAGATTCTCTGGGGGAAACCCCCAGAGGAAAGGGAAGTACGCAGCAGCTGCAACAAGCATCAGCCCACTGGTTCCCACAGCAGGGCTAAAACTCCGAGAGCTTGCTGCTGGACACCCCCACAACCCACACACAGCGACTGTGGAAAGACCTTCCTTAGAACTAAACAGCAAAAGCTACCAGTACTCAATTGTGTTTACAATGGCTCTCGAAAAGTGCTAACCAAATGGTCTCAGCTCCCCTGTGCTTTTCCATGACCCTGCAAAACGCTGTCATTCAAGTACATTTATTCACTTGCCTTTTGAAAGTTTTTAGTAAATGCGTTTCAGCAGCTCCTTCAACCACTCCATTCCAGACCAAAAGAGCAGATCAACTAAAAAGGTAGCAGTTCAGTTCTACCATTTGACATCTCAATTCTGCTCTGACATTCAATACAGTTACAGCTGATTAGAGAATTCCTTCCTTAACTCCTTAAACCAGGATTCCTCTATAATTAGTCTATCTCAGTCTTGAAAATACTTGTGACCCTTATAAGTCTCTGGGTAGAGAATTCAAAAGATTCACAACTTTGAGAGAAGAAATTCCTCATTTAGTCTGAAATGATTGCCTCCATTTTATGACAATATCTGAGCTCTAAACTCTCCACCAGGAGACACAATCGCAGCATCGGCTGTGTTAAAACCACTTCAGATTATTTTCAATTTAATGTGACTAATGCATGAACATCACCCCCCCCCCCCCCAATTTCTTCTTTGGTTTAAACAATTGGCAACTGAAGCAATTGTCTTTTATCTATGTCTGGTCACTGCACTGTAGACACTTTAAACCACTTTTTATAATGCTGTTTACATTGTAAATATTTTATTCCATATCTGTACTTCTAACTTTACTTTTATATAATCCTTTATTCTGTATTAATGCTGTTTTTGTTGTGGGTTGCACAAACACACCTCAGCAATGTAAATGTATATGGCAAAAAGATAATCCTTAAACCACTGGGTAAAAGGGGGCAGAGAGGGCAGCTGATGACACAGAACAAATAAAATCAGTTTATAAGAAACACCTAATATCACAAGTGGCATTTAGTCAAGGGTGACACCCAATGACATCAGCAGCAGCTGTCAGGTTGAATAGGAAGTTAACACGTCACTTCATCAAAAACATATTTCTGTATTACCAATTGTGAAATTCCCCAGAATGATGAGTAAATGTACCACCTACACACTCAGCAGCCATCCAGGTCTGAAATGGTAATGCAGAGGTTCCCTACATAAGCACGGGAAAGAATCCAGGCAGTTCTCTTGCACCGAACACCTCCTCGCAAATGTGGGTGCACTGTCTCACAGGGTTTGAGGCCAACTGGCTCAGAGAGAAGAGGGTGAACTTGACATCAGTCCTGCTCGACTCCGCTATCGATGGCTTTGAAGGGAACTTTGAGAGCAGCGTTAAAGGGAGTGATAGTCATTCCCTCGCAGACTTCTTGTGCCTTTAGCAGCTTTTGATTACAGTTAAAGCACAAGGAATAGCAGGCACCCAGTACTCAGTCCAGGGAAGTCCTGAAGCTGCTGGCTTTGTTCTGTAGCTTTTCACCAACCATTGCTTGCCGATGGACCAAACCATTTGAACCCATGGTCACAGAGTTATGCATTCAGAAGTCATGGAATCGTACATCATTGAAAGAGCCATTCAGCCAAGTTGTCCTCCATGCCAATCCGTTCTATATCTCATCACCCAGCAGTTGCTCCATAGTCTGTGTATAAACTTAATGCAGTCTGCCAGTGATCTTTTGTGACTCCTCTTAGCCTTCTTAATTTCCTTTTTAAGCAACTCACTCAACTTTTTATACTTTTGACAGGCCTTCTCCATCATTAGATCTGCATACTTGTCGTAGGTTTCCTTTTATCTTCTTCATCCAAGCATCACTATTGCTCAAAATTCAGGATTCTCAATACCTGTCACTGTGGCTTTTAGCCTTACAGGAACATATTGGCCTTGAACTACTGATATCTCCATGGAACTCAAAGGATATGTAGAGTTACCTGCCTGATCTACCCAGCTCCTCCCTTATGTTAATTGAATTGCCCCCCCCCCCCCCAGTTTAAGACCTTCAGTACTGGTCCATCATCATCCTTTTCCAGAAACACTTTAAAATACGAAGCTATGGCTTCCAAAATGATCCCCAGCTGACACTCTGTCCACTTGACCAACTCCATTCCCCATGATGAGGTCTAGTAACGCTCCTTCCCTTGTTGGTCAGTCCACATTCAGTGGCAAAAATTTCTCCTGGACACACCTCAAAAATTCCACCCTCTCTGAGCCTTTAAAGTCGCCAACCCAAATTCATAATAAGCGAGATTGAAATTCCACCAACCCCAGTATGATAAACCTATTTTTTTCAAATTGCATCTCCCTGATATGTGCCTAGATATCTCTTTCTCCATCTCCTGCTGACTGATGGGAGGTCTGTGAGGTACCTGCAGCAAAGTGATGACAGCCTTTTTGTTTATAATCTCTACCCATGTGGGCATGAGAAGCCTTCCAAGATTGCTCCCTGAACAGTGAAATAATGTAATTTTTGACTAACAGAGCACTATCTCCTTACCTTTTCTGCCCTCTTCCTCTCTCACCTAAAATTTCTACAGCCTGGGATGGAGTTGCCAGTCCTGCTTAACATTCAACCATGCTTCAGTGAAAGGAACTACATTAAACTTTGAGTTAATCTACTTTACTTGCGATACTTCTTGCATTATAATAAATGCAATTTAGTATTGAATTCTCTTGACAAACACTCACCGTTTGTTCTGTCCACTGGACAAACTCTTTTACCTCTTCTTTGCCCTTCTTCCCAAGTAGGGCACGTAATTTCTGATACCATATCCTCATCATCCTCCAAGAAGGACCACAACCTCGTCACAGGGTTTGGAGATTTGTGTGCCTCAGTGACCTGGACAGCTACGTTGGCTGGAGCCAGGGCCTTGTACTTTGGCTCTTGGTAGGGTCACTGATGTCAAACAGGTCAAAGGGTAGAGGACAGACCAAGAGTGGTCCACTGGTCCTCCAGGTTCAGGGGCTCTGCTCAGGGTGAACAACCCTGACTGGTAAAACAAAGCGGTCATGGAAACAGCAATGAAGAATCCGCCTATATCTGTGTGCAACAGTATGGACAGACAGGGATGGAGGACCTTCATTGCTGCCCTAAACACCAACGACGTAATGGTCAGTAAGTATATCTTCATCCTCAACAAAATCATTTATTGGGCAGTCAACAATAACTGGGGCGAAATAGAATTGGGCATCATTAATCATTGGAATCAATTTCTACCGGTAGCAATTTGTTCACTATAACATTACACTAATGGTGAATTATACACATTCACAGTAATTCTGCTCTAGTGACACACTTCTGCTTACTATCAACCACCATTTCACAGTGATAATAAACCCAATTCTGATTCTATTACCATAAATTAACTGCTTCATTCAGTCAAACTTACATGCTCACTTTCGCCTAACCGTACTGAGGCATCTCCTTTCTGAAGTCCAACTGTTCTGACACTAACTGCTCACAATAGTCCACTCTGCTGCCTCTGGTTTGTACAGCCCAACTAGCTGTTCTCAAATGGTTCTGATAGAAACTGACACTGCTCTGTCCACAATAGCATATCTGTGCTGCAGTGGGTCTATCTGCTGTCCAGCTGTGCTTAAATTAGTTTAGTGTTGTCCAGCCATGCAGTCAGAAGTCTATTTCGGCTGGTCCGACTGTGCAGCCACAGGTCTGTTCACTCTGAAGCAGCTCCACTGAGACAGCTCTGCTCATTATCAACGAGCTCCACTGCCACGTGCAGTCAAGGCTTCTGCCTGAGACAACTGCCTGCACCCTCTTCTGGAGTTATGCCCGTGCCTGAGTGTCCCTCGAGAAGGGGCACGTGATATCCACAGGTCAATGAGGATTTCCGTGACCTCTGGGCTTGAGTGCTTTCGGATGAGTAATGACTGTGAAACTACTGTATATAGAGTGCATCATGAAGTACAATAGTACTGTATTCTTGTGATACTGTAATCACTGAATAAACCACCTCTTTTTTTAAAAAGCTCCAATGTCATTAGCTGTAGTGACACTGGCAAGTTTACTTCAGTCCAACTGTACCGACATTAAGACATCAAAGTATTGTTACTGTATACAACCTGCAGCTTTCTCTCCTTACAGGCAGTCACAAACAAACAAACCCAGTTGAACCCATTAAAAAACTGTCAAACACCCAATATGCAGGGGAAAAAAACAACTCGTGCAAACAATAAAAATAGGCAAATAACATTTAGAACTGAAGTTCACAAAAGTGAGTCCACAGCCACAAAGCCGGTCACCACTGCAGTCGATTCAGGAAACTGTTAAGTCGCAGGCCACGGCCTCAGTTCAGCTCAGAGACAAGTAAACCTTGTGGAGCAGTGTGATGAAAAAAGGCCCGTCCCTTGCCTCTGGCGCAACACCTTAACCTTCTCAACCTGGCCCAGTGCTTAAATCAGCTGAACCGCAGGTTGTTCTTTGCTCTTGGACACATGCCCTGCTATTTCAATACGCTCTTGGTCCAGGCCCTGTTGCCTCAATTCAGCCCAAACAGGTGCCATCTTAAACCTCGTAGAGAGGGTCTGTGTGGCATGGGCTTGTAGAGGTGTGTGGAGGTTAGGGTGTAATTATGCGGGCAGTGGGGAAATTATCCGGCTTGTGTTTCTTGATCTTGTTACTAGAGATTAAGTGTCACAACCCTGCCACTTTGATCTGGCCACACCTAAATAACCTGGTCCAACACTACTTACCTTTTTTTGGGATCTTTCTCCTTCTTGCCTCTATCTTATTAAGGTTTAGGGTTATGAATATGTTAATGGTTTGTGGGGGTGTTGGGGTTATTGCTTATGATTGGTGTTGGGGTGGGGGGTTTGGATTGCAGGGAATGAGCACTGGGGTTGGTGGGTGTGGGTTAGGATTTGTGGAGGATGCAGGCCAGGGTTTGTAGTGGTGTGGAGGTTAGGGGATTGTAAGTGAAAGGCTGGAGGAGAGAGGGCTGTGGAGGTTAAGATTAGGGGTAGGGTTGGGGGATGGAGGTGAGGGCCTGGAGGGGAGAGGGGGACTTGGAGGTGCTTTCTCATTGGTTAATTTGGTACTGCAGTATTGAATATGTACTTTCTAATTAGGTAATTCTTATCCACAGATTTGAATGGAATTTTCCCTCATCTCTGCAGTAAAAAAAATAGCTGTTCTACATGAGGCACCTCTATCACCGTCTGTTCAACTTTCCCCTGTTCTATCAACTGTTAATAAAACAATCATGAAGCAACAAGTGTTGTGCCTCTTTCTGGACCTCTGGCTGTACTGTCACTAGCTGATCAACACTAGTCTATTCACTATGGTCCACTGTAATGAAATGAGTGTTGACTACAGTCCAACTGCGCTCCTTTTAGTTGAAAAAGGACCCAGTGCTTTCCTGGCGTACATGACAAATAAACCGTTCTTAGGCTTCCAGCTGGGTCCAGGTATCGATTACAACCAACGTTTCGATGACAAACTGCCATCTTCATCGAGGATAACGCCTAGGCGCATCTCGTCCAATGGTATTTATACCCCCATTGTCCGACCCTCATGTTTGGTTAGTCCTCATCGAATGCTGTGCCACCTTGTTTCCAATCAAATTCTTCTTACTTCGAGCAAATGGTGCTCTTTCTCTGCTACTGGTCTGTCTACTGAACGTTGCTCTCTGTTCAGCACAGCCACCAATCTGTCACCCATGTTCCCGTCCTTCCATTTAATCTATATACAATAGTCCAGCTGTAGTGACAAAACATGGTCCACTGTGGCCCAGAAATGTTCACATTAGCTTCCTCACTCTAGCTGACACTAATCTGTTCAACGTAGTCAACTTGTGTTGTTACTCAGCTGTTTATTCTCATCCTGTGATTGTAGTTCAATGCAACTCAACTTTATTAATGTTTGTCTTCAGAATAATAGAGATGGGCTGCTTTCAATCTGTTCACTCTAGTCGAGCTATATTTACACTAGGCAGTGCACAGATGCTTCCAGCTGTGCTGACACTTGTCTAGATACCCTAGTTCACCTGTACTGCCACTCACCTTACACTATAGCCCAACTACACTGCTCAGAGAGGCACTGGTTCAACACAAACACATGCCCTTGACTGGAAGTAAGTGAACATTGTTGCACTGTACACCTCTATCACTAACCTATTCTATGAATGATTCTCCAGTACTTGAGCTGCAGGGCACAATTATAGATGGCCAGTGCCCTGTAGTATGACTCACTAATATTTTACAATAAACACAAGACGCCAGACAGTGAGGGGGGAAAAACCCTCTGTTTGCAGATGGCTGCATTTGCATCGAATCGAAAAATCTTTATATGCAACTGAGTGGGCAGGCAGGGCCAATGCCTCCTCCACCCTGGGTCCTTTCTCAAATCTTTATTCAAAAATTCATGATACAAAATTTAAAAGATGTCAAACTCAACAACTAATTCAAACCTAACTTCTATTCAATAGCTGCAAATTAGCGGCAACTTTCTTCCAAACACCCTTTAGCAACAGCAATACAGATTAAATACCTTTGGGTGTCGGTTAGTGGGGGGCTCTTCAGACCCCGAGGCTTGGAACAGCCCGAATGAAGTGTGCCTGGGCTGTGGGACATCATGCCAGGTGAGCCTGGGCTCTTTAAGTGCTTGTTGGGGCTCGAGTTTTTCTGGGCTCGCGCTGGCTTCTGTGAGCCAGCCAACATCTTACTGTCTGCCAGGCGAGTCTTCTCTTTCTTATTTTTCTTCTGACAAACGAACTGCTCCAGGATGGGGAGCTCCTGTGGCACGGAGAGTATCCGCTGAGGGTCAGCCTGTTCTTGCTGCCGGTACTCTCTCATCTCCTGAGCTCACTGAAGGAAAGGAAAAGAAAGGCATGTGAAATTAAATATCAACCGAAGAAAATTTTAAAAATCTACCAAAAATGCTACCCAGAGCCAAAAATATAAGCTGGAGCCAAGAAACTTGTGAATTCTAGCAATATTTACTTCATAGCCATCAAGCCCCCGCCAATAAGGGCTACATTTCATTTGCCTTCATAATCACTCGCCACACTGACTTGCAAGTTTTCTGTCTTGTACAAAAGCACCTTAATCCCTCTAAAAAAACAATTAATAGTCACTGATCATATAAGTAATTTTGTTTTTCTATACTTCCTACCAAAAAAAGACACATCGTATTTTTTCATTATATTCCACTTCCCTTACTCAACAAGTCTCTTTGCAATTACTTTACATTCCCCTCACAAATTACTTCAACAACCACCTTTGCGACATCTGTAAACTTTTATACATTATGAGTAGCCCCTTCATATAGCCTGCAACTAGTCGAGGCCTCAGCATTAATCCCCGAGGCAAGTCACCGGTACAGCTTACAACTTGAAAATAACCTATTCATTCCGATTATCACAACATACTGTATGTCAATGATAATAAACATGATTCTGAATCGTTGTTTGCTATCTATCAGCCAGTCCACTGTTCAAGGTGAACGTCACTCTCAACCTTACAAGTTCTTATGCAGTTGTCTTTCCCATACCATGTTACTGGAAATACATCTGTTTGCTCCCCTTTATTCACCCTGCTAATCAAAATCTCAAGGCATTCCAATAGCTTTAAAATTATTTCCCTTTCATGACTATCATGTTGACTGCACCCATGTTGTACTTTTCCAAGTACTGTGCTATTACTTCCTTAATAATGGATTCTTACGTTTTCCTCACCCCTACTCTTTCCGTCCGGGTAAAGTACATCGACCCAAAACATTAACTGCCCATTTCCTCCCACAGATGCTCCCTGACGCATCTACAATCTTTTGTGACTCCATTTTCCCAGCTTCTGATATTAACCTCATTGGTCTGTTCTTCTGTTTTCTCTCACCAGAGTGACAGTAATTTATTGACTGACTGATTGAGATACCGTGTGGAATAGGCTCTTCCGGCCCAGCAACCCCTGATTTAACTGTAGCCTAATTATGGGACTATTTACAATGACCAATTAACCTACCAACTGGTAGGTCTTTGGACTTGTGGAGGAAACCCATGTGGTCATGGAGAGAACATACAAACTCCTTACAGTGGCACGAAATGAACTTGGGTCGCTGGGACTGTAAAACATTGGGCTAACCACTACCGACAGAATCTCTGCAGTTCCCCATTTTAGAATGGTAAAAAATATTGCTCGAAATCTGAAATAATAGGAGAAGGTGCTGGGAATATCTGACAGTTCAGACAACAAAATGGAAGATGAAAATAGAGTTAGGTTATTAACATGAAACTTTTCTTTAGGAATAACTCTGATGAAAGATGGTCAGCTTGCAATGTTAACTCTCAAAGTTTGGATCATATTCTACAGAGGATCGCTACTAAGATTAACTAATTAATCTTGTTTAATTACACATTTCCACAACCAAAATAACTTGCTTGTTGATTGGGTTCAGAAAATATTGTTCCAGGAACTGTAAGAAATGAATTCCATGACCTCATCCACTGCTGATTTCATTTCACCAGTGTATTTGAATGTGAAAGTTCCCCAGCGTTGTGAAAATTGCCTGAATTATCACCCAAAATGACAATCATCTTAACTGCAGATCAAAACCTTTAAAGTGGGATCATACCGATTATTTTGTTTGTGATAAGATTGAACACCATCAACTAAATGGCCAGCTGTGGATTTCTATTGTTCTCTGACTTCAGACCGACAACTTCTAAAGTTTCCCCGCCTGGTGCTTGGGGCTCAGATAGATAATAATTGCCAGCATTTGTCAACTTCAATAACTAATGGGATAGTAATAGGTAAATTCAGAGATTCTGGCAATACCTTCGTCCAGTCATTGCTACATTCCCGTAAATGCAATTCCAAAAAACAATCAAATGCAATAGTGCCACGTGCTGAAATTACATCTGCAAATGTGCTCACAACACTGCAAAACTGACAAAACAGGGTCCTGAAGAAGGCTGTCAATTCATTTTCCCTTCACAAATGCTGCCTGACCTGCTGAGTCCTCCAGCATTTTGTGAGTTGTTCCAAACTGACAAGAAACCTATACTGGCCATCATCCCTGTCCGCTTTGAATTGATGCAGGGTTTTGACTGACTCACAACATTGACAATTCCTCCTAATCTCCTGCACAGACGTCGCTCAGTGCTTGTAACAAAACATTGTCGCTGAGATGACAATGCAGCACCCAAGAACTTCCATCTGCGTCGACATATTGCATCCAGCAAATGCAGTTTGCACTTCTACAGAAGCCATGGTCACAAAACTAGGAGGCTGAGAAGGTGTTTGCACCTGTCATTGTGGCAGTGAGAAACACGGCGGCATGCAGCCCTTTGGCCTCGTGTTCTTGATCATGGAGGTTCGCTAAGATTGCTGCTGTTCTGAAACCAGGAACCTTTCTGCCAGCAGCACTTCTCAGGACAGGTGTATTTCGATGTTATCTTTGGAAATGGTGCAGAATGCTTAAAGCTGCGGTCATCCTTCTGGGACAAGTGCATTGTCAGTTCTAAAGTCAGAGCCTCTGTTTACCTTCCTGATGCAGAAAGAGCAAATGTTCAGACCCCTGACCACATCATTGACATAAACAACCTCTGAGAGCTGGACAAGAAAGCATCAGGTTAAGATTACATTTAAAGCCATTGTCCACCCAACAAATACTTCCCACAATCAGAGAAAATTAATGGTCACATGATTTACTGAGGACGATTCAGAGTGTGACATATGTGCAGCAAACTTGCACATAGGTCATCTCAATATTACACACTCAACTCTAAAAACTACATAGGAAGGCCAGCAGACCAAGGAGGCCATTAGGGAGGCAGACCACCTGTACAGCACCCTCCTCATGGGTTCTTTTACCTATGTACATGAACTGAAAGGGGCAATTAGAAAACAATCTCTCCTCCCCTGTCAAGGCTTCAGCTGAGAATGTGCCCAATGAAAGGAAGGAAGGTACAGCCACTCTGAGCTGCCAAACTCCAGCTGTCTATCCCTGGCCTCTTCTCCAGGAAAACCATCCTGGTTGTCTTCTCTACCTACTTTAGGTCTTCTGAGTTGTGCACTTTGGTGAGAGAAATCTAAAGACAGACAACTACTTCAATGGAAAAAGACTGCAGATGAGAGAAGTACAAAAGGACTGAGGTGATCTTGTGCATGAAATACACAAAGTTAGAAGGCTGTGGTTTGGAAGGTAAATGGCAAGTGGTCTTTATTGCCAGAGGGCTGGCGTGTGGAAGTAGGGGTGCAACTTTACAATGACCTCCATGAGTACTACGCAGAGTTTTGCTCTCCTCATTGAGGTAAGTGGATACTAGCATTAGAGGCAGTCAACATTCACAAGGCCATTTCCTGGGATGAGAGAGTTGCCTTATCACAAGCCAGTAAATAAATTAAATCTATACTCTAGAGCTTGAAGGAATGAGGATAATCAGGATCAAGTGGTTAAGTGCCAAGTTCTCTCCACTAGTGGGAGTATCTGAAACGAGGGGACGCAGTTGCAGCATAATTACAGGGGCAGTCATCCAACAGCGAGGTGCATAGGGACTTCTTGCAGGGGATAGTGAATCACTGGAAATCTCGTGGAGATCAGATCATTGCAGGGGTTTAAAAAGGAGGTAGGTATTTTTTAAACGATCAGAAGGGTTGGGGAAATGGTACAGGAGAGATAAGGCCAGGAATATGATCAGCCATGGTGGTGGACCAGGCAGGAGAGGTCAGTGACAGCCCTGGCCAATGTCCTTATGGTTCCATGTCCTTGGATTTGCTGACAAATTCGATCCACTCCTTTGAGATGAGAAAAACATCTGGAAGTGACAGCTCACTGGCTGAACTGTAGTCAGCTCTGAGGGACCAAACGGGCACAGATCAACTGAAAGTGTACAAGACAGTGCTTTCACCTAGCAGAATGTCAGAAACCATGAGGAAGGGCATCATCACTCTCATTTCAAAGGAGAAAGGGAGGAGATAAAGGAATTAATGATGCAAGATGCAATTACTATTTTAATCAAATCCCCACCCAGAATTACCTGTACTGTACCCAGCAGGAAGATCTCTGACTGCCTTGGGTTGCTTAAAGATGTGATAACCTGCATGCAAG
Organism: Hypanus sabinus; assembly: GCF_030144855.1. Classification (NCBI taxonomy): domain Eukaryota; kingdom Metazoa; phylum Chordata; class Chondrichthyes; order Myliobatiformes; family Dasyatidae; genus Hypanus; species Hypanus sabinus. Next base: position 12,373,757 of record NC_082739.1, on the reverse strand, counting down.
ATGAGGAAGAGGACAGTTACTTGCTCAGTATGGACCAGGATAAGCCTTTGACAGAATGGAGCATACTTAATGAAAATGCTCCTCAACTTTGGGTAGTGAATCTATAACTAGAAACAACAGCTCTGCACAGACAGCAATGCAGTCCAAATCAATAGGTGAAAGACAAAAAGCTTTCTGATCAAATCTGAAGTTAGACAAGGCTGCATTATCCTCTTTGTCTAGTACTGAAACTTGATAAATCCACCAGAAAGGAGTAAAGCAGAGAGTGATGCTGCCTCCTCCAAGATGTCCACAACCTTGGTGTGGTTTGGAGGCTTGTGTGCCTGAATGACCTGGAAAGCTGTGTTGGCTGATGTCAGGGCTTTATGGTAGGGTCACCCTTGCCAAACAGGTCAAAGGGTAGAGGTCAGACTAAGAATGGTCCACCGGTCCTCCAGGTTCAGGGGTTCAGCTCAGGGCTAACAACCCTGACTGGACAAACAAAATTGTTACAGAAACAGCAATGAAGAATTCTTCAAGATTGGAGTGTGACAGTAATCCCGAATCTCCATCTGGGATTTGCATGACTGACAGTAGTGAAAACCGAGAGGAAGCTACCGACACGACGAAGGAAGCCCTGAACACTGCCAGAGACGGAGCACCTTCATTGCTGCCCTGAATGCCAGTGGCAGCAGCAGGCATCAAGTCAGATGATCCCTGGCAATGGGGGCTCTGAAGTTAAAGCCTTCCTGTAGTGAACAGCTTAGCATTTTCTGCACCAACACAATATCCCTGATCTATCAGCATTTGCGGCCAGTCTGAGCTGATCTCAGAGGCCAGAGTGGATCTCACAGTGAGAGTGATGCCATGTTCTTTAGCAACCAGTCTGACCAGGTTTCGGCCCGAAACGTTGACTGTTTACTAATTTCTATAGACGCTGCCTGGCCTGCTGAGTTCCTCCAGCATTTTGTGCACGTTGCTTGGATTTCCAGCATCTGCAGATTTTATTGTTTTTCTGGTCTGAATAATTTGTTGTCTACTTCTTCATAAAATTTGCTATTTGAGGGTTCTGGGCCTCTGGCCCAGAGGAGCTAGTACACGTAGCAACAAATGGCTGAAGCACATGGCCAAGTTGGGAATGTGGGAGTAGCTTTCCCGTTCACAGGAAAGAAGCAGGTTACCAAGTTCGAGGTGCCGTCGTTAACATGGCGCAGGTATGACTCATATCTTGTGCAGATCACATGGAGTTGTTACATACAGGTCACCAGAGAAAGTGGGCTGGGGTGGACAGTACTATACCTAACTTGACTCTCATCCCAACTGAGACCTTACTGTGTGGCCACATAAAGCTGTACACAGAGTCAAAGTAAGCACAAGCCAAATATGGCTACATATCGCGGTTCCATCTGTCGCTGGTGTTGTGAGAAATAATCCTGGCCCCTTTGTCATAGATCGTTCCTTTCAACTTAATGCCTCTTGTGGAAGTGCTTCTGCAGAAAATTGCCTGGATTATGTCAATCAAGTAGTGGTGTGGATGAGGTATCCCTGAGGTCCTGTGGGAGGAGATGGTGGATTTTGCTGAAAGATTCCCCAAGCTCTGCTGATATTATTTGGTTGAATGCTACACCACCAGAGCTCATATACAGGCACCAGGACCTCATGCGGCTGGTGACAGGAAGGCCTCTCCTTGTCAGAACCAGCACGCACGGCCAGAGTCTCAATCCCACCACTTCCTGCCTGGCAGGAAGTTACACAGAGGATGGCGTGGCTACCATGGATACACACTGAGACAAAAATCAACTGAAGAATGTACTTTGGTTTGTCCAAAACTTGGTGGCCTTTCACTGCAAGGAGAAGCCTGCAATTGAATGCTGTGAACTATCACAGCCCAAGCTGCAGAGGTACTTGTGAAACAGGGTGTAGCCATTTTAAGGCTCTACAGTGAAAGATCAGTCTGGGATCCTGCCACCACTTAACACCAAGAGACTGGGTCCTCTCAAATGTTTAACTGATGCAATTCCTGAAGGTCCAACCCTATTGACATTGACACATTGTAAGAGAATTCACTGAGTTGCTTGGCACTCTGTATTACCTCATATTTTAGAATGAATTACATATTTTTTGAAAACTTGTTGATTCTATTGGCCTGACATCAATAACATAGCTCGCAACCTTCACGGTTACCTATCGATAACTCCTCTCTTGCACTCACATCGTCCCAGCCTACACTCTTCCCCTCACAATACTTCCTACCTTTACGCAATATCTCGGCAGCCATTCACCTGCTCACTGTTCTGTAACTCATATCTAGCGCCAGGGCCCCTCTTTCCTTGCACTAACCATGTCCTCATTCTGAACAGGTATTCGCTCCTGCTCATGTCACCACATGCCCTGCCAACTTCCCCTTTAGGGCTCAGCACACACAGAATGCTGAATTCCATCCCCATTAGACTGTCCTTGTGCCCACACCCCACTGCACCAACCCAGCGTCCACTCCCCATCCCTACTTCATTTGTCTCAAAGCCTACTTCGCCATTATATGATCTCCATGCCAGCTCGCTCATGGCACCAAACTCAGTTCTCTGAGATTAAATGAAAACCAGTCACTCACTGTCATCAAGTATGGTGCAAAAGCCAATTTCCTCCACATAAGGAACATCTGCAGTGAAATAATTAACTGAACTGCCAAAGAGCAGGGCTGATCACAATGCCAATGGGACACTACCCATTCCCTAAACCCATCCTAAGATCTATTCCAAAATAAACTCTCCTCAAAACTAAAAGGCAAAAACATGTCCTCCCCAATTTACGAACACCCATCTTGCATGTACAGTCTGTATACGTGAATGAGTGTTTAGAAGCCAGGCAGAATTGGTTTGCCAGTGGTGGCTGCTTTCCGTGGCCATGGTTCTGTGTTGCAAACTGTCCAGGTTATGGACAGTTCACAGGAATGGAGTAGCTGACTAAAGAGGACCTGTACTGTACTCACATTAATTTTGCTTAGGAAGGGGACACTGGGTCCACAATATGCTGGCTAGCAAACAGTCCCAGCAGAACCACCCCTACTCAATGCTGTGTCAGACCAGCTGCCCATCGAATGGTGCCCAAGTTCAGTTCCCTATCAGACCACTTAATGCAATTTCCCCATCTCCTTAACTAGTTTAACTTTAATCTAATTAAGATCCTTACTGAAGATTCTCCAATCGGCAGCTTCTTATGCAGTTGGAAAGCAAGCAGCGACCAATGAGAGAGCCTGATAGTAAAACATTCCTGTTCCTTCCACAGTATGTTGGATCAGCACTTTTCACTGGTCTGTGAAACAAAACAGAAAGAATATGAATGAGTGACACTGTTTACAGCTTAACTGAGAGACACCAGCTATTGCAGAGTTAGTCTACCAGAGGGAGCTCCAGAACCTATCCTCAAGCACACAACTGAACTCCAATCAGCTGTATCACTGCCAGTGTTCATCTGAAGTCTCCACTGCCAACAGTGGTGTCTACATAATTCATAACAACCAGATTGTTTTTCACTGTTGACCTCACACAGCAACTCCCTGGACAGGTTAGGATGTGTCTGTTAAGCTTTAGAAGTGTATGAGGGGATTTAACTGAGGTATACAAGATCCTGAGGAGTCTTGAAAAGATGGAAGTGGAGAGGATGATTCTCTCGTGGGAAGAGTTAAAACTGTTTAAAATTATGAGCTTGGAGACACAAGAGACTGCTGATCCTCAGGCAGCATCCATGGAGGGAAAGTCAACTGTCCATTTCAGGTCAAGACCATAAGACATAGGAACAGAGTTAGGCCATTCGGCCCATCGAGTCAAGACCATCTGGCCTCAGTCCAATTGAAGTGTCTTGACCAAAAATGTTGACAGTCCATTTCCCTCCATAGATGCTTCCTGACCCACTGAGCTTCTTCAATGCTTTGTAAATTGCTGCTAAAAATATATGCTTACCTGAGATTTTTTTTTACAACTCACTGAAAAGTTTTAAAACAGAAGTGGATGTATATTCTCGATTAGCAAGAGGATGAAATGTTACCTGAGTGATGGGAATACAGAGCTGAGATTACAATCAGGTCTCCATGACCATGTTAAACTGCAGAGCGGGTCCAAGGGGAGCAGTTTACTGCTGCTCTTAACTCTCATGTATTATGCAGCCTTAGTATTGACCGGCAGGGAATTACTGGGTCTGCTGCAACACTCCCATATCTTGAGGGGTAGCAGAGGCAGCAAACAAGAATGCAACAACAAATGATCTGGTGGAGGAACTTAGCAGGTCAACACACACCTGAGGGGTAAAGGATCAGTACTAAGGGACTGGTAGGTGATTGGTAGACTAAGGTAAGGTTAAGGATGATGGACATATCAACCCAGTAGGGGAGAAGGAGGGGTGGAGTTGGGAGGCATGTACAAGAGTCAAATAGAGCTGGAGAAGATGAAGGTGGAGACAGAAGCTGGAGGGTGATAATAGGAACACAAAGCCCACCAGGGCTGGAATCTGTGTAGTAAGGAAGGGATAATGGGAACCATGAGGGGTGAGGTAAAGGGCAAGATTGAGTCAAATGGGGGTGGTGAGAATACAGGGGGTGAAGTATGTGGGTGGTAAGCGGATGGATCTAGGAAGGAGACGGGATAAAAATGGGTGATGTGGCACTGGAGGAGGGAACAGAAGTCTGAAGACCAGAAGCAAAATTGTGGGGGGGGGGGGGGGCAGCAGAGGAAGAGGGCAAGAAGCATACAGAGGTGAAGATTAGCTGTATGTGGAAAGTTCAGAGTTCATGCCATTGGGCTGTATGCTACCCATCTACCCATGCGAAACGTGAGGTGTTGTTCCTCTAGTTTGCTTTGGTCTTGGCAGTGGAGAAGGCAGATAGTGGATACATTTGTGTGGGAATGGGAAGGTGAATTGGAATGGAACTCAAAGCTCAGTGAAGCTGGGGCAGGTGGAGCAAAGGTTTAATGGCACAATATATGGAATTTTGCCTCAAAGTACCACTTCCACAATGAGTGAAGGGGCAAATGGAGTGAGAAGAAACATGAAGACATTGGTAGGTTGCTATGGAGAAGGGAAGATGGTAGTTGACAGCCCACGAAATGAACATCTCTACGCCACTCTCACTTGCCAATCTCCTCCCACATCACTGTTGACCATTCTGGTGTTTGCCACCTTGGTAGATTAATTTCTAGTATGACATTAAGCGTGGCAATTGATACCTGGCATCCTCCAGTCTTAGTACTTCCCTCAGTCCACCCATCACCAACTCCCACAATGGTCAAGAAAACATTCTAACCTACTCCTAATCTAAGGAGTTAACAAGATATCCAACACCTAACATATCCAAACAAGCTAAGGCTCTTTACTCTAGATATGAAGAATGACTTGATGGATGTCTTTTGAATTATTCCAGGTCTTGGTTGAATAGGTTTGGAGAAGATGCTTCCACTCTGCCAAGTGTATGAGCAATGTAACTAAATCCACAAAATGGTGAGACTTACTGCCACAAAGAGTAAATGCAATGATGCACTCAGGAGGAAACACAAGGAGGGAATGAAAGGGTATGCTGAATGGATTTGATAATTGAAGCAGATAGGTGTGAGCCCAGATGGGTCAAATGGCCTGTTTCTCCTGGGAAATCTTAAAAGTTTCTTTTTCTGATTTGGATGCAGAAATGTCAGAGTAATGTTTCAAATCAGCCACATTCCTGCATCCAAAACTTAAGCTTGTCCTTTCAGTCTCACCTGCTTTTGTTTACAATGATTACTTTGAAAGAAGCCGGAAGGGAAATTCTTGCATTTATATAATGATTTCACAACCTCAGGATGTCCCAAAGAACCATTCAGCCAATGAAGCCCTATTTGAAGTCTTTTCTTTCCGATAATATAGTTCCTGTACTTTGAAGTGAAAAGAAAATCTCATTAAGTTGTTACAGTTTTTTGGCAATGCTGCTTCAGGTTGGACTTTTGGCCTTGGGAACACAACAAACTCGCTCTTCTTCAAACAAGCGCTGTAGGAGTTTTATAAATTCACCCTAGATGACAAAGGAGCCCTGGACAACACAGCAAGATCTCAGAACCACCTTTCTGAGAACTTTTCAAACATGCCTCAGTACTACCCAACCGACAATGCAGAGATCCCCTCTCTCAGTCATACCCCCACAGAATTCCTCCCCCGATATCATGGTATTCATTATTTTCCCCCCTCCAACAGCACAGTTCTCGTACTGTTCCACATAAATATTAACAACCTGTTACCTAATGGCTTCACCTTCAGTCCTGCTTGACTACATCACCAAGGACCAGAACAGGACCCCAACAACTGCCAGACTATCCTCGTCATCTTCACCCAACCCAACTCCTGAACATTGAAGGCAACAAAACTGTGGCTAAAGGCTAAGCAATATTGACAAACTCAATCAAACCACAAAAAGGCTTTGGATGCAAACAATTCATGGATAAGCTGACTATACCCAACCAACAGAAGCCGCAGAGTATCGATAAGGTCCGGTCCTCTCTAATTAGCAAAGTTAGCACCTATGGAGAGACAACAAACACAAAGGCTGATTTGGTAAGGATGAGCAGAAGATCTAGAAGCATACACACTCCATGGCCACTTTATTAGGTATCTGTAATGTTCGTGGTCCTCTGCTGTTGTAGCCCATCCACTTCAAGGTTCAATGTGTTGTGCATTCAGAGATGCTCTTCTGCACACCACTGTTGAAACGCGTGATTATTTCAGTTACTGTCGTCTTTTTGTCAGCTTGAACCAGTCTGGCCATTCTCCTCTGACCCCTCCCATTAACAAGGTATTTTCGCCTACAGAACACTGGATATTTTATTTGTTTTTCACGCCATCCTCTGTAAACTCAAGAGACTGTTGTGCATGAAAAATCTCATGAAAACAGCAGTTTGAGGTACTCAAATCACCTCATCAGGCACCAACAATCATTCCATGGTCAAAGTCACTTAGACCCCATTTCTTTCCCATTCCGATGTTTGGTCTGAATACCAAATGAACCTGTTAACCATGTCTGCATGCTTTTGTGCATTGAGTTGCTGCCACATAATTATACCTGATTAGATATTTGCATTAACAAGCAGGTTTACAGGTGTACCTGATAAAATGGCCATGGAGTGTAAGGCTAAAAGCACCATCCATTATCATTCCTGAGAGTTAATACAGATATCCACAGGCATCTGTCATCCAACAATTTTTTTTAAAAATGTATGGTGGATGCAAGTGCAGGGAGATCCAACAACCACAAAGGAATCACCCATTAAGACCTAAGAGTGGAGAACAGCTGGGACAACACAGAACTGATGCGTCATAGCTCAATGGCTTGGGTTTGATCCCGACTTCTTGTGCTGTCTGTGTGGAGTTTGACTTCTCTTCATGGGTTTCCTCTAGGTGCTCAGTGTTCTTCTCACAACCCAAGGTGTGTAGGTTGGTAAAAAGTTGCCACTGTAAATTACCCTTAACGAGCAGAATCTGGAAGGAGTGCGAGGAAAATTAAACAGGGTTTGTGTAAATGATTGCTTTATTGTCAACACAGACTTGGTAGGCCAAGAGGCCTGCTTCCATGGCATTTCCATGGCATTTGACTCCAAGCTCACCGTGAAGGGTGATGCTGATGAGGCCAAGATGACACCAGAAGAAACAGAGAAATAAATTTCATTGTTTTTATGGGTTCAGCAAATACAACTGGATCGCACAGGCCTGTGGAAATCGTTTTGGACTGAACAGATTTGAGTGAAACCATCTGCTCCACAGTGGTTTCAGAGAAAGGGATCAAGGACACATCATTCCCCTCCTCCGCCCCCCCCCCCCCCCGACACTGAACTTATCTTTCCACAAACCTCGCTGATTCTTCATGGCTAATCACCAGAGCTCAAAGTAAATTTACTATCAAAGTATGTACACGTCACCAAATGCGACCCTGAGATTCATTTTCTTGCAGGCATTCTTTGTTTTTCTTTATTTCTTTGTTCTGTTGTGAATCAACGAAAAACTGCACACAAAGAGACTGACAAACAACCAATGTGCAAAAGAAGACAAGCTGTACAAATGCAAAAACGTAGATCAATCCCTTGAACGACTAATTCAAAAATTTGACAACATGAAACTGGTAAGGTTTGTGAATTGTGAGGAAGATCCAGGGAGGTTTTAAGCAAATGTGGACAAACTGAGTGATTTGGCAAACATAGGGCAGCTGGAGTATAACGTGGAGATATCTACTTACGCAGCAATAAAGAAGAAAGGTGATAAACTATTTAGGTGGTGTACCTAAAGATTTAGGAAATACACAATGCATTGTACAACACTGTATCCTTGTGCAACAGACACTGAAAGTAAATGTACAGTTAACAAGGCAAATGGTAAGTTGGTCTTCATAGCAAGAAGTTTTGAATACTGGAGCAAAAACATGGTTGAATTGCACCATCTCAGAATAGGGTTCTGTTCCTTGTGCCCAATCCAATATTACAGGAAACACGTTGTCAAGCTAGAGAGGGTGCAGAATCGATTTGGGAGGACAATGACTGGACTAGAGGGCCTGAGGTTCCCCATACTGGATCTTTATTCCTTAAGAGTGCAGAAGAATGAGGGGTGACCTCATAGAAGTCTATAAAACAATGTGGATGAAGTAGGTGGTCATAGTCTTTTCCCCAGGGTTGGGAGTTCAAAGCAAGAGGACAGAGATACAGGATAAGAGGGGAGAGAAAGAGAGGAAGTGCTCGAGGTGGGTGCAGTTACAACACTTAAGAGGCATTTGGTTAGGTACATGGAGGGGAAGGGCTTGGAGGGCTATGGCCTCAATGTAGGCAACTGGGACTAACAGAGGATATTGCAGTTGGTATGGACCAGATGGGCCAAAGGGCCTGCAACCATATTGTGTGATTTGATCCTGCAATCATACAGGGCCACAGTGAGACTGGAAAACTGTCTGCAGTTTGGGATCTCCTTACCCACGGCAGGAGAGAGAGCTACATTGATTCTGGTATGGTGGACATGTGCCTGAGAGATTTGGTTGGCTTGGCCTGTATTCAGAATGAGAGGGGATCTCATCAGAACACACTAAATTCTGACAGGGCTGCCTGGTATACAGTGAGTAGGTTTTCCCTGAATGGGCTGTCCAGAACAAATGATTTGGGGATGAAAGGGACAAATATAGGAATAAGTAAATGAGTAATTTCTTAACCTCATGGGTGATGAACTGGTGGAATTCTCTATCACAGGAGGTGAATGCCAAGCTGCTGGATTTCCCCCCACCCCAAACAGGAAAGAGATCAACTTCCAGACACAAGAGGCATCAAGGTACATGGGAGAATGGGAATATGGCCCTAAGTCAGAGGCCAAGTGATGGAACAGCCTTGAGAAATATTCTCTATGTTTCTGTCTTAAAACGGACCATGGTCGAGGACTGGTGGCAGAACAGACAGCAGATGCTAGAACCTGGAGCAAAAAACAAACCAGGCCCTGATGCAGGGCCGCAACCCTTCCCCTTGCCCCAGAGTTCCTCCAGCAGTTCTTGTTTTTTTTTAATCACTCTGGGGTAGAGGAGTTATTGAGGCATCGGGATATGTCAGTGCTCTCAACTCTTGCACGACAGTTGAGCACGTGTTCAGATCAAGGGTGGTTACAGTTCACATATGCCACCTTGCGCTCAATCACTGCTACCCTGGACTCTCATTCTCTCTCTAGCAACTTATAGTAATTTGCAATGCCACTAAACAACTGATTTTCTGATTATGTCAGTGGCAATAATCCTGACTGATTTTTCCTACCTTTTCACCTGACAGGGATAAAGAGAAGTAGCTTACTGACAGGTTTATCCAGTCCTTTCAGAACAGGTACCTTTCCTTTGATTAGCACTCAACAGAGAGAACACTCAACTAGGTTCCCTGCAGCCCAAACATCTCTTCCACTTGGCAACTTGGAAGACTATCGAATGCCTCTTTCTGAGTGGCAGCACTCTAGCCTCACCTCAGACTGCTGGTGTTGTGCTCCTGTCGCTGATTGCAAAGTGCTTAGATCGAGGGCATGCAACAACAGCTTAAAGTAGAACAGTGTCGTGAGGTGATAGAAAACAGCCCAAACACACAAGATCTCACACAAAGCTACTCAAGGAGATTTTACTACAGGTGACAAAACATATAGTGGAACTCAGCTGGTCAGGCAGCAATAATGAAGGAGAATAAACAGATGACATTTCAAGCTGAGAATGTACTGCAACTGCTTATTCCTCTCCATAGATACTATCTGACTTGCCGAGTTCCTCCAGCATTTTAAGTGTGCTCCTCAAGTCTTGAAGCATCTGCTGAATCTATTGTACATATGGTCACAGAGTTGGATTGAAGGAGGGGAGGGAAGAACAGAAACAGAGTGGCTTATGGAATCAAAGGGAGATAAAAATACACTTGACAATGATAGAATGATTAAAGTCAGGGATATACAAGACACACCACACCAACACAATGCCATGTGGAAACACAGAGACCTACCTGGTACTGGGGGTACAGTAGAGTGGACTACATGCGTGCAGCTAATAGTAGTCTGGTACTAGTTCCTTTCACACTCTCACTGACTCCGGTTGAGTAATGAGTAAGAGATGACATTGATGATAGAGCAAATCCAATCCTGGCCACAGAGCTGGCACTGTGACTGCGACCGCGACCCACCCTCTTAAACCCACCCCACCCTATCCCCAACACACTGTAGACAAACAAGAGCCACCACATCTTAGTCTAGAAACAGTTAAGGTGGGAATTCAAGCTAGTCACCGTGGGTAAGCTCAGGTGTCAGTTGAAACGGCGCAGCCCAGGAGAAGGAAAGCAACTTGGAGAACAGGAAGGGGACAGAGTTGAGTCGCTATGTTGCTTAAAATGTCATGGGTTTCAGAGCAAGTGACAGTCTGAATGCATGTGTGCACACTCAAATGTCCTTGGGTGTCAATGTCTGCACATCCACATACATGAACTTGAACCCCTTAGGGGAGAGTACGCACATATTCTGCTGTCCCTCCCAAGATAATTACTTCTTTGAAATGAGCTGAGAGCACTTGCTGAGAAAGACCGTACCCATTCGTTAAACCCTACCACAACAATACCCTGGGTATATTCCTGCACTATTAATACACACTGTCTTAGTTTCTCATTACATGTTCATATTCATTTGTGCAGTTATTACCCTACAACCATCAGGCTCCTGAACCCACACAGATAACTTCATAAACACAAGAGATTCTGCAGGCACTGGAAATCCAGAAACCCTTCATCAGAAGTTCACTCACCTCAACTCTGAACTGTTTCTACAACATTGATTGGTTCCCAATCCTTTTTGTGCCATGGACCCCTACCATTAACCGCGAGGTCCGTGGACCCCAGGTTGGGAACCCCTGATCGAAAGAATTACTTTCAAGGACTCCACAACTCATGGCCCCAGTATTATTTATTTACTTTATTTGCACTTTAGTTGTTTGTTAGTCTTTATGTATAGATTTCATAAATTCTATTGTTTCCTTTCTTTTCCTGTGAAGGCCTACAAGAAAATGAATCTCAAGGTAGTATGCACTTTGATAATAAATTTACTTTGACTGTACACAGCAACTGCACTTCATCCTGGTGCAGAATAGAGAAACACAAGTCGATTTTTTTTATTTGTTGTGCGTAAACAGGCATATCAGGCACACCTTAGTTCGGTAGTTTTTGCCTGTGACATTTTCTTGCTCTTGCCCAATGTAGAACATACAGTATTTCCAATGACACATTTAGAGATTGATTCGAACACTGTGCAACTTGCTAATAAACAAGTTAGATCAGAGCACTAACTTTCCACTCCCTTATCTGTTGAAAACACTGACACACTCTGCTTCTGACTAAAGGAGGGTCCTGTGAACACTGATTCACCAGGCAACAGATCAGCTGGAACAGATTCACAAGGGAACAGATCTGAGGGCACTAATTCCCAAAGGAGAACAGTTTCACAGGCAACAACTCTCACTGAAGAAGAATGTTAGGCACTAGTATCAGAGGGGAAAGCAGGGTCCATATTTTCAGACATAAACAGTTACTACTGTTGTCAATTCCCATCCCAATTTGTCTCACACTATGTTGTAAACAGGTCTGTAATTTTAAAAAGCAGAAATTTGCTGAATAATAAACTTATAATGTTAATTTTTTTAAATAGCCGCAGAGACAGGGCCTAATGCAGAGAACCCGAAACATGCCCTGGGCCTGTTCAATCAGGCCCAGCCTCACACAACTTATTCACAAGAATTTTATGTAAATTTTCATTCAGGTCTGTCATTATTTACAGATGGGAAGTCTGCCCTTCCAAGAACTCCCTTAGAAAGCACCAATCACAAAGTTGGTGTGTAATTTCAAACAGCCCCGTTTATTCAGCAGGGAAACTGTTAAATTTTCAATTAGGGGCCCAGCCTGAGAGAGGGGGCAAGGCAGAGAGGTGGAAACAGCAGTTGAGAGATTGGGGAGAAATGGGGGGAGGGGTGGGGGCAGAAGAAACCGTGTGCAAGGGATGGAGTGGAGGGAAGCCATGAGGGAGGAGCGTGGGGAGGGAGAGGGTGGGGAGGATGGGCAACAGAGCATGCAGTGTAGAGAGGAGATAGGTGAAGATATGTGGGGAGGGGGGGAAGTGTGTGCTGAAGGAAGGAAGGGAGCAGAGCAGGGATCCCTTAGAACTGAGAGAGGAGGAATGTCTTTAGCCAGAGGGTGGTTAATCTGTGGAATTCTTTGCCACTGATGGCTGTGGAGGCCAAGTCACTGAGTATATTTAAAGCAGAGGTTGACAGCTTCTTGATTAGTCCGGGAAACAAAGGTTTCATGGAGAAGGCAGGAGAATGGGGTTGAGAGGGAAAATAAATCAGCCATTATGGAATGGCATAGTAGACTTGATGGGCCGAATGGCCTAATTCTGCTCCTATGTCTTATGGAGTGTGGGGGGGAGAGAGAGAGAGAGGAGGGTGGGTGCATGGGGGAAGGAAAGAAGGAGTGAGGGAAGGGGAGCAAGGGCACATTGGAGAGGTGGGGAGGGAGGAAGAGGGAGATAGTGGAGGAGAGAGACCGACAGAGTCAGATTGTGAAATGGGAGGGAGAGATGGAGATTGCGAGGGAGCTTGCGAAGGCACAGTGAATGAAGAAAGCCACTACAAGAATGGCAGGCGTAAATGGAAATGGGAGGGAGTGGGGGAGGGGGAGGAGGAGGAGTCATGTAATGAGGTGGAGGAATAGAATGAGAAGGAGTGAAGCAGTGGTGGTGGCGGGGGGGGGGGGGGGGAGAGCACAAATCCAAAGCAAGGGAGTAGAAAACAAAAGTAGATGAAATGAATGTCAGATGTGAGAAGGGATGAAGGGACGAGATACAAAGTTAAATTTAGTGAAATGGAAGGAACAGGACAACTGATGTAATAATTGAAATCTGCATTAAAGGAACATATTTCAACAACCATAAATCAAATCCCTGAAGGCCTTATTGTCACAGAGGTCATCAAATGTCTGCTATTAGCCTTATGGATGCTGCCCCCCCCCCCCCCTCCTCAGACTCCCAGGAGACTTGTCATTTCCTTGTCGATGTGCAATGCATTCCTGGGCGTTAACATACTGGATGACCCATCCTGGGCCCTGCACATAGATGCAACCATAAGGAAAGTGCAATAGTGTCTTTATTCTTTCGGAAGGTTTGGTTTATCGTCAAACATTCTCACACTCTTCTACAGATGTACTGTTCAAAGTATTGTGACAGGCTACATCATGGTAGAATGCTTGATAATGTAAGAAATTGTAGAGAACAATGGGCTCAGCCCAATAGTAATGGGCACATCCCTCACCAGCACTGGTCATATGCAGAGGAGGTGCTGCTTCAAGAAGGCAACACCCGTCAAAGATGCCCACAATCTTTCTGCAGCTACCATTAGCAAGAACGTACAGAAGCTTGACGTCTCACACCACCAGGTTCAAGAACAATTCGTTCCCTTTAACTATTCAGTTCTTGGACCCTAATCCATAGGAGCAGAATTAGGCCATTCAGCCCATCGAGTCTGCTCCACCATTCCATCAAGGCTGATTTATTGTCCTTATAACCCCATTCTCCTGCCTTCTCCCCATAAAACTGGCAGAACTCTACTCACTACAGTTTAACAACACTATGAATGCTTTGATCATTTTGCACTAAAATAGATTCTTTTACATGTTTTCTTATATAAGTGCTTAATTTACATTAAATTTATGTTTTTCTTTTGAATGCTGTTTATATGATGCTACGTACCTGTGATGCTGCTGTGCAAGTAAATTTTACATTGTACCTGTACGTACTGTACCTGTGCATATGTCAATAAACTTGACTTTGGCCGGATGAAAGGGTGACAGGAAGCTGCTATCTGTTTAAATTGATATTACTAAGTTGCCATTCTGCCCCATTCTAAAGCACCTATTCCAATCTGAGGCAACATCCAAAATAGATAGTAGATTGCAGCTGTAGATCCAAAGTAGGCATACACACTTACTCAAGGGGAGCTTAGAGCATGAGGCAGGGATGGGGTGGGGTGACCTTTGCAAATGAAAGACAGAAATGGAGGGCCAAAAGCAGAGAACCACTGCTCCCCCCTCTGGTTCCCCAGAAACAGAAAGGCAAAGAACTGTTGCTAGTCACAGTATGGCCAATTAAGTGACAACCTCTGCTTCATCAGATCTGGCACACAATTCGCACCTGTAACTTGCCAGTTTGTACTCCTCCCCTGCCCCCACCCACCTTATTCTGGCTTCAGTCCCCTTCCTATCCAATCCTAACAAAGGGTCTCAGCCCGAAACATTGACTGTTTATTCAATTCCATAGTTACTGTCTGACCTGCTGAGTTCCTCCAGTATCTTGTGTGTGCTGCTTTGATTTCCAGCTCCACAATTCACACTGCTACTTACAAACATCAGAATCCAAACAAGCAAGTGAGACTCATTCAACAGCTTTGAAAGAACCCACTTGCCAACTTCTTCTCCTCATTTTGTCACAAACCTTTCCCTCAGATCTGAATCAAAAGCTTTTTGATTGGTGCTTATTACTAAGTTATTATTCCCACCTCTAAATATCAGTCCAGCAGCCAGAAATGCAAGGAGAATTTTTCCAAAGTTTGGATAAATTCAGTTCTCATTTTTGAAAGGCAGCACAGTTACTACTCACATTTCACAAAGGCTGCTTTGACAGACGCCACTGGACCAAACCTATCAGTCCCAATGTGCGTGTTTCACACAAGCTTCCTTCTCATCTCATCTTACTAACACGTCCTAAATGGATTTCTGCCACATTTATTTATTAGCTTCCCCTTAAACATATCCATGCTACACTTCAAATGTTACTTAAACAGAGAACAGTACAGTACAGGCCTTTTGGCCTACAATGTTGTGTTGACCTTTTAACCTACTCTTTTTCTATTTCTCAAAGTTCAAAGTAAATTTATTATCAAAGTACATATATGTCTCCATATACAACCCTGAGATTCATTTTCTTGTGGGAATACTCAACAAATCTATAGAATAACTATAACAAAATCAATGACACACCACCCAACTGGGGCGTTCAACCAGCATGCAGAAGATAACTGGGCAAATGCAAAAAGAAACAATAATATAAATAAGTAATAAATATCAATAACATGAGATGAATAGTTCTTGAAAGAGAGTCCATTGGTTGTGGGAACATTTCAATGATGGGGCAAGTGAGTGAAGTTATCCCCTTTTGTTCAAGAGCCTGATGGTTGAGGTGTAATAACTGTTCCTGAACCTAGTGGTGTGAGTCCTGAGGCTCCTGGACCTTCTTCCTGGTGCCAGCAGCAAGAAGAGAGCATGTCCTGGGTGGTGGGGGTCCCTGATCTGCACTACTCTTCAGGCTTTAGCTGTGATATGATGCACAGTGGGTTTTCACCCGGCTTCAATAAATATTTTGAGTGCTCCCCATGTTTACCCCGATGGGCAGCAGCCTCCTTTCTTTTGGGGGCAATATTGTCACAAATTCCACACCCCCTCATTGAAGAAATTCTTCATCTCAGTTTTAAAGAGACACTCCTTTATGCTGAGGCTGAGCATTCAGATACCAGACTCTGCAATGGAAGCATCCTCTACAGGTCCATTCTATCCAGTAGGTTTCCTTCTCAACCCCGTTTCTTAAGTTCTGCATTGAAAGATGATTAATTTCAATGTCCTCTTCCTGCAGTGCTTTCAATCAAATATTTAGTAACTCCCATGAGCATCACCACCTGGTGTGGAGGGGGCCACTGCACAGGATCGGAAAAAGCTGCAGAGGGTTGTGAACACAGCCATCTCCATCATAGCCTCCCCAGTATCGAGGACAGCTTTGTGGGTCGAAGGGCCTTTCTATGTTCTATCTTCAAAAGCGATGCCTCAAAAAGACGGTGTCCATCATTAAGGATCCCCATCATCCAGGACATGCCTTCTTCTCATTGCTACCATCAGATAGGAGGTACAGGAGCCTGAAGACACACACTCAACAATTCAGGAACAGCTTCTTCCCCTCGGCCATCAGATTGTTGAATGGACAATGAACCCATGAACACTACCTCACTACGTTTTTTTGCTCTTGTTTTGTCCTATGCTTTTAAGTTTCGATTTTTATATATTGTAATTTATAGTTTTTATTAAGTATTGCAATGTACTGAATGCACCAGTGGTGTATCCTGGTGATATACAATGCCAGACTGCTGCTTATTGACAATCGAAACAAATTTCAGGTGCAGACTAATTCTAGAGCAAGTATCTCAATTTACCCCTCAGAGTTTTTCCTGTCTGATAAGATAGACAGAGTTTAAAAACTTCACGTGAAGCAGAGCATTGCAGAGATCACACTGACAGTATGTGGTACCTCTCGCTTCTTCAAGCCATCTGTCAGCTGCAGTACAGAGATGGAATCACGAATGTCACAGAGAAATGCTGAGTAGTCACCTACCAGCAGGGAGTGCCCAAGGGCAGGCTGGAATGAGCTGTTATTCCCTTGGGAAATGTCTGGGTCACAGTTCAGTCCCGCCTCTTCCCTCCTCTCTGTCAGCTCCGATGAGATCGGAGTTCACCATTTGGAGATTCATTGTCAGTATCCCAGCCCAGTTCAGATCCTCAAGCAAGGCAGTATTTTGACATATCATCAACTTATATTTGAGGACGCCATAAGAGCCTGAAAGTTTGGTATTAAAATATACATTTATCTTTTAAAACAAGAAAATCAATGTTCCAATATCAAGACTTTGTAGTGACTGATCTTACCCTGGAACAGACCATATGCCTTTTAAGCTGCTCTTAGCATTCGGAGTCTCATCTCCAAGTTAAATTAACTATTTTCTCTAATTGGGTAAAGACCAAGAAACGACACAGCAAGTTAGTCAGGGCCTGATCTGCAAAAGCTATGAAGCAGTGAAGCTAAAGCACAATACACCTCCAGACAGGGAATTGTGAACTGCAGTTTGAGAGCCGACTCCCAAACCTGTACTGCAAGTTTCTCTCTCTCTCTCTCTCCCTCTCCCCTCCTCTCTGTTGCATACACACTCACCACAGCAGAGACTGTCAACAGAACCCGACGCCATCAAAGGAATTCTCTTACTAGGGTTATTCCAGTAGCTCGGACAGCCAGCTCAGGATTCCACCGAGACACCCCCTTCCTCTCAGTCACATCCTTGTGGTGTTGAGAGCAGACTTGCAGTAGTTTCTCTGCAAGGCAGCCGTGAGTCACCTGGGACAACGTGACACAACAGGGCGGGACACAACTATCAGTTTGGGTTACCTGGATACACACAAGCAGTGTACTGGCACTCTCCTTCCCACACTTCGCTCTTGGTGTTCTCTTCTTTCTCAACCTGGTTCATTTACTCTCTCCTTTAGATTGCATTCTCGCCCATTATTGCATAATCTCCTGCTACACTCTCTCCGTTCCACTCACATTCCCCTTCCATTACCTTACCCCTCTCCCCATCCCGCCCACCCCGACCCAACACTCCCACCCAGGGGTGAGAATAAATAACCTATCCAGTCAAGTGAAACTCCTGTCATAATGGAAGAGATTGTGTCTGAGGGGGTGGAGGAGGAGTAACAACAGGAACAGAGAGGTGAAGGGTGATGGAATGAGTGAGGGTTGAGGCGAAATGGCAACTGTGAGGGAGGGGAAGGGAAAGAGAAAGTCAGAAAGGTGAGTGGGAGCAGAAGCAGGAATAGAAAGAAGGGGTAATGAAAAGAGAGCAAAGTGGAAGAGGCAGTCAACTAGTGGGGGGAGAAGGGGAAGGGAGAGAGAGGGAGGGGAAGAGATTAAGAAAGAAAAGGTTAAGAGAGAAACAAACAAGATGCATAGACTTGGTGCCTCTTCCAGATCGAGTGGAGTGAGGAAAGGAAAGAGAAGCGGGCAGAGGGGATGGTGCAGCAAAGTAAACTACTAGAGGCTACTTGTTGACATGTCTGAACCACTCAATGGTAATTCCCCTCATTCCTCTGCCCTTGGCTTTGTTTCTCCTGCATCACCTGCCTTCTATTTCCATTTCAACAATGGTGGGCGAGACAGTTGGCAATGCAAACATGGGTAGTATTTTTACTCATATCTACTTTAGCTTTGATCCGCCAACATGTTGAGTTTAATTCATAAACTGGTGCTCAAATCCCTCACCAATCTCAACCTTGTTGACCTCTCCCAGCTCTAGAACCCCAAACCCCACTCCAAGATGTTTCCATAATTATGTCTTTCCTCACGAGTGTCCCAAGTTTTAAGCCACCATTTGTAACCACTCTCTCATGTGCCTGGGCCCCAAGCTCTGGATTTCCTTTTGGGTGACCATTAAATCCACTTCTTTGACGGGCCTTTTGATCTAACATTTCTCTGTGTTTTGTTGTCACATTTAATTTGATTTGCATACCTCGGAAGAATATTTTCCTACATTAAGGCAGAACATAACACAACTCTTGAGAAAGAACAACACCAAGTTTGAATCAGTTCTTGTTTGTCATCCACACTAAAGGGCTCCTCAATGACAGTTACAAGATAATAATCAAGACTGTGATTAACTTTCATCCTTCCCCCCTTCACCTGAAACAGGAGAGGCTGGGGTCTGTTGTTCTTCTATACATTATGCAAACTTGAGGACATGAGTTACAGGGATAGGTTGAATAGGTTAGGACTTTATTCCCTGAAATGCAGGAGAATGAGTGGAGATCATATGAAGTATGCACACAAAATTATGAGGGGTATCGATAGGGTGAATGCACACAAGCTTTTTCCCCTCAGGTTGATGAGACAAGAACTGGAGGTCATAGGTTTAGGGTGAAGGGTGAAATGTTTAAGGGAAACCTGAGGAAATTCTTCACTCAGAGGGTGACGTAAGTGTGGAATGAACTGCCAGAAAAAGTGGTAGAAGTGGGTTCAATTGTAACATCTAAGAGAAATTTGGAAAGGTACATGGAAGAGAGAGGTGTGGAGGACTATGGTCCAGGTGCAACATGGACTAGAGGGAACTAAAGGCCTGCTCCTGTGCTCTGTCTTTATTTTACCCATTGTTATTTTAGACACTAAACAGAATCCAAATTTACTTTATTTCCTAAAAGCAACTTCCCCCTCTTGTGCCTCACTGCACAGTCTAACATCAAATTTAAGGATATGGCCCCTTGTTCTGGATTTCTCTATCAAGGGAAATAGTTTATCTTCATCAAATCCTACCATGATTTTAAACACCTTGATTAGATCATCCCATAATCCTATAAACTCAAATAAATACATTAAGTCTATTTTCTTTGCTCACAGTTTAACCACTAAGGCTCTGGCATTATTCTGGTAATCTGTGTCTCACAAGCACCATATATCTCCTTGATCTTTACATTTTAAAAAAATGGCAGTATTTCAAACAGGTCCTGGTCAAGCCTATCATAAATACCTCACTTAAAAGCAACCTGCTCTATGCAAACACACGAAAAGCTGAAGAACTTAACGGGACAGACAGCAAATACAGAGGGAAAACGACAGAATCAGGTTTATTACCACAGACATATGTCATGAAATTTGTTGTTTTGTGGCAACAGTACATAAAAATTACTATGACTCACGAAATAAATAAATAATGCAAAAGAATAATAATGAGGTCATGTTCATGGATTCAGAAATCTGATGGCGGAGGGCAAAAAGCTGTTGTTAAAATGTTGAATATGGGTCTTTAGGCTCTTGTACTTCATCCTCGATGTGAAGATGACCTGTCCTGAATGGCGAATATCTTTAATGATGGATAGATACTGTGCTCTTGAGGCATCACCTCCTGAAGAAGTCCTTGACGGCAGGCAGCATTGTGCCCATTATGGAACTCACTGATCTACAACCCTCCTGTAATCTGTGCATTGGATGCAACCAAATAGAATGCTCTCTATATCTGTAGAAATTTGCAAGTCTTTGGCGACAAATCTGAAACTCTAATGAAGTATAGCCGCCGACGTGCCTTCTGCATGACTACTTCAACGTGCTAGTCCCAGGCTCTGAGGTGCTATCATCCCAAATCTCGAAGGTGCTCAACCTTTCCACCACTAATCCCCTTGATGAGGACAGGTGTGTATTCTTCCCAACTTCCCCTTTCTGAAACCCACAATTGATGCTGTGTTTCTCCAGCTTTATGTCAGTTACTCCAGATCCCAGCATCTGTACTTTTGTGTTTCCACTCTAATGACCAGTACTTCATCTAACACTTAGTGTGTTAAATGTTAGATACCGAGTAAAGCTGAATCTCAAAGATTCCCAACTATGTTAATAGATTAATAACAAAAAAAAAAGTTCCTTCTGTAATGACCAAATAAGTGAATATGAGACAGGTACAACATCAGACTAAAATGCCTCTGTACAGGTGCCTGATTAATCTAATCTGGTTGCAATGATTGAGGGGATCGCTAACATGGTGATTAAGAGAATGTCTACAGGGATAATCTATCCAAATTTTCAGAAGTTATACGAGAACTTACCATCAAAAATAAACGCACATCAACTTTGAGACAACTTTGGGAAATATGATCTGCACCACAAGGATTACGGATAAAAGTTGTGTACCCTTGTTGATGAGATGTAATCAAAGCTTTTCTCAAATTCCCGTGTCTTCAAAATACAGTGGTTTCCAGTTAATTGGGCCACATTGCCGATTAGCTGAAGCTTCATGGAAATAGTTAAAAAGGTATGAAAAAGACAAATTACTGTTTAATGAGTTATGTATTTAAATCAAATAGAGAAGAATTTAGAACACTATCAGTATTACTACAGTACTATAAAACTGTATTAGTTACTAATTGCTATCAATGGAGGAATTTATCCAGTGTACACTACTGTGTTCTTTTGACTGACTGTAAATGAACAAAATTAGCGCAGACACCTCGTGCAGATAATGGTTTTGATGTTTGAATCATCAAAATCTTAATTTTCATTGTAACATTCAAGATGATTATTGATACCTTCAAATTCTTCAGAGTTCCTAACTTGTTGAAGTGGTGAAATCGTTTCATTTTCACACCTGGCCGTTTCTGGCATCAGTGAGCAAAGTGCAGTGAGCCGAACAGCTCAGAATTGTCTTGTTGCTTATATCAGCGAAAAAAAATCTCTGTTTTTTGAACACAAACACAGGCAACTGATGCTATTTAAACTGTTTGCTCTAATGGCCATGCAACTGGCGCTAGTTAAAAACTGTTTGGCAAGTCTCCTGTCCCAATTAAGCAGCAGTGTCCCAAATAAATGAAGAGAATCCCACCTATTTTCTCAATCGTTTTTGTTCTTTAAGCACTGTCCCAATTAATGGGAATCCACTGTTTACAATTTAACATGATGAAGCATTAAAGAGCTGCATACTGAAGTTTGAATACAACATATTAACAACTTGTATCAACAAAACATAAATTAGACCATTTTCTTAAGGGTGAGAAACAAGGAAACAATAGTAGATAAAATACATTTAGGGTTTGGATGCCCAAGGAAACTAAAATAACAAAGTGAGTCTTATATGCTTCTGTCCTGCAGAACACTGATCAAACGTCACCTGGAGAACTGAATCCAATTTAATGCACTCTCCCCAAGTAATGACACATTAGCGCAGGAGGAGGATTCAATGCAAATTCACATCAATGAATGATGCCAAAAGGTAGTTGATTATGAGAACAGGTTGTGTTCATTTGCCTTAACATAGTGGAGCTAATCAAGAGTTCAAAGTGCCTCGGAAGGGGTATTGGGAGGGGAGGGGAGGGGGTGGTGGGCACGAGTAGGTGCTGGTGCAGTGACAAAGTGGAGTGGGGCGATGGGCAAGATTCAGGATTGAAATCAGAAAGGCTCCAGTGCATGAAAATATAGAGAGTAACTGCACTGCACCGCTCCACACTTCTCCTTCAATCTGATCATGGCTGATCTGCCCCAGAGCTCATCTCTTCTTCTGTGCCACGTTTCCATTCAATAGGCAATGGAAATCTGGAATGCTTTTCTCAAAAGTTTATGGACAGTGAGGATCCGTTGAAAATTTCAAGGCTAAAATCAATACACTTTATAGGACAAAGGTGGCCAGGTATGTCCATAGATAGAACTTGGATGCAGATCTTCTGTGGTTAAACTGAATTGGGGTTCGTAGATTATGTTGACACTGGAAAAATGACAACACTCATGGGCAGCCTCCAGCTCACCTTGAACCATGTTGGTTGTTGACACAAACACCACGTTCCTGTATATTTTGAAGTATATGTGACAAATAACTGTCATCTTTCATCTGAGCAGGCCAGAGGGCCTTCACATGTTCTCTCCTTACTCCAGTTACCCTAATTTCAGAAGAGTCCCTGTAGTAACTGGACCAAGACCATGAAAGGTCAATGTTTGAGCTGTTGTATGTTGATCTATCTCCTCTGTATTGGAGGTAGATAAGTTACTGCAAACAAACCCACTAGCTGGGGCCTATTGTGAGCTAGATTTTGAAACTGTGATTGCATGATTCTCACTATCACCTTGTCCTTTCAGATCATGGTGCCATCGTGCTGAACTATGTAAAGTTTAATGATGAAATAAAAATCAGGTGATCATGTTCTGGGAAAACATTCACTGGCCCTGAATAGAGACCTTGAAAGCATCCAGCCATCAGTATCAGACTGAATCTGTGCAATCAGGGGCGGTCCACATCTCAGTTATTGCTATTAGTCTACCATCCGTTAGTTCCTGCCTACATTTCCCCTTTCAACACAGAAACAAACTGCACAGTGTCTGTGCAAATTCTCTGAAAATGACATCCTGATACTCACTTTTCCCATCTCAGTTCCTTTAGGAGAGTTTCCATGGAGTGTCTGTCCATATCCCTTTCAGACAGTACACCGTAACTCAGTCGCTTAAAATAATTCTCATCTTCTCCCTGTTTATTTAGCTAATAATCTCCTGGTAATCTGTGTCCTTAAGTTACTAACGTCCCTCCCACTCAAAGATGCTTCATGATTGTACACGCAGTGGAACACAGAACACTACAGCACAATACAGGCTCCATGGCCCATGATATTTTGCTGAATCTTAATGTACTGAGATCAATCTAACCCTTCCCTGCTCCATAACCATCCATTTTTCTATCATCCATGTGCCTATCTAAGAGTTTCTTAAATGTCCCTGATGTATCTGCCCCTACCAGGCAGGGCATTCCACACAGCCACCACTCTCTGTGTAAAAAGCCTACCTCTGACATCCCCCTATACTTTCCTCCAATCACCATTAAATTACGCCCCCTCATATTAGCTATTTCCACCCTGGGAAAAAGTCTCTGGCCCTCCACTCGATTTAGGCCTCAATCTTTCCTGCTCTAAGGCAAACAATTGTAGCATTCGTCGCTCTACACAATAACATCACTAAATCAGAGTAGATTAATTAAATGAAAACATGCTGATGGCATTCAGGGAACCCTTCTCCATCCAACTCACATGATTCCTTCAATCAGAGAATGTTTGCGAACCAGCCCGCAATCATTCCCGGGACACAAGTTCTTCCTCATCCCTCCCATGCATTAAAGCATAACTATTCTCAATGTCAAGCCAAAAACACTTTGGCAGCACCACAGCACAGTCAAAAGTCACATGGTGGAAGGTCTTTTTAAATGTATTATGGGATAGTGATGAGTAGCAGGAATCCAAACTGAGTTCTAAAGTCCTTTCCCCAGCCCAAACCTATAAATCCTCACATTTGCTTTCAAACTGTATTCCTCCCCCGTTCCTTCTCATCTCAGTAATCTCCTCCAGCCCCAAAACTCTCAGATTCCAATTCTCCAATTCTGACTTTTGTGCTCCTATTTTCACAGCCCTATCTCCAGAGGCAATAACAAGGGACTACATTCTGAAAATCCCTCTAACAGCCACTCCACTCCTCTGACTTCATTTAAGAACCTGCAAAATGTTTAGATCAAGCTTCTGAATATCTGCTGATTTACCAGGTATCAAGTTTTACTTAATAATACTCCAGTGCAGAAGCGTAGGATGATTTACTATCTTAGAGCACGGCTGTAATATACACACTGACGTCCCAATTTTTTGGGTAAACTTGGCAAGACCCTCTGGGAGCTCAGGATAGAGCATCTGCAGGGATAAGCAGACGTGGTGTTCTGAATAAAGCCTTTCTCCCCAGGGGAAGGCAAAGTGAGGAGGTTAATTGCTTCCGTTGGGATGATAAATGACTGTTTACAAACATACTGGAGGCTCCCTGCCTGGCACTGTGAGAAACATGCCAACATCCAAGGACAGGAAATCAATGGCGAGTGCTTGTGAGTGGTTAAAGTTAAATCTGAGGAGGTTAATGAGCCAGAGGCTGCAGCTTACTGCACCCAGGTGGGAGACTGCTTCAGGTAACACCCTACACTCGCTGACTTGGATCTTTCACAAATCCCGATTCCTTTATAACCCGCGGTTTGAGATGGGTCTGTATGTTTTTAATCAGGCGCTCAAGTACAGCTGCTGTTGAGCTGTAGTTTTGATAGAATCCCTAATGGGGGACAGATGAGGCCAAGATCCAGAGGAGGGGTGGAGCTCGGGTGGTGAGGGGCAGAGGATGAAGCCTTGTGGTGAGGGGTGGGAGGTTTACTTGTCTGGAGGAGAGTCCGACCTTAGTGGAAAGGTGGGGGCAAGTCAGGTTGACAAGCAGAGGAAAAGGTGAAGGCAGGAAGGTAGGAGTCTGCAGGGGAGGGGGCGGAGGTACAAATCAGGCTGAGAGGCAGGGCCCTGACAGCAGCTCAGGCAGTGTTTTTGACTGCGGCTTATTCTGCAGGCTTCTCACTTGTTCCATAAATAGCTGCAGGGTCCTGTCACGTGACATGTTGGAGGAAATGCAGAGTGTAATGTGATCAGTCAGTATTGGAGCTGTTGGTCCCTCAAAAAAAAACGAGGGAGACTCTGTGCAAAGAAAGCATAAAACTACAATCTTAAATGTCACTTGATTTCTAAACACCATCTTGTGTTACTGAGAAGGAACAATGAACACTGGCCCCCTCTCACAGCAATGACACGCCTTTCAATCTGGCTGCAATCATTTAAAAAGGCATCGCCCACCCCCTCTGCTGTAGGTGTTGCTTCTCACAGGATACGCGCTTCCTCCTCCCTTGAAGGTACTGAATCAATGCCCCCTAAGCTCCTAAAACACCAAATGCAGGTCCAGGCCCCTCCCAAAAGTGCCAAGTCTCACTGGAGGGCAGGTCCCCTCTCCTGTGGGAGCCACCTCCTTCACTGGAGTTTTCGCCTCTTCTGCAAATGCTAAATCTCACTGGGGTATAGACCCCTTCATTCTTGACGGCAGTACCTCACCAAGATAAGGACAGTATAGACTGGGGGAAAAATATCCATCTTATCTTTGCTCAGTCCATCAACTCAACTCATTTACAATTGCAGCATTTCAAAGGATCATGCCATCTCCTCTTCCTATATGAGGGAGATAAGGCTGTTCACATGTCTGAACATAGAACAATACAACACAGGAACAGGCTCTTTGGCCTACACTGTCTGTGGCAAACACCATGCCTATTTAAGTTAAATTCTCTCTGTCTGTATATGATATATGATACATACATATTCCTCCATTACCTGCATAGTTTCTGGATTAAGATGGCATTGGTGAAGCACAGCAACGACTAGCTGGCAGCAAAAACAACTATTAATTACTTTATTAATCATACTTTTTCCCTCGGAAAATCAATAGCCTGTAACTTCCCTTTTGGAGTCAACCTGGTATTTTTGTGGCGTGAAGTGAAGTCTCGAAGGTGCAGGACGGTTGTGGCTTGGTGCGTACAGGCTGAATCAAGGCAGCAGGGTTCGGGCCTGAGAGCAGGAAAATGAGCCAATTTGGTTGCTGAAGCGTACTTGGAGGCCATTTGAAGCAGCATAACCGATGTTGAGGCAGAGTTGAGGCAAAGAGTGATGAACAAGCCGACTGATTTAAGAGCCGGGCCGAATTGGGAAGGTTGGGTAGGGACCGAATCAAGGCAACAGGTCCCGGGCTCGAGAATGTATTGAAGCAGCAGGGCTGGGTCTGGGAGCAAGGAAAGACCCACTGTTTGGCCAAATGAAGTACCGAGCCAGACTGAAAAGGTCAGGGTGTTGGGGCTGAAGGCAAGGGATGGGCCAGTGTTCAGCTCACTGCTGCACAAGGTTTACTCATCTCTGTGCTGAACTGAGGCTGTGGCCTTCAACTAGCAGGCTTCCGAATCGGCTGTGAACTCACTTTCATGAATTTAAATCCTGAATGTCATTTGCTTACTTGTATTGTTTCCACAATTCTTTTTTTTCCCTGCACATGGGATGCTTATTGGTCTTTTTTTAAGAAAACTTCTTCTACTGGGTTTCATTGTTTTGTGGCTGCCTGTAAGGAGTCAAATCTCAAAATTGTATATAGTATACATACTTTAATAATAAATGTACTTTGAACTTTGAAATTCATGTGTCTAGCATATTAAATGCCTCTATCATATTTGTTTCCACCACCTCCCTGGTGGCTCATTCCAAGAACCTAATGTACTCTGTGTAAAAAAAACACTTCCCCCTTTCACCTTAAATACTAGAGGATGTGCATTTGATATTTCTACTCTGAGTTAAAAGATTCTGACTGTTCACCCTATGTATGGCTCTCATAATTTTATAAACTTATATCAGATTTTTCCCTAGCCTCCAATATTCCAGAGAAAACAACACAAGTTTGTCCAACCTCTCCTTACAGTACATATACCGTCTAATCCAAGTAGATTCCTGTTAAACACGTTTTGCACTCTTTCCAAAGCCTCCCCACTCTTCCTGTAATGGGAAGGTCAGAAATCACAGCCGAAGCAACATTTTACTCTTACATTTGGTGCCCTAAGCAATGAAGCATGCCATATGCCTTCTTTACCATTGTGTAGCCACTTTCAAAGAGCTATGGGCTTGTACCCCAATAACCTTCTGTACATCAATGCCCTTAAGGATTCTGTATTAGCTGCATACTTTCCCTTGACATTTGATGTCCCAAAGTACACCACCTCACACTTGCTTGAATTAAAATCAATTTGAAATTCCTCCTTACCAAATTTTAAAACCTGAGCAGAAGCCGACGAATTTTTCAGATGAGACATGGTCTTTCAAATTTCTCATTGGTGTGTGTGCTGATTAGGTTAGATGAGGTTGGAATCTTATCCAACCTTCGTCAGTGACTTGGATGTCGGTGTTGAGACTGGTTCTTTTCACGTTATATGTCAATGATTTGGGTGATGGAATTGATGGCGTTGTGACCAAGTTTGCAGACGATACAAAGACAGGAAGTGTTGAGGTAGCAGGGAGTCTGCAGAAGGACTTGGACAGATCAGGCGAATGGGCAAGGAGTAGCAGATGGAATTTAGTGCAGGGAAATATATGGTCATGCACTTTACTAGGAAGAATGAAGGGGTTGATGATTTTCTAAATGGAGAGAAAATTCAAAAATCAGAGGTGCAAAGGGACTTGGGGAGTCCTTGTGTAGGATTCCCTAAAGATGACCTTGCAGGTTGAGTCGCTGGGAAGGTAGGTAAATAAAATGTCAGCATAATTTCAAGAGAACTAGAATGTAAAAACAAGGAGGTAAGGCTGAGGATTTATAAGGCATTGGTCAGTTAGCACTTGGGGTATTGTGAACAGTTTTGGATCCCTTATCTGAGAAAAGATGTGCTGGCATTGGAGAGGGTCCAGAGGAGGTTCACTAGAATGATCCCGGGAATGAAAAAGGGAGTTTAAAAGCTTGAAGGGGGATCTCATTGAAAGAAATCAAATACTGAAAGGCTGAGATAGAGTGGATGTGGAGAGGACGTTTCCTGTAGTGGGGGAGTCTAGGACCAGAGGGCTCAACCTCAGAATAGAGGGACATCCATTGAGATCAAGCCATTGGATGTGTTTAAGGCAGAGGTTGATAGGCTCTTGATTAATCAAGATGTGAAAGGTTATGGGGAGAAGGCTGGAGAATGGGGTTGAGAAGGGTAATAAATCAGCCATGATAAAATGGCGGAGCACACTTGATGGGCCAAGTGGCCTAATTTTGCTCCCATGTCTTATGGGAAGGAACAAAGAACACTATAGGAATGCAATAGTGCATGTATCAGAAGTTCTGTGGATTAAGAAGATGAAAACATTTTTACAAGAACTGCTCCTTCCATCATGGTTTCCTATTATTTGTCTCAGGGCAAACAGAAAGTTAAAACTGGGCAGTGTTGAATCAGGCAATGCGCCCATCTGCTTCCCTTTTTCACAGTTCCCCGTTTCTCTTTCTCTTCTCATCACACAGGGCTCTGATGCTTGCAGGGCTACTGCTTGAGGAGTGGTCTCACCAAGGTCCAGTATAACTGGAGTGAGATATCCCTGCTTCAATCTGCCTCATTGCTTGTAATGAAAGCCAACATATATCACTTACCTTAACAGATTGCTGTACCTGCAAAGCTGTTTCCGGTGAATTTTAAACAAGGACACAGATCATCGACATTTTCCAATCCCTTGCCATTTAAAGCACACTCTGCTGTTAGCTCTTCCTACTGAAGAGGATAACATCTTATTTATCTGCTATTGTGATGTATTTTCCCCAATCACATAAAGTGTCTAAATCACCTAACTCACAATCTTACCCAGTTTCATGATGTTGGCCATCTTAGAAATGCGGCATTCACATCCCTCAGCAAGTCGTTGAACAGTTCGACTCGATCACTGAACCCTACAGACCCCAATGGTCACCTGCTTTAAGGTCTTCTGGGGGACTTAGTCAAAGGCCTACTAAAAATCCAATTACAGCACAACCACTGGGTCTTAAAGACATCCTCAAATACGCTCCTGTACCAGGCACCAGTTTTCATTGTGCTAGAGCACTAGCTTTCACTGTTCCAGTGCCACCAACTTCAAAATGTCATCCTTACAGTGAAACCAGTTACTGTTACAATGGAACCAGCTCTCACTGGGCGACCATTCTAGTGGCTCCCATGGGGCCATTATAACTATTTTCACCCAATATCCACAGCACCTAAAAAAAAATTGAGAGGTTAATTGGTTGTTTCACTCTTTTCTGAGGCAGCATAGATTTAGTGGACATATGGGTCAAACAAGGGAACATAATTTTAAGGTGATTGGAGGAAAGTATGGGGGGGGGGGGTATGTCAAAGGAAAGTCTTTTTCATTCAGAGATTAGTGGTTTCAGGGAACACCCTGCCAGGGCTGGTAGTAGAGGCAGATACATTAGGGGCATTTGGAGACTTTGATAGGCACAAGCATGATCGAAAAATGGAGGGGCTCTAGGGGAGAGAAGGGTTAGATTCATCTTGGCGTAGATTAAAAGGTCAGCACAACATCAAGACGCCAAACGGCCCGCACAATGCTGTACTGTTCTATGTTCAGCACAGCAAAAGAAACAAACTCAAGGGAAGCTCAAGGGAACTTTCCATGATATCTCAATCTCCTTAGTGGGCAGGCAGATACACTTGTGAGAGGGCTGCTCAGATCAGGGTACAATCAATCCTTGTCACTCATTAATCAAACCATCATGGAATGAAATGCTCCCACTGACACAACGTGCACTGTACAAGTCTTGCTCATGTTTGCCCACAAGGATGACCAACAGATAGTGAACCGGTGCTGGAGAAAGACAAATTCTTCCCTGACACCAGTGTACCAGTCTGCAGTCAACGAGTGAGGAACTGTGACCCAGAAAGAATGGAGGTATGTGGAAAAACATAAATTAATAGTGGACGTCAATCTACTCAGAGACTCTGGTGATAATCACCCATTCCTTTGCTCTTGAAAATACCTTCCTCTACTTCAGCTGTAACTACAAATCAGCAGGAATCAAGGAAAGTGAAGGCACAACCAAGCAAACAAAAACATAATCTGCAAGCTGCCACTTGGACTGACCTACCGCCCCCCCCCCCCACCCCCTGGTCCAAGCCCTGTCGTGCCAACCCCTCTTCGACCCAGAGCCTAGACTGCCCGCTCCTTAGCCGGCCCATGACAGGCACACACTTGGATGCAATAAGCCTGGACCAGTCCCAGGACTGGCCAAGTTCAAGCCCACTATTGTTCAAGGGGGAATAGAAACAGCCCACCCAGCTGGAGAGCGGAGGTTTACTGCCTTTAATCCGTTCCCCACCCCACACCCTACCCTCTGCCCCAGATTGTCTTACAGCACAGGAAGCAGTTGGGAGGCATGCATCGTACTGAGGCCAGGTCAACACCATCTCCTGTAACATCGACAGAATTAGCCCACTATCATCCCAAGAATATTGTCTAAAGATGGACTTCCTGCCTATCCAACTGCTCCATGTTGCAGCATCGCATGTCTGACTCAGCAGCTGTGTACTCTGCAGTTACCACTCACTCACACAGCTAAGAAACTTTACATTTACATAGCACCTTTTACAATCTTAGGTCATCCTTGCAGCCCATGAGCTACTTCGCAAAGCGTTTCAAGCTGCTAATAAGGATAAATGCTGTGTTTCCTAGCCCTAAGAAATTAGCTACCAACTCATACCATAAGACAGAGGAGCAGAATCAGGCCATTTGGCCCATCGAGACTAGGTTGCCATTCCATTATGGCTGATTTATTATCCCTCTCAACTCCATCCCCCTATAACCTTTGAAACCCTTACCTAATCAAGAACCTATCAACCTCCATTTTAAATATACCCAATGACTTGGTCCCCACAGCCATCTGTGGCAATGAATTTGCTCACTGAAGGACTTTGGTAATAGAGCAATAGACATGGCAGGTCCAGCGAATTGCATCTCACAGAAATATCTCCTGGTCTGTTCTCGGTCTCTCTTTCATTTTAAGAGTTTCTGCCCTTTGAGAATCACACCAGAGCCCAATTAGATAAAGATTTGCTTGGAGGGAGAGCAGTGGCAGTCCAAACCATGCAGTAACAGGCAGGAGGTGCTAAACAGCTATTACTGAGGCCCTTAGTTTGCAAACACCAGCTCATTAATTTTACGTAACCTGAAGTGAGTGATTTGAGTGCATTCTCTGCTTCCAGTGTGAGAGTGTGAAGCTAAAGAGCCATGTCTGGCATAAGCAATTCATCAGCAGCCTCCACGTCTCCCATTCTGACACCTACGCTATTTAATCTTCCATTGACTCATTTTCATTCTCCAGACTCAGGTTGTTAATTTGAAACACCAAACTCTCAAGTAATGTTGATCATAATGATTTGTAAATCATAAATTTAGTTTCAAACACAAAAGATTCTGCAGATACTGGAAATCCAGAGCAACACACACACACACTCACACACACCAGGACGATGTTTTTGAAAAACACTGATTGTGCATTTTAAGTCAAGTTATAAGACCATCAGACATAGGGAAAGAAATTGGCCATTCAGCCCATTGAGTCCGCTCTGCCATTCCACCATGGCTGATTTATTATCCCTCTCAATCCTATTCTTCTGCCTTCTCCCCATAACCTTTGACACCCTTACTAATGAAGAAGCTATCAAGCTCCACTTTAAATATACCCAATGATGGCCTCCACAGCGTCTGTGCCAATGAATTCCACAGATTCACCACCTTTGGCCTAAAGAAATTCCTCTTCATCTCTGTTCTAAATGGATGTCCCTCTATTCTGAGGCTGGTCCCAGACTACCCCCACCCCCCACTATTGGAAACATCCTCTACACACCCATTCTATCTAGGTCTTTCAATATTTGGTAGGTTTCAATGAGATCTTCCCTCATTTTTCTAAACTCCAGTGAGTACAGGCCCAGAACCACCAAAAGTTCCTCATATGTTAACCTTTTCATTTCCAGAATCATACTTGTGAACCTCCCCTGGATCCTCTCCAATGCCAACACATCTTTTCTTCAATAAGGGACCCAACACTATTCCCAATATTCCAAATGTGGTCTGACCAATGTCTTACAATGCATCCGCCTTACATCCTAGTCCTCTTGAAATGAACATTGACATTGTATTTGCATTTCGTATCAATGACTCAACCTGCATACTAACCCTTTGGGAATCCTGCACAAGGACTCCCAAGTCACTTTGCACCTCTGATTTCTGAACTTTCTCCCCATTTAGAAAATAGTCTGCATCTTAATTCCTTCTACCAAAGTGCATGACCCTACACTTCCCAACACTCTATTCCATCTGCCACTTCTTTGCCCCTTCTCCCAATCTGTCCAAGTCCTTCTGCAGACTCCCTGCTTCCTCAGCACTACCACCCCCTCCACCTACCTGCATATCATCTGCAAACACGGCCACAAAGCGATCAATTCAGTCATCCAAATCATTGACATACAACAGGTAAAGAAGTGGTCCCAACACTGACCCTTGTGGAACACCACTAGTCACTGGCAGCCAGTCAGAAAAGGCCCCCTTTATTCCCACTCTTTTCCCCTTGCCAGTCATCCAATCTTCTATCCATGCTAGTATCTTTCCTGTAATACCATGCACTTTTACCTTGTCAAAGTATACAACCTCTCTTTTACTTGAAATAGCTGAAAAAAACTTACGGTATCCCCTGTTATTGCTGGCCAGTGGTGTAGTGCATCAGCACTGGACTTCGAGGCAAGTGGTCCCGCGCTTTAATCTGGCTGGCCCCTAACAGGTTTTCCATCCATCTGGGTTGAGCTAGCAACTCGGCCTCATAAAAAACAGACAAAAATGCTAAAATAATGGCAAGGTTGCCAGCTGATGCGCCACTAGGTGCGGAGAGCAATAACAATTCTTTTGTGTTATTGGTTAGCTTGCCTTCACATTTCTTCTCTTTTCTCCTAATGGCTTTTTTCCCCCCAGTTGTCTTCTGTTGGATTTTAAAAGCTTCCAAATGCTCTAATTTCCTACTAATTTTTTCTGTATTATATGCCCTCTCTTTGGCTTTTATGTTATCTCCTTGGTGTCCTAAAAATGCATGAAACTTCCCAACTAACACCTGAAATATAAATAATCTGTTGCTGTTTGTGGGTCCCAGCTGTACAGAAACTAGCTGCTGTGTTCTCTATGGATGTGTTCTCATGGATGTGGAACTAGTTCTCACTTACCCTTCCTTTAACAGTTCAATTATATTACCATTCAATATTTTTCACTACAGGATACAAGTCTTGATTCATTGATAATTTAACTTTTTTCACTCACTGACTTCCGCCAACCTAGTTTACTGCAGGTGGAGCTTTTGACGTGGCCTCCTCTACATCAGTGAGATGAAGTGTTGATTAGGTGACTGTTTGGCAGAGCAATGACCTGCTTGTCTTTGGTCTTCTCCATTACCACAGTGAAGCCACGTGCCAACTAGAAGAAAAACACCCCATATTCCACTTGGGTGGCCTACAACATTCAGGTAACCCACACCTCATCTTCCTTTACCGCTCCCCCCCCTTCCACCCAGGCTCTCAGTTTGTTCACCTTTTCCATCCCATCTCCTGCCTTTATCCCCAGGGCCACTGCCCATTACCTATACACATTGGCTTCTTCTTCCTTGGTTCACCTTTCCTCTCTCACCTGGTTTCATCGGCCCATCATATCTCCCAAGAACCTGGTTCCACCTATCACCCACCAGCCTGTCTCAATCTCTCCGTTCATTTTTATCTACTGGCCATCTTCCCGCTACACTCTCAGTCCTAATACAGGGTCTCCCTGTGAACTATTCCTTTACCTCCACAGTTAAGACCGCAAGATCATAACACATAGAAGCTGAATTAGGTCATTTGGCCCATCAAGTCTGTACCACCATTCCATTATCAACGAGAGAAAATCTAAAGATGCTGGAAATCCAAGCAGTACACATAAAAATGATGGAGGAACTCAGCAAGCATCTATGGAAAACAGTAGTCAATGTTATGGGCCATGACCCTTCATCAGAACTGGAGAAAAAAATATAAGAAGTTAAGAGTAAGAAGGTGGGGGGGGGGGGGAGGAGAAAGAGGAGAGGAAGAAATACAAGGTAGTAGGTGGTAGGTGAAACCAGGAGAGGGGGCAGGCATGAAGTAAAGAGTTGGGAAGTTGACTGTTCCACTTTTCCACAGACGTTGTCTGGCCTGCTGAGTTCCTCCAGCATTTTGTGTTTGTTGCGCCATTCCACTATTGTTGATATATTATCTCTCTCAACCCCATCCTTCTGTCTTCTCCTAGCAACCCTGTCACACTGACTACCCAAGAAACTCTCAACCTGCTCTTTAACCATACCCAATGACTTGGACTCCAGAACCGCCTGCAGCAACGAATTCCACAGATTCACCACCCTCTGGCTAAAGAAATTCCTCCTCATCTCTATTCCAAAGGGATGTTCCTCTTTTCTGAAGTTGTGCCCTCTGGTCTTCGACTCCACTACTATAGGAAACATCCTCTCTACATCCACGTTATCCACTCAGTCAAATTGATTCAATCCATTTGGAATCAAGGAAGGCTACAAGAGCTCAAGAATTGTGATGGAAGGGGTTGTGCTATCAGATGATACTTAATCACAAATAATCTGTGATGCTCTGTTCAGGTGTAAGCAGTCTCAGAGCTCATCACTGCCTTAATTCAAACATGGACAAAGAATCCCAAGACTGAGGTGAGAATGATCGCCTTTGATTTTAAGATAGTTTTTGACAGAGGAATCTGGGTAAAATTGAGACAAATAGGAATTCAGAAAAGTACTTGTCCCCTAGCTGAAATCATATGTAACACACTGAAAGATGGCTGTGATTTTTCTGAAGCCTATTATGCCACCCATAAAAATCACTGCAGGAGTTCTCAAGGGGAGTGTTGCCAGCCCAACAAACTTTATTTCAGAAGTTCAAAGTACAGGCAGTTCCCGAGTTACGAACATCCAACTTACGAACAACTCGTGCTTACGAACGGCCTGCCATAAAGCCTATTATATTAAAAACTCATCAGTGTCTGCCATTTTAAGTCAGATCATGTTGCCGTTAACACTGTGTTGAGTGTGTAACTTTGTATTTGGCTTAAATTTTTCTTAGCAAGGTTCACCCTGACCCCCACTTTTCCAGTCAGTGCCTCCTCCACTTGACCCATTTAACTTGTCTCAGTGTGGGTAGACTTTAGGACCCGGGGGAGCAGAGGACCCGCCATCCACGGCTGCTGCTGAATCCGCACTTTCCGTTCCGTTGATGGAAAATGATCACAATTTAAAATAAAGTGGAAGTAATAAAGCGATCGGAAAGAGGTGAAATGCCATCGGTCATTGGAAAAGTGTTAGGCTACAGTGGGTCAACAATTGGAACAACTTTAAAGGATAAAGTGAGAATAATGGAGCATGTGAAAGACCCCGCCCTGATGAAAGCTACAATTATTACTAAGCAATGCAGTGGTTTAATTATTAAAATACATACGTTTCTTAAGTGTTTTATATGCATAGAAAGGTAAAATATATACTATATACTAAGACAAACGTTTGACTAACTGACGCTAAATAATACCGGATGTACCTGTTCCCACTTACGTACAAATATGACTTAAAGACACTCAGGAACAGAACTTGTTCGTAACCCAGGGACTGCCTGTACAAAGTACATATAAAATATACGACCTTGAGATTCGCCTAACAGGCAGCCATGAAACAAAGAGACCCAAAAGAATGTCAAATACCCAATGTATAGGGCGAAAAAGCAACAAATCATGCTAACAATAACCACAAGCAAATAGCGTTCTGAGTTAAAGACTGCAAAGAGAGTCTGAGACCCACAGTTCAGCACAGAGTTGAGTAAATGTCGGGGAGCGACAAGCTGAACCAGTCCGCCCTCACCTTGGGCCCCGACACCCTGACATTTTCAATCTGGCCTGGCGCCTAAGTTGTCATCAAAACATCGGGTTTAATCACCTCTGGTGCCTGGACCCCACTGCCTTGACTTAGCCTGACCCTGAATTTTCCAATTCGGCACAGTATTTAAAATCGAACAAACCTCAGGTCTTCCTTGTTCTCGGCGACAGGCCTCGGTTTCACAACATCGAATTGCCTCCAAGTCCAAAGGGAAGTTACAGACTATTACTTGCAATGATCATTTGCCAGAAAAGGTATGATTAACAAAGTATTTAGTTTAAAAGGATCTGGTGCTTAGTATTTATATTTAGTGTTTTCTTTCTTTCATTAGCCAGCAGCCAGAAGTTGCTCAGATTCATCAGTGCCATTACTGATGATTGGGTAACTTTCAATTCCATTAATAAGTCATAATCTAACCATCTGTGCACAATATTCAGACATGGAAATAGCAGGAGGCCATGTTATTCCTGACAAGCAGTGACCATATCCAAAAGAGTATAACCACCTTCCCATGACATTCATAAAAATGGCCCATCTCTTAACATCAAGGGGCCACTACTAACCAGGGATAGAACAAGAATTAGATGAATAACTGTGCTGAGGAGCAAATTGGTTGTGGGAATTTTGTAACTCAGCTCCTGATTCCCCAAAACTTGTTGTCATCTACAAAGCCCATCAGGAGTTTGATGGAATACCCATGGATGAGTACTGACCTAACAAGACTCAAGTGTTCTACACCATCCACAGCAAGGATATTACTCGATTGTCGCCCAATGTTTCAGAACAATTCTATGAAACAATTTAAGACTTCAGTAAATGTTAAAATGGATACAATGAGGAATTTTCTATTGTAAATTCCAATAACTATGGAGTTATGAAGCAACCCAACACATCACCAGGGTGCCCAAAAATCCTGCCTTTACAAGAGGTGGTGTCTGAGTGGAGATTCTATGAGAGATAAATTTGTAACACTACTTTAAAGTTAACCTTGGCAGCTGGATGCTGGACTTAGGTACTGCTCAAACAAATTTAAAGAGTCTGACCCCTAGCTTAAGTGTATTAAGCCAACTTAATGTTACCGGTGGAAGTTGGTAAAAGAAACCAAAGCCTGACAGGCGGAGACAGTAAACCAAACCACAACAGTCATACAAGGTTCAAACTTATGAATGCTAATTTAGCATGCATGATCAGGAATTCCTCTTCATACAAAGCAACACAAGCAAACTGTGCCTTTCAGAATTTAGGGTGCCCCAAAATGATTTACAGGCAAGCAGATGACTTTGAAATGCAGTCTTACCACTGCAACCTAGAAAGCACGAAACTGACCAACTGAGGAAAAGGAAAGTTTAAGGAGTAAGACCTCAGACCTAGTACAAAACTCATGATCTACTGGATAGCAATAAATCTTCACTCTTATATGCTTCTGGTCACCTATAGCAGGTAACTCCAAGACACTCAATAGACACTACCATCTCCTCAGAATCCACTCTTAGGCTAACATGCCCAGATTTCACTCAGTCATTTGTATTCCTGGGATTAGAGCTCTGAGTTCTGTCATAGAGACACGGAATCGTCGAGCATGGAAACAGGATATTTAGGGCGAAGATTCCACACTGACCAGTGGGCACCCTTCTGTATTAATCTCATCTCCGAGCACGTGGTCCATTGTCAGCCATGTCATTTGAGTGTTCATCTTGACACTTCTTCAATGCTGTCAGCAACCCAACTTCAACCACTCTCTCTGGCAATGCATTCCAGGTACTTACTACCTGAGTGAAGAAGGTCCACCTTATAGTCCTTCAAACCTCTTCCCCCTTACCCTAAATCTATGCTTTCTAATTTTATCTACCCCTGATCTCCGAAAATTGTTCCCTGCGGTACCCTATTTATTATCACTCCTCTCCGCGCCTCCTTGTTGTTTCTTTAGCATTTGTCTTTTTTTTTTAAAATATGAGGCCAAGTTACTAACTCAACGCTCAACCCAACATAGATGGAAAGCACACAACGAGGCAGTCCGATTCGACTTGGGACTACTCACTTCGAAGGCTGGTGTAGATGTCATTACACCATCAGCCAGCTACCCTACACAAAGTTAGATACCTCCGTCGGTAATGGCATTAGTTTATTATTGTTACATGCCCAAAGATACACTGAAAAACATGTCTAGCATACTGTTTATACAGATTGAATTGTTACACAGTGCATTGAACTAGAATAAGAAAAACAATAACAGTGCAGAATAAAGTGTAAAAGCTACCAACAAAAGAATACAGTGCAGTTAAACAAGGAAGAGCAAGATCAAAACAAGCCAGAATGCGAGACATAGAAAATAGGTGAAGGAGTAGGCCATTCGGCCCTTTGAGCCTGCACCACCATTCAGTATGATCATGGCTGATCATCCAACTCAGAACCCTGTACCTGCTTTCTCTCCATACCCCCTGATCCCTTTAGCCACAAGGGCCATATCTAACTCCCTCTTAAATATAGCCAATGAACTAGCCTCAACTGTTTCCTGTGGCAGAGAATTCCACAGATTCACCACTCTCTGTGTGAAGAAGTTTTTCCTTATCTCGGTCCTAAAAGGCTTCCTCTTTATCCTTAAACTGTGACCCCTCGTTCTGGACTTCCCCAACATCGGAAACAATCTTCCTGCATCTAGCCTGTCCAATCCCTTTAGAATTTTATATGTTTCAATAAGATCCCCCTCAATCTTCTAAATTCCAATGAGTATAAGCCTAGTCGATCCAGTCTTTCTTCATCTGAAAGTCCTGCCATCCCAGGAATCAATCTGGTGAACCTTCTCTGTACTCCCTCTATGGCAAGAATGTCTTTTCTCAGATTAGGGGACCAAAACTGCACACAATATTCTAGGTGCGGTCTCACCAAGGCCTTGTACAACTGCAGTAGAACCTCCCTGCTCCTGTACTCAAATCCTTTTGCTATGAATGCCAACATACCATTTGTCTTTTTCACTGCCTGCTGTACCTGCATGCCCACCTTCAATGACTGGTGTACAATGACACCCAGGTCTCGTTGCATCTCCCCTTTTCCTAATCGGCCACCGTTCAGATAATAATCTGTTTTCCTGTTCTTGCAACCAAAGTGGATAACCTCACATTTATCTACATTAAATTGAATCTGCCATGAATTTGCCCACTCACCTAACCTATCCAAGTCACCCTGCATCCTTTTAGCATCCTCCTCACAGCTAACAACGCCGCCCAGCTTCGTGTCATCTGCAAACTTGGAGATGCTGCATTTAATTCCCTTGTCTAAATCATTAATATATATTGCAAACAACTGAGGTCCCAGCACTGAGCCTTGCGGTACCCCACTAGTCACCGCCTGCCAATCTGAAAAGGTCCCATTTATTCAGGTCCATTTAAGAGTCTGATAATAGTGGGATAGAAGCGGTCCTTAATCCTGGTGGTAGGTGCGGTTGGGCTTCTGTATCTTTTGCCCGATAGGAGAGCAGAAAAGAAAGAATTTCCAGGGTAGGTGAGGTCTTTGATGATGTTTGCTGCTTTACTGAGAGTGAGTAGTATAGACACACTCCATATAGGAGGCTGGTTCCTGTAATG
This sequence comes from Hypanus sabinus, assembly GCF_030144855.1. NCBI lineage: Eukaryota > Metazoa > Chordata > Chondrichthyes > Myliobatiformes > Dasyatidae > Hypanus > Hypanus sabinus. The sequence continues at coordinate 12,333,969 of NC_082739.1, read as the reverse complement.
TACTGAGCTGTTTCCACAACTCTCTGCAATTTCTTGTGGCAGGATCAAGCTGTTATGCATCCAGACCGAATGTCTTGTATGGGGCATTGATTTAAAAATTGGTAAGAGTCAATGGGGACATGCCAAATTTCTCAGGCATTGGTCAGCTTTCTTGGCCATAACATCAGTGTGGTTGGACCAGGGCAGGCTATCAGTGATGTTCACATCTAATATCTTGAAGTTCTCAACCTCAACACTGCCTCCTGGGGAACTCTGGGAAACAGCAGCTTGAAGTGAAGTAAGAGCATTTGACCTGGTTTTGATTACCTCCTCCATGCACTGGGAGCTCACAGATGCCCCAACTAAATAGCAGAAGAGGTGCATTACTCACTCTCCCACACCCCCCCCCCCCCCACTCAGTCAGGTACCGCTTGCTCCATTTGTGCTCGAGTCCACAGTCCCATATAGGCCTCTTCAGGCTTGTGAGTCTACAAAGCCAATGTGGAGGGCAGGCAGCTTTGAGCCCAAAGTACTGCCATTTTCAATATTCAACAGTATTAGAAATGTTGAATAGATAAATATTCAGGAGGACAGCAGGAAGAACATCCTTGCTATTCTTTCAAATAGTGCCATGGTTATGTTTTATATCTGCACAAGATGGAAGGCAGTTCATTCAGTTAGTATCTCTTTTAAAACACAGCATCTCTGGCCACGCCGTACTCCTTAATGTTCAGCGAATAACAGCCTGAATTAGATGTTCAGATCTCAAGGATGAATGTGTGAGCACATGGGCTTTTCAGAGGTTGTCAAGATGCTAACAGTTTCTTAATCATGCACAAACTGCTTCCAGCTTAAGCAGGTTGACTGTTGAAATTCTCATCCATTATATCAACCCTTTCCATAACCTCACTCTTCCTAATCTTGATCATCAGCTCCAAACCTACAAGTTCCATTTCTGGCATCCTCCACATCCCCAGTTTCTTATTCCTCTCCATAGATATTGCCTGACCTGCTGAGTTCCTCCAGAATTTTGTATTGTGTTGCTCCAGTTTTTTCTGTTCCACCTGTGGCCACGCCTTAAACTGCTAAATACAAGGCTCTGGGATTTCCTCGACAATCCTCATCACCTTCCCCTAAAATGTACCTCTTTGACCTAGCTGAGTCAGTTATCTACTTACATTCTCAGTGTTACACTTTGTTTGACAGCAAGTTATTCCTGTTGGTTGTGAATTAATTCGGCAGTAAATGGTAAACAGATCACACAAAGAGGATCGGATGCAGTCTGAGCTGCAAGGAGTTAAATGCAACGTAAAACTACCCAGTTGGTCCCAGCCGTGTCTGCTCTTCACCCCACACCATCTGTTCCATTCTTGCTGTAGTAAATGACATCAGCAGCACATTCCACAGCTAGCACAGACTCCCAAAATAGCCGTGGTGCAATCAGCCTTCCTGCTTCCCTCATTGCCTGGGCTGAAACACATTCATCACCAGCTCCTGGCTATGCTGCAGACTGTCTAACGCCACTCGAGCCAGTCCTATAATACCTATGCTGCTCCACACAGAAGCTCAGAGCCTCCCTCTCACCCCGTTGAATCTCTGGTTCATTAACTCAAAGATTCTAAACCATCACTTTACCCTGACCAAGGGACTCACGCATACTAATAAAGAGACAAGTTAACATCAATGGAAGAACATCAGGATCTGGATGACCAAAGGGGTTCCTGTGGTATCCTCACATCCAACTTTCAATAGCTCCTGAGCCCCATGACAGTTGTACAATTATACCGCAGGTTTTATTTATTTATTTTGCAATACAGCACGGAGTTGGCTCTTTGAGCCATGCCACCCCAGCAACCCCAATTGGCCCTAATCCAAGCACGGGACAATTTACAATGACCAATTAACACACCCGGTACGTCTTTTGGGTCTGTGGGAGGAACTGGAGCACCTAGGGAAAACCCACACTTTCCACAGGGAGGATACAGACGGCGCTGGAATTGAACTCCAAACTCCAGAACGCCTCGAGCTGTAATAGCATTACGCTAACTGCAACGCCCAGCTTTATGATGGGCACTGAGATGCAGAAGATGTATTGAATGAGAAACACTACAAGTCTGAAATGAAACTTGAAAGTTGCTGGAAATATTGCTTCTGTAGAGTGAGATTTGTATGGTCACCATCAACCCTTTGTTTCCCATTTAATAATACTGGCTTTCTTAAATTTTCTAATTTTACTCATTTACGCTAAAGGGTTTATAGTGGCACGCGAACTGGACTTTTGAGGCGAGTGGTCCCAGGTTCAAATCCGGCTGGTTCCTTGCACGCTTTCCCTCCGAGCTCGCAACTCGGCCTCGTAAAAAAGCAGAACAAATGCTAAAGAAATGGCAAGGTTGCTGGCCGATGCACCAAGCAAAGTGCGAAGAGCATCTCCAAGCTAGAGAGTTACACAGCATGGATCCACCTCTCCATGTACTAAAGCACACTGAGATACCGACTGTAACTGGACTGTAAATGGAGATTGCAGTCCTCCACACTGCAGGTCACCACACCACGTGTGCAACTCACTGCAGTATAGACTATCAACCTGTACTGTACAGTCTGACCCCTGATCCTTCATGCAGTACTTTATTCAGTCGCTTTATTCAAATTACCTGATAACTAAATTTTCTTAGTACAAAGTCCCTACTTAGTTGTATTACTCATAAAGTTTAATTCCGATTATTAAATCATTGGCACTTTCAGTTTAGCAGTAAGTCTGAATCCAAGCAAGTTTCATGATCTCATCAGCAAATACAAATACACTGAGGGTTGGAACTTGGGTCAATTTGCAATAAAAGTAACAATGAATTAGTGGCATAAACACAGAACACTGAGAGTTTGCCTCGCCTAAATGTTAAAAGGTTTGAAGTTTGGAGTCATGGAGTGGGTGAAAGATTCAAGCAGAGATATTTTACATAGTGTGAGAGGCCACTTTTTCTCCAAAGGAACTTCTGTTTATTTGCTTCCACCCACAACTCTGGTGAGGTTTGGAGGCAAATGCAGTTCAGCTTTCTTAATAACCTCAAACCCCTTTCTCCTCCTCTGGATTACAGTGAAAAACATCATACGACAACACCAGAAATGTGGCCAGGCTCAAGAAGTTGAAGGTCTTTTCTTACTTTCTTTATTTACACAATTTATCTTCTTTTCAACATTGTTTCTCAGTTTGTGTTTGTGTATGCACTCAGTGGCCACTTTATCAGGAAGAGGAGAGATACCTCTTTATTATGTTTGTGGTCTTCTGCTGTAGCCCATTCACATCAAGGTTCGATGTGTTGTGCGTTTAGAGATGCTCTCCTGAACACCAGTGTTGAAATGTGTGGTTATTTGAGTTACTGTTGCCTTCCTGCCAGCTTGAACCAATCTGGCCATTCTCCTCTGATCTCTCTCTCTCATTAACAAGGCATTTTGTTTGTGAAGGGTCTCGGCCAGAAACATTAACTGTTTATTCATTTCTATAGATGCTGCCTGACCTGACCTGCTGAGCTCCTCCAGTATTTTATGTGTGTGCTGCTTTGGATTTCCAGCATCTGCAAAATCTTGTGTCTCTTATTAAGGTGTTTTTGCCCACAAAACTGCTGCTCACTGGATGTGACTTTGTTTATCACAACATCCTCTGTAAACTCTAGACACTATTGTGCGTGAAAATTTTAGAAGATCAGCATTTTCTGAGATGTTCAAACCACCCTGTCTGGCACCAACAATCATCCCACAGTCAAAGTCACTCAGTTCACAGTCCTTCCCCATTCTGATGTGTGGTCTGACCAATCGAACCTCTTGACCATGTCTGCATGCTTTTATGCATCGAGTTGCTGCCACATGATTAGCTGATTAGATATTTGCATTAACAAGCAGGTATACCTAATAAAGTGGCCATTAAGCATATAGTAACATATGCATACTTCGACAATAAATTTACTTTGAACTTTGAAAAGATGATCTGACAAAAGTTCCAAAATGGTTCTATAGAGTAGCTGCTCCCAACTGTGTGGGGGGACCAGATTTAAATACAAGACACATTTCAATAAATCCAGGAGAGAATCCAGAAGAAATTAGAAAGTGGCAAAATATTACCACTTTGAGGAGAACAGCATTGGAGAAGCTAGGTAATTGAATGAAGGAGAAAGGAATGTTGTCGGCCTTTAATGAAATAATAACAGAAGGATAAAGTGAACCAAATGGCCTACTTCTATCAACAGAGATTCTTCACAGACTATCAGGCTTAAAACAGCAAGAGCAGCTCAGTGAAGCCGCACTGACTGATAGACACACCCAGTTGCTACTCCCTTTCTGCTAAGAAATGAAAGGGACCGAGGAAGTGGCTGTTGCCTTGGTGACAGTACAATTACATAGTCTTTTAGCAAACATGTTCAAGTTCATCTGCTGTTTGCTGAGTAAAGAGGCTAGAGAGGAGAAGCTATCAGTGAGACACCACTCCCAGAGCCCACTATTTTACCCCTTGACCATGCACAACTTTCTGACTCCCTCATTCTCAGCCAGCTCTCAGGCTTCATCTCTGTATTCAGTTGATCAAAGTCACAACCGTCCAGTAAAAGTAACCAGGAAGCTACGGTACCTAATAACATCTGCTTCACTAAAGTCCTTGAGGTAAGGAAATCTGCTATTCTAACCCATTACGCTTCATGCCATAACAGTGTAATTGACTTTCCTGTCCTCTGAGATGACCTAGCAAGTATCAAGCTGTTCCAAAACAGAAGAAACCCAAAGAGGCTACTTAGCATTAAACTAGGCACCATATATAACAAGGACAATCCTGCGCAACTCCACAAAATTCTCCAGACTAGTTCACCCATTGGAGTAGTCAAGGCAATGGTCCGATGTAGTTATTTTCATGGCTGCACTGCAGTGGGCAGGAATGCTCTTCACAACACGTCACTGACACCAGTCTACCTGTCATCAAGGACATATATATGGAAAGGTGCTGGAAAAGGGTCGGAAACATCATGAAGGATCGCACCCACCCTGCTCATGGACCATTTGTCCCACTCCCAACAGGGAGGAGGCTATGTAGCATTCACACCAGGACCACCAGTCTCAAAATAAAGTTACCTTCCCCAAGCAGTAAGGCTGATCAACACCCTCACCACTACTTTACATACTATGTATATAAGCTATGCACGTACAGTATTTATTGTGTTTTTTTTAATATATTACTATTGTGTTCTTAATCTTTTAAGTGTGTTTTTTGCACTGTATCAGATCTGGGGTAACAATTATTTTCTTCTCCTTACACTTCAAGCTTCAAGGTACATTATCAAAGTATGTATGCTATATACAATCTTGAGATTTGTCTGTTTACAGGCAGCCACAAAACAAAGAAATAAACTCGAAACAAGCACCTCTACTTCCTTAGATGTTTGCGCAGATTCAGCAAGTCACCCGAAATATTGAACAAAATTTCTATAGACTCACAGCCCTTCAACCATCCGGCTCCTGAACACCAGTGTGGATAACCACTCAACTCATCACTGAACTGATCACTCAACACAAACTACAGACTCACTTTCAAAGACTCGACAACTCATATTCTCGGTATTTATTTACGTAATTGTTTTTGTATTTGCACCTTGGTTGCTTGTCAGTCTTTTTGTGTAGCTTTTCATTGATTCTCTGTTCTGTGTTCTAACTGTGAATGCCTGCAAGAAAGATGAATTGCAGGGTGACATATACATAATTTGATAATAAAATTACTTTGAACTTTGAATTCCAAAAGGCAAGTCGAGAGTTATTCCCTTGATTTCCAAATAGCATGTGACCTCATGTAGCAGTATAGAACCTTGATAAAACTGAAGAACAGGAATCAAAAGGAATAAAAAGTTTCCACTAGCTGGTATCAGATTTTAGAAAAGAGGACATAGTGTTTACCACAGGCCAATTACCTCAGTACTAGGACATCGCTGCATCCCATGACATTGTTCTGAGGCTTCATTGCCTCATCAATGATCTATTCATCCTCAAATCAAGATTTAGAGGGTGCGGGAGGTGGTGGGGGGAGGGAGGGAGTTGGACTAGGGATTGCATAATTTCTACTGACAAAATGCTTCTCTCGATGAATGGGTCTATGTTTGCATTCTGCAAGATCTGTTTTTGTCTGAGTGGCAAATAGACTTACAAATCCGAATTGCCAGGTGATTAAATTTGAACACAAAATTGCTTCCCAACCACTCCCATCCTCCTTGATATTCAAAGGCATTGCACTGCTGAATGCTCCACTGTCAACACACTGAACGATCGCTATTGGTCAAAAGTTTTCACGAATTTGCCGCTTAAAAACTGGCTGCATGAGCAGATAAGAGAACTGGTACTAGTGAATGACTCACTTCGACTCCTTAAAGTCTTCTCAATGTACAAAGTACAAGTCATAGGTGTGATGCAATGTTCTCCACTTTTCTGTGAAACTACAAACACGACAGTTGGGACGTTCTAATTCACTCAAAACCCCAAATATTTCAACTGAATACACACTTTATTAGGTACACCTGTATATCTGCTTGTATGGCAGCAGCTCAATGCAGACATGGTCAAGAGCAACACACGCAAAATGCTGGAGGAACTCAGCAGGCCAGGCAGCATCTATGGAAAAAACTCAACGTTTCGGGCTGAGACTCTTCATTAGTCCTGACGAAGGGTCTTGACCCAAAAATGTTGACTGTACTCATTTCCATCGATGCTGCCTGACCTGCTGAGTTCCTCCAGCATTTTGTGTGTGTTGCTTTGGATTTCCAGCATCTGCAGATTTTCTTGTGTTTGTGAGATGTGGTCAAGAGGTTCAGTTGTTGTTCAAAACAAACATCAGAATGGGGAAGAAATATGAACTAAGTGACTTTGACTGTGGAATGATTGTTGGTGTCAGACAGGGTGGTTTGAGTATCTCAGACACTGCTGATCTCCTGGAATTTTCACACACTGAAGTTTATGGTGCGATAAACAAAAAACATACAGTGAGCGTCAGTTCTGCAGGCAGAAACGCTTTGTTAATGAAGAGAGGTCAGAGAAGAATGGCCAGACTAGTTCAAGGTGACAGGAAGGAGACAGGAACTCAAAGAACTGCGTGTTACAACAGTGGCGTAATAATATCTCTGAACACACAACATGGTGAACTTTGAATTGGATGGGCTATAGCGGCAGAAGACGACAAACATACACCCAGTGGCCACTACGTTAGGTACAGGAGGTACTCCCCCTTCACCTTGATATTGTAACTGAAACTGCATTGCCCAAACCTATAATCCAAGGCCAAACCAGTTAAAAGGATGAAGGCTGCAAACTCACAAGAATGATATCACTAGCAAATTCCTCTTCTGGTCACACAAGTGCAGTCAAAATCCTGGAACTCCCTCCCAACAGTACCAAGGAGGTTCTATTACCACATGGATTGCATCACACACAAATGGCGATGGGCCTCACTGGCTTGCCTCGCCAGTGATGTCTATATCCCTGTGAGAAAGAATGAGGAGACAAAAAAATGTCTCCCAAAGACCCCTTCAACAGAAGCCGTTAGCTACCTATAAACTGAGAGTTAAAGTTTCAATCTGAACACTTTAAAAATCAAAACTTTCAAATGCATGCTATACTGAGTGAACACTGTTCTAATAAAGACAAGTCCAGTCTACTCTTTTATGTGGATGTAAAAGATCCCATGGAATTAGTTTTTTAAAATCCCTGATGTTCTGGTATAGATTCATTATTAAACAAAACAATGTTAAAAATCTGAATGTCTTCTGACTGATGTCTGTAGGAGCTTAGTGTGTACAAAGGTACTGCCTTACTTCCTATATTGCAGCTGCGACTACAATTCAGAAAGTACTTCATTGGTTGCAGTGTGCCTAGTGATGTCCCAAGCTCATGAAAGGCACAGTATAACAGAAAGTCTTCTTTCTATGACCTAATTTTAATGACATATTAAGTGTTGTGCGCACTGTGTTCCCTGCCTACACACAGCTGACAGGCTCAGACCTTCACACCAGAAAGAAATCTCAGCAACAAGCACAAGCTCAATTAGACATCTGGTCTCAGATGTACAAGGAGCGCGTCAAACCTGCCGTCATACCCAGTCCCCCGGCTCCTCTCATTCACCATCAAGCGTCAACACTTGTACAAATAACAACCTCCAACCATTTCCTGTTTGGGACATTATTATCCACTTCCTGTTAAGCTGTGAAGTAAAATTCTCAGTAAAGGTTGAGTCACAACCTGAAAGACTGGGTAGTTGGCTAACAAACTTTCGTCCCTAACTATCCAGAGTGGGTAGATAACCAATTCCTAACCTTCTGCATTCGAACAGATCTAATCAAGCAGTAAAATCAAGTTGAAACTCCGCTCTGCTTGTGCCAAAACAGACATCTGGGGCTGATACCGTCTGAGTCCCAGAGAGCACGAATTAACGATGCTGAGGGTTTAATAGGATATGTATGGGATTAAAGGCTCTCTCTCACTGATGGGAAGGTGGTCCTTGGCTAGATTTTGATTGAATGTGAATGGTCGGGTTTCCAGAAGCAATTCTGCCAACTCCTAATGCCATTGAATTGTACCAAGTAAAGCGATCACAGACTGGTGCTAAACCTCAGGACCAATGACCAGCCTGTTTATTTGGGGGGTGGGGGGGGGGGGAAATAAAGGAACAAGTTTCCTGTTCCCAATCACCAAACAGCCTGCTGGATCAGGTCATCCACACTGTCGACTCTCTGAGTTCTATCAGACTCAAGTTGTGATCCATTTGCTGGTCAAATGTGCTGTCAATATTCATAGATTCAACAATCATGGAAGATGAAATCCAGTGAATTCAGGACCTACAGAATGTACGCTTCGTGCAAAGCTGCTCCTGTATCTTCAGTAGGATGTTTCCCAGCGAGTAGCAAGTAGCAAAAGCCAACAGGTTATCAAGTACAGGGTAAATGGTCATAGGGATCAAACAGTTTGAGATAATCTGAAGATACAATTTGTGTGAGGTAGATAACTAGCCGAGAAAGTATTGAGATAATGAATGCAAAGGTTACAGTCGTGGAGAAGGGAATCAGCCAATGAGTTAATGTGAGGACAGAGACAAATGACGTTGTACAAGTCTACTCCAAAAATGCAAGGCACCCTCATTAGGGACCCTGCTTGAACACGCACAAACAGGTATATCATTCAGTCACAGCAACCAGCAGGTATATTTCTCCTATCAGACCTTCCCAAGGTAAAATTCCCTTATATACGTTGTTGCATTTGAACTTCAACCTGAATATTAGCTTAGTTTTCCTGGGTACTAATTCAGTACGGTAACCAAGTATGGCCTTGCAAAGTCACACTTGTGACAACTTTTGGAAGTACTGTGCGCTTAAACTCACTGCAACCCTGATGTCATCCCCCTCCCGCCCACTCTACTTTCAGTCTTGCAAATTTGTTCTCCACCCCCAACCTCATCAACCTTTATCCAATTCTATTTTTAACATACTCACTGAACATACATCCACCTTTTTAAGCAGTTAATTCCAGTTCAGATTTCCCGATGTAGAAAAACTTTCCCGTGTCTCCCTAATGTTTATCTTACTGATCATCTTGAATCTTAGTCCTCTGCTAACTGACCCTATTGCCAGCAGGAACAGCTTCTCCTTATTTACTCTGTGGAAACGCCTGAGGATTTTTAACGTCTCTGTTAAAACTTTCTTAACCTCTGCTCTAAGGAGAATGATCCTAGATTTTTTTTAAGTCTCTCTGCAGAACAAAAGTCCCTCAATGCCAGCACCAGTTCAGGAGAAAATCTCTCTCCAGGGTGCACTCATTGCAGGTTTTATAAATGACAATCACATTTTAAAAGCTGAATTTAATCTCATTTTAGACCTAATGGGGAGTGATGAGGGAACCAGACAGAGTGCCCAGTTCTGGTTCATTAACAAGCTTTCTCCCCTCTCTCATTCATGTTCCCATCCATCTCTCCCCTCCCCACTAGAAAAAAACTAATCAGGGGAGCCAAGAGGAAATAAGTAATTTTCATTCTCAGTCAAAGTGGGAGAGAGGACAGGGAGCAGGATGATTAGTCAGTGTGCAAACATGGAGAGTTAGCATGTTATTTGGGGTTAAAGGTGAATGTTTCCCTATCCCCTCCCCCAAGGAATGCTGCAATGGAGCCAAGTGGAGCAAGCAGCAAGAGTAAGTTCACATTTCGCAATCCATCAGGAATCTACAGGCACTGCTGTTTAAAGAGACAGTCCCCCACTTTGCGTGGCAAAGGAAGCAAGCTCAAAAAAACATGAGAGACCGGAATAAACATGCACATTTCAGTTTTTACTTTAGTGAGGCGTGCAAATATGACATGATGGTCTAATGATATTCACCATTCACATACTTTGTACATATAACCCGTAATGAATTATGTAAACAACAAAGAATGCTCAAAAACATTACTCAAATATTACTGAAATATTAAATACACAGCACTCCTCTCTGCTTAGGTCAAAACTCCAACTTAACATTGAATGTGTCTCAATACACACATAAAATTATATATATATAGATACACACACTTATGCATAATATATACAGTATACTATATGATACAGCTACTATATAAACATCCACAGCATATTAAGTTTTAAATTGTTTTTAAAACAACAGTAAGAGATTCCTTACTCTTGTGGATAACAGTGGGGGGGGGGTAACTCTGCTTGACAGGTGAGACTTGTGGCTGTGAAACAATCTCAGGTTCTGGAGCCTCCTCCGTGGTGGTTGTAGGAGTTGACTCGGAGACTGCAAGAAGTTGTTCTGACAGCTCTGGACACCTTTCTTCTCTAACAATTGACTTTGCTCTTCTCAACTGGTCCAGTTTTGTCCTTAATCTTCTGAAGTACCCACTTGTGATCACCTCTGTAGTCCCTCACCAGGACTGCTTTTCCAGGAGTGAAACCTCCTTGTTGAGGAGCCTCAATTTGCCTCAGCTGTTTGTCCTGCATACTCCTTCTGAGTTTGGGTTTGCGGGGAAACAAGCGTGAACACAAGGGACAACCCAGGAACAGCACAGCTGGTGAGTTGTTGGTTGTGGAGTGAGCTAGCTGCATTGCGATATGCAAGCAGGAAATTAGTGAGCTTCAGGGTTCAGGTTCAGTGTAGTGTGTTCTGCTGACGTTGCTTGCAGTGTGTTCTTTAAACTCCAAATAAACCTTTCCACCAAGCCATTTCCAGCTGGGTGGTATGGTACAGATGTAATATGTTTTATTCCTTTCATTGTCAGGAATGAGTGAAACTGTTCCATAGTAAACTGTGGTCCATTGTCACTGACCCAGTGTTCTGGAACACCAGTCCTTGAGGAGAGGCTTCTCAGCTCATCAACAGTGTGTGAGTCTGTAGTGGAGGCTATTGGGAACACTTCTGGCCACTTTGTAGCTATATCCACTACTACCAAGAGATTTCTGCCAGCAAAATCCACACGAATCTTCTGCCAGGGCAATGCAGGCCCTTCCCAGGGATGGAGAGGTGCTAATCTTGGCACCTTCTAGATGCATTGGCATTGTGAACAGTGCAGGGCAAACTGCTCAGTCTACTGATCTATCCCAGGCCACAAGACAAAGCTTCAAGCCAATGCTTTCATTTTGACCACTCCTAAATGACCAGCATGTAGCTCCCCATATAAGGCAACCCCCGTCAAAGGTAAATTCATCCCAGCACTGGTAAAAATGGTTGAACTCGGTTTTCCGCTGCACATTCCAGCCATTTTGAGTTGCCATGTAGACCCAAGACAGTGTGAGGTCTTCTCGGTTTCCTTTTGGATCATCTCTGCCATAATAGGGCATTAGATACGTCAAAAGGAGTGTCCTCTTTTGTAATTTTTCAGGTATTTCCTTTCCCAAGGATAAACAGGAAAATTCTGCACAGATTAACAGAGTCCTTGTCTGGTTTGGGGCATAAAATGTTTCAACCAGTACTTGTATGGGAGAGAGTTTACTTTCATTACCAATCATCAATCACTAGAGCCCATTTTCAGTCCACAGCTTTACTGGATGATGTGGATCATGTGTGAGTAGCCAAGTTTGGCAAGAACTTGTTACAGTAATTGACAAATTCTAAAGAGGACCGTGACTGTGCTATGTCCTTTGGCCTCGGGGCATTCACCACTGCTTGAATTTTCTCAGCGCGCTTGTGTAATCCTTGTGCATCAATGATGTAACCACAGTAAGTGATGCTTAGTTTACAGAATTCACACTTGTTGCGTCATGGTCTGAGCCTATAATTTTCCAATCTTTTTAACACTGTCTTGAGATTTTGCAGATGCTCCTGATAATAACCGGTAATAATGATGCCATCCAGGTAACACTGAGTGCCTGAACAGCCTTGCATCACCTGCTCCATAGCATTCTGCCGGAGTGCAGGTAGAGATCCTATGCCAGAAATAAGCCTGTTGTAGTGATAAAGTCCCTTGTGAATGTTTATGGTGAGAAACACTTTGGACTCGTCTTCCAGCTTCATCTGTAGGTAGGCCTCAACTAAGTCCACTCTGCTGAAGTGTCTTCCTCCAGAAGGGTTTACAAGGATATTCTCTATGCTGGCCGAGGATCTACTTTCAGTATTGGGTTGATGGTGACCTTAAAGTCACCAGAGATCTTGATGGACCCATTCTTCTTGGTTACTGGGACCAATGTCATTGCTCATGAACTCTACTCAACCTTGGAAAGAATTCCTTCAGCCTCCATGCGATCCAGCTATGTTATCATGGATGGTGTAAGGAACTGGATGAGACTTGTAAAACTTGGGTGTGGCATCATCCAGTACCTTTCTAAATTAGCTTTCAGTTGACTCTATTACAGGGGATGTGGCATGCAAACAGTGGATGGATCTCCAATCATGCTGTAGTTGTCTCAGCCAATCATAATCCCACAATGCTGGCCCTCCTATTTTTAACCACATACAAGCCCAGTGTGGCTTGTTGGTGGTTGTATTTCACTATTACGAATGTCATTTCCACAGTGGTCATCTTTTCCCCAGTACAAGTTCTTAGTTGTATATCTGTAGGCTTCAGATCAGTATCTTTAAAATGCTGTTCAAACTAATTTTGTGGAATAACAAACAGCTAAGCCAGTGTCCAATTCCATTTTAATTAATTTGGTGTCACTTCTGGTGCAAGTTATATTGCTTGTCTCATGTTAGTTTTCACGTTGTAAATCTTACCCAATTGTAAGGCTACCCAGTCCTGTGCCATTCTCATCATTATCGGATTTTTCATCAGCAGTATGAAGATTAGTGCTTTTTTTGAAACTGCAACTTGACTTTTTATCTTTTCCTCTTCCCTGTGCAGTCCATTTACTTTTGTTTGCCTGATATGCTCTTTGTATGTGTCCTATTTTATTGCATTTTCTGCAAGTTTCACCTTTAAACCTGCATTGGTCTGGTGTATGTTAGCCCCTGCCACAACGGTAACTCAATTTGTTCAGCCAGCCAGGTTTCTACTTGGGCATTGCAATTTTGTTCACACTCACTTTCATTCCTGACTGCAACTCAATTGCAACTCTGGCTGCTGTTTCCATTGAGACAGCGATTTCAACTGCTCTTTTAAATGTGAGTTGTGCTTCTATTAGGAGCCATTTTTGAATGTTTTCTTGTCAGATTCCACAAGCTAAACAATCTCACAGTGCATTATTAAGCCCATCATTGAACTGACAATGCTTGGATAAATCTTTTCAATTCAGCCAACTCAGCTGTAATGAACTCTCTTTCCTTTTGACTCTACTTTTGAAACTTAAAGGTTTCTGTGATAAAACAATGGTTCCCATTCTAAATGTTCCTGCATTGCTTTCATGATATCAGTGAAGCTCATTTCAGTTGGTTTGGTTTGAGCAGTCAAGCTTCTAAGAAAACTGTATGCTTTTCCACCTAATGCTCTCAGCAAAACTGGCACTCGCTTTTCAATGGCTAACTCATTTGCTTCAAAATACTGCTCAATTCGCTCAGTATATTAAATCTAGTTATCTATTGTGCAATTGAATGAGTCTATCATTCTGATGTAGCCAGCCATTTCCGCTGTTTTTATTTATCATCATCATCACCTGGTACTGACTGTTTATGAACCAATGAATTTCATCTGTTTTCTGCCCTTTTTTTTAAACTCGACTGTCTTTGTCCCTTCCTGAAGTACATGTTGCACTTTTTAAAAAAAATTCGGCTGTTCCTCTCCTCTTGCGAGGAAAGCGTGCTCCACGCTTTTTTTTATAAAGAAACTCAAACACGTCGCTGTGCTTCAACAAGTAGGGAGTCATCTTGGGTTTGTTTCAAAACTTACCAGTCCCCACTGTTATGTTGTGTAACTCCACAAACTAATCAAAAGAAAAACAGGAAGACAGGGATAAACGTGTACTTTTGTGTTTTTTTTAAACTTTAGTGAGGCGCACAAATACGATGTGATGGTGTAATGACGCATGTCTTTCATATACTTTGTACATATAACCTGTAATGAATTATGTAAACAAAGAATGCTTCATCAACAATATATTTACAGTATTACTCAAATATTATTGAAATATTAAATACACAACATCAAGGACACAGTTTGCATTACAAGATCCTCCAAAACCAATGAATCCTGAAATTGAATATTTTTGTTGTTAGAAGATGCTACTATCCCCCGGGTTTCTTTAAGATCTGGAAAATCTTCGGGGGTGGGTGGGGGTGAACTAGCATTCTTTTCTACTTTTGTACACATTTTTAAAAAATTGTATTACACTCCTCAGCTACAAAGTACAAGTGGAATACTCTTGATATACTTCCATTTGTGAGCAGACTTCAATGGCAACTCACAGCACAGGCAGGAGACTGAAACCTGGATTCGATAATTCTGCTGCAATCTGTGCTTTCTCATTGCCAATGGCAGTCTCTTCCTAAATGTATTGAATTTGGCATTCCGAATTTAACTTATCTGCGGGAGTTGGAAAAATACAACTTTCTGAACTTATTTTGAATACTTCACAAGGTGTGAGAAAGAGCTAAAGGAAACTACAGCAAGCAAGCCAGGGGTAAGGGGATGAGACCAAGGGATTGGGCATGGCATAGATTAAGATTATATCAATAAATAAATCTTGCAGTCATATTGCCTCATGCTTCCTAAAATAGACTACATTAAATACAGAATTGGGCAGATAATTATGATCCAAGAATGTAGAAACAATGGAAAGTCACACAATTCCCTCCTGTGCAATGGCTGGTCGTTCAGAATCTTAAACTGCAGTTCTTAGAGTTGAGATAAGCCTCAGTAAATTTAACCTCCTAGAGTAACAGTTCCATGTAGTCAAGACACACCATCAGTGACAGCCTCCTACCACCGACAGAACTGAGCTGATGTTCACCATGAAATCTTACAACATAGGTGGCTGGCCATTTGGTACTTCACCCTGTGTCTGTTCTTTCCAAATGCAGTTAAACTCAGTCTTACGAATTTCTCCTTTAAATATACATCCAAAATCCTCTTTGGTGTGATGATTAAATCTGCTTCCACCCCCCTTTCAGGAATTGCATCCAAAATACTTGTATTAAAAAAAAAAATCTGTTTGTCGACCTTCTGGTTCTTTGGCTAACAATAAATCTGTGTCCTTTGGTTACTAGCCCTTCTGTCAGTGGGAAGTTTTTTTTTACGCTCCAACAAAACTACTCAATATTGAATACCTCTATTAATGAAGGTAGAACTTGCCAACAGTTCTCAACAAGAGTTCGGACATTCTAAAATACACACATTTAATGAGCAGTGCATGCATACATCACTATCATGATTCTGTACAAACCCGAATACTGAGTGATTTTACCCCGAGATTTGACAAGCCAAGTAATCCAGATGAGTGCCAGACTCACTACAGCAGGACTTTTTTCAAACCTCACCACAAACACCATTCCCCTGCCATAGCTACCACCTCTCTCCCTGGCTATTGTCTGAAGCAAATTCTTTGTAGTCTTCCGTCATATTTTACACTGACACAAGCTTTCATTTACATATCTGAATCAGAATGAGGTGTCATGTTTTGTGGCAGCAGTATGGTGCCATATATAAAATAAATAGTGCAAAGAGAGAGCAGTGTTCATGGAATTCTGATGGCACAGGGGAAAAAGCTGTTCCTAAAACATTAGTTGGGTATCTTCAGGCTCCTATACTCCTGCTGGACAGTAGTAATGAGAAGAGGGCATGTCACAAATGGGGAGGGTCTTTAATGAAGGGTGGTGCCCATGATGGAGCTGTCTTAGCCTACAACTCTCTGCAGCTTTTGGAGCCTCCACACCAGGCAATGAGTCTGGCTCTGTGGCTCAGAAGGGTAGGGAAAGGAAGAGGATGGTAGTAGTGATAGGGGGCCAGACAGGCGATTCTGTGGACGCAGCAAAGAAATTCAGATGGTAGTTTGCCCCCCAGATGCCAGGGTCCGGGATGTTTCTGATCGTGTCCATGATATCTTGAAGTGGGAAAGAAAACAGCCAAAGGTCGAGGGACTCATTGGTACCAACAACATAGGTAGGAAAGGGGAGGAGGTCCTGAAAGCAGCTTGGAGTTAGGAAGGAAGTTGAGAAGCAGGGCGTCAAAGGTAGTAATCTCGGGATTACTGCCTGTTCCACATGACAGTGAGCATAGGAATAAAATGAGGTGGAGGATAATTGCGTGGCTGAGGGATTGGAGCAGGGGGCAGGGATTCAGATTTCTGGGGCTTGCTTGACCTGTACAAAAAGGACGAGTTGCACTTGAATCCGAGGCGACCAATATCCTGGTGGGGAGGTTAATATACCACCCAATAGTAACAGAGGCATCAACGAGCAGATAGGGAGACAGATTCTGGAAAGGTGTAATAAAAACAGGGTTGTCATGGTGGGAGATTTTAATTTCCCAAATATTGATTGGCATCTCCCTAGAGCAAGGGGTTTAGATGGAGTGGAGCTTGTTAGGCGTGTTCAGGAAGGTTTCTTGACACAATATTCTAGATTAGTCTACAAGAAGAGAGGCTGTACTTAAATCTGGTATTGGGAAATGAACCTGGTCAGGTGTCAGGTATCTCAGTGACAGAGCATTTTGGAGATAGTGGTCACAATTCTATCTCCTTCACCACAGTATTGGAGAGGGATAGGAACAGACAAGAAAACATTTAATTGGAGTAAGGGGAAATATGAGGCTATCAGGCAGGAACTTGGAAGCATAAATTCGGAACAGATGATCTCAGGGAAACGTACGGCAAAAATGTGGCAAGTGTTCAAGGGATATTTGCGTGGAGTTCTGCATAGGTACGTTCCAATGAGACAGAAAAAGGATGGTAGGGTACAGGAACCGTGGTGTACAAAGGCTGTTGTAAATCTAGTCAAGAAGAAAAGTTTACGAAAGGTTCAAAAAACTAGGTAATGATAGAGATCTAGAAGATTATAAGGCTAGCAGGAAGGAGCTTAAGAATGAAATTAGGAGTCAGAAGGGGTCATGAAAAAGCCTTGGTGGACAGGATTAAGGAAAACCCCAAGGCTTTCTACAAGTATGTGAAGAGCAAGAGGATAAGATGTGAGAGAATAGGACCAACCAAGTGCGACAGTGGAAAAGTGTGTATGGAACTGGAGGAGATGGCAGAGGTACTTAATGAACACTTTGCTTCAGTATTTATTACAGAAAAGGATCTTGGCGATTATAGGGATAACTTACAGTGGACTGAAAAGCTTGAGCATATAGATATTAAGAAAGAGGATGTGCTGGAGCTTTTGGAAAGCATCAAGTTGAATAAGTCACCGGGACCGGATGAGATGTACCCCAGTCTACTGTGGGAGGTGAGGGAGGAGATTTCTGAGCCTCTGGCGATGGTCTTTGCATCACCAATGGGGACGGGAGAGGTTCCAGAGGACTGGAGGGTTGTGGATGTTATTCCCTTATTCAAGAAAGGGAGTAGAGATAGACCAGGAAATCATAGACCTGTGAGTCTTACCTCTGTGGTTGGTATGTTGATGGAAAAGATCCTGAGAGGCAGGATTTATGAACGTTTGGAGAGGTATAATATGATTAGGAATAGTCAGCATGGCTTTGTCAAGGGCAGGCTGTGCCTGACGAGCCTGATTGAATTTTTTGAGGATGTGACTAAACACATTGATGAAGGAAGAGCAGTAGATGTAGTGTACATGGATTTCTGCAAGGCATTTGATAAGGTACCCCATGCAAGGCTTATTGAGAAAGTAATGAGGCATGGGATCCAAGGGGACAGTGCTTTGTGGATTCAGAATTGGCTTACCCACAGAAGGCAAAGAGTGGTTCTAGAGGGGTCATATTCTGCATGGTCAGTGACCAGTGGTGTGCCTCAGGGATCTGTTCTGGGACCCCTTCTCTTTGTGATTTTTATAAATGACCTGGACAAGGAAGTGGAGAGATGGGTTAGTAAATTTGCTGATGACACAAAGGTTGGGGGTGTTGTGGATACTGTGGAGGGTTATCAGAGGTTACAGCAGGACATTGATAGTATGCAAAACTGGGCTGAGAAGTAGCAGATGGAGTTCAACCCAGATAAGTGTGAGGTGGTTCATTTTGGTAGGTCAAATGTGATGGCAGAATATAGTAAGACTCTTGGCAGTGTGGAGGATCAGAGAGATCTTGGGGTCCGAGTCCATAGGACACTCAAAGCTGCCACGCAGGTTTACTCTGTGGTTAAGAAAGCATATGGTGCATTGGCCTTCATCAATCGTGGGATTGAGTTTAGGAGCTGAGAGGTAATGTTGCAGCTATATAGGACCCTGGTCAGACCTCACTTGGAGTACTGTGCTCAGTTCTGGTCACCTCACTACAGGAAGGACGTGGAAACCATAGAAAGGGTGCAAAGGAGATTTACAAGGATGTTGCCTGGATTGGGGAGCATGCCTTATGAGAATAGGTTGAGTGAACTTGGCCTTTTCTCCCTGGAGTGACAGAGGAGGAGAGGTGACCTGATAGAGGTGTATAAGATGATAAGAGGCATTGATCATATGGATAGTAAGGGGCTTTTTCCCAGGGCTGAAATGGTTGTCACCAGAGGCCACAGGTTTAAGGTGCTGGGGAGTAGGTACAGAGGAGATGTCAGGGTGGTGGTGGTGGTAGTAGTCATCGTCGTTGTCGTCAGGGGTAAGTAATAATAGTAGCTGTTGTTTTTTTTTTAAATGCAGAGAGTGGTGAGTGTATGGAATGGGCTGCCGGCGACGGTGGTGAAGGTGGATATGATAGAGTCTTTTAAGAGACTCCTGGATAGGTACATGGAGCTTAGAAAAATAGAGGGCTATTGGTAACCCTAGGTAATTTCTGAAGTAAGGACATGTTTGGCACAGCATTGTGGGCTGAAGGGCTCATATAGTGCTGTAGGCTTTCTGTGTTTCTATGAATCTATAACGTTTTTGCCTCATGTCATCTGCTTCTGAAATACTGATGTAACTGCCATTTCCAATGTTTTCATTATGGCCTTCCATTTTCCACTGTCCATAAAATTACCACAGCAAAATTACTAATCTCAAAATCCTACAGAGACATGAAACCCAGTTTACTCTTTAATGGGTTCAAGGAGTTTGTATGTTCTCCCTGTGACCATGTTGGTTTCCACCTGGGTGCTCCAGTTTCCTCACACATCCCAAAGACATATGGGTTGGTAGGTTAATTCGTTACATGGGTGTAATTGGATGGCGTGGGCTCATTGGCCCAGAAGGGCTCTATCTCAAAATTAAACACCTTTGTACGTAGACTTAACGGTTCTTTATAAACCAATATAGTTGACAGTAGAGAAAGAATAAGAGCACAAGAGAAAGAAAGGGCTCGTGAATGAATGGGAGAGAGGACAAGGGCAGAAGAGCACATGTGCAACCTCCTGCTCTTGTGGAATGCACATATGCACAAACATACACATGCAGATTAAGAGATGGTGGGTGCAGCTGCATGGCTGCCAATCAGTCCTGTCAGTCTCTGAAAGATGAGTTAATTCAGGTGTTGGGAAATTAATTAGGTTTTCCTAGCAAAATCCCATAAGGGTCTCAGTTGTGACTGTGCTGAGAGCAAGGAGAATGGGATACTGGTAATGGGATTGAAGGGGTCAGGGAAGATGGAGGGAACATGGGTGCTCACCAAAGATCACTAAGTAATGCCTCATAGATTAAATATGTTACTTCATTCACTCTGGTTTCATACCAAATCCATTCCGAGTACAGGACATGGAGTACATACATTGCTGAGTCAAATGTTCATCATGGTCAGTGATCATGAATAAACCCAGGAGATGAATCAGAATGTTTGGGTAATGGCCCCATAGAATAGGACAGCACAAAAGAGGCAAACCATAAACTCTCAGCAACAAGATGTTCCTTGTTGGGCTGAGGATCAACAGGAAGAATGGGATTTGGGAATTCAGGGCAGAGAAATAGCAAGAAGTCACAATTCCAGGGAGAGAGGGTAAATGGGGAAAGATGAGAAAAACCGGAGCTGTGGGAGAAGAGGGGAAAGGGGCAGGTTGGATGGCATGGGCGACGGGATAAGGTGATGTTGAGAGAAGACAAGAGAGCTAGTCTCTTTCAAGAGCTGAGGAACAGCAAAAGTTGGAAGACTACCCGGGGGTGGGGGGAAGAGTAGAGGAATAAAGGAGCAGGGCACGGACTGAGCTGAGGGAGAGAAAATGTGATAGAATGGTGGGGAGAGGGGGAGAGAATGTGCCCATGGTGTGTGACATTTACAGTTTTCTGGAGCCACAGGAGGATTGGATGCATGTTGTCAAGTGAGCTGGCATTCCCCCAGTAATCAGACATGACATACTATCTGGACACACAAAATGCTGGAAGAACTCAGCAGGTCAGACAGCATCTATGGAACAGAATGATGGAAATGAGTCGATGTTTTGGGCCATGGCTCTTCACTGGGACTGGAAAGGAAAGAGCCAGAATAAAAATGTGGGGAAAGGGAAGGAGGATAAACAAGGTGATAGGTGAAGCTAGGTGGCTGGGAGAGGCAAAGGGCTGAAGAAGGAATCTGATAGGAGAGAAGAGTGGACCATAGGAGAAAGGGAAGGAGGAGAGGACCAGGGGGAGGCAATAGATGGGTGAGAAGAGATAAGAGGCCAGAATGGGGAATAGAAGAAGGTGGGAGGAAGGAGGATTTTTTTTAAACCGGAAGGAGAAATTGATATTCATGCCATCAGGTTGGAAGCTACCCAGAAGAATACTAAATGTCACTTTTCCACCCTAGGGTGGCCTCATCTTGGCACAAGAGGAAGCCACAGATTGACATGTCGGAATGGGGTTAGGAATTAAAATATTGGGCCACTGGGAAGTTCCGCTTTTGGCAGATGGAGTGGAGGTGCTTGACGAAGTGGCTCCCTAATTTACGACGTAGGTGAGACTGCATTGGGAGCACTGGACATAAGAGACATACCAGCTTTGAGTAGAGTTGACGGAGGTGGTGAATGGGCAGGTATAGCACTTAAGCCACTTGCAGGGATAAGTGCCAGGAGGGAGATTGGTGGGGAGGGACGAATGGACAAAGGAATCGTACAGGGAGTGATTCATGCAGAAAGCAGAGAGTGGGGGTTGGGAGGTAAAGATATGTTTGGTGGTAGAATCCCTTTGGAGATGGTGGAAGTTGTGGAGAATGATGTGTTGGATGTGGAGGTTCATGGGGTGGTAGGTGAGGAAAGGAGGAACTCTATTACTGTTAAGGCAGTGGGAAGATGGGGTGAGCCCAGATGTCCAGGAAATGGAGGAGATACGGGTGAAGGCAGCATCAGTGGTGGAGGAAGGGAAACACTGCTCTTTGAAGAAAGATATCTCTGTTGTCTTGGAAAGGAAAGCCATGTCCTGGGAACAGATATGGTAGAGACAAAGGAACCAAAGGAGAAACTGTTGAGGCCGAGGACCAGTTCTGCCAGATGGAGGAGGGTGGTGGTGGAAGAGGGGAACTGGTTGGTTCTTTTATTGAGAAAAAAGCAGAGAGCTTTAAGGCTTTCTTGATGGGGGATAGATGTGTATAGGAACTAGTCATCCATGGTGAAAATGAGGCAGTCAGGGCGAGGGAATTGAAAGCTGGTGAGGAAATAGAGAAGTGTCGCTGATGTAGACAGGAAGGGGCTACAGAAAGCATGGCCACTCAGTGTGTGGGATAGAGCTGAAACCAAAGTCTATGCAAACCACACCCAGCAAAACCACCACAAAAAGTTGGATTTAAATTAAAATTCCTACAGCACTGAATCACCAATGGGTTTACTTATCTTCCTCAAGGTCCCTGCAGTCCCAACAGGTCACAAGCTTGGGCCTGGGCTAACACAGCACTAAACAAAGGGTTAACATGGATTGCCTGTCACAGACAGAGCCTGGCTGCCTTGGCAGAAGGCCAGCTGCAGGAACAGCAGGTCCAAACAGCTAAAGCTGGCACACGGCAAAGGAAATTCCGTCCTGTTTCTTCTGGCAGAGCCGAGAGATTCCAGCTTTAGCAGCTCATAAAAAAATAACAAACACTCAGCCATCTGAACCCAGAGTGTAAACAGCCAGTAGTTGAGCTCCTGGAGAGGGCTACTCAGTCCACAGCAAGCCTCACAACCATAGCTACACACTCTCACCGACTGGGTCTCACTCTTACTCGCTGCACACTTAGTCCACACACTTGAGGATCACTGCACTCTCACTCAGACCAACATGGGTGAACGTCTCGTCAGTAATCAATGCTAAAGACCCAAGCACAAGAATGAATTATGCGTATAGCTTATTGGAAACACCAGCAAGAGGTGGCATCTCCAGGACACAAGGGGACTGGTACCTTCGTGAGAATTAAATTCAGAAGGAGCTGCAAGGAATCTGATCATGCCAGATGTTAACTAATGTGGCAACTTTTGATTTACTACGGTATATGACCCTCAAATCTGCCATATTAATAAAAAGATTAAACTGATTTATTAACACCCTTTAGGGATAGAAACCTGTCTTTGGTCTGCCATGCAACGACTCCAGCCTCATCTTAACATAGTCTTCCTGTGACCATGGATCATTGACTTTGCCACCACTAGCCAAGTGTACATAAAGCTCAAGGATAGTTGAGCAGAGGGGAGAAACTGAGAAAATAGCTGAGAAAGTCTTAGGGCCTAGATTAAGGATTTTTCTTACCACGGGTCCAAATGTTAACACAATATAGTTACACTTTAGTTAAAATTTCATGAAACATTTATAGCTACTTAGGTGACGTGTCACTGGTTGCAGCCGAACACGCCAATTCCTGCACAGGTTCCAGGACACTCGATATGAAAAGGAAACCAACGGCTAAGGAGAGGAAGCACCTTCCTCTCCAATAAGCAAGGGCGTGAGAAATTAACCCTTACCCTGCTGAAAACTCTAATTGTGCATAGCTTGGCAGAGTGATCATGGGTTCCCACCCTTTTTTACACCATAGACCAACTCCATGAAGCAAGGGGTCCATGGACACAGGTTGGGAATCGCTGCTATAAATAAACGATGCTTCTGCACAGTTAGATAGCGAAGAGTCATTATCCTGAATGAATAGCAATTCTATACTGTTCTAGAAAATAGTACTTACCTTGTAGAATGATCCTGAGCAGTCACAATGTGCAATCCTTCTTCTGAATAAACAGCAACTGTGAGATACACCTCCAAGAGGACCAAAACCTTGCTGTGGTTTGGAGGTTTGTGTGCCTCAATGACCCGGAGAGCTATGCTGGCTGGAGTCTGGGCTTTAGGCTTTGGCTCTTGGTGGGGTCACCCATGCCAAACAGATCAAAGGGTACAGGGCAGACTAAGAGTGGTCCACTGGTCCTCCAGGTTCGGGGTTCAGCTCAGGGCTAACAACCCTGAGTGGTCAAACAAAATTGTTACGGAAACAGCAATGAAGAATCCTTCTTCATCTGAGTGCGACGGTATTCCTGAGTCGCCGCCTGGGACTTGCATGACTGACAGTAGTGAAAACGGACAGGAAGCAACTGACATGAAGAAGGAAGCCTTGAACACCGCCAGAGATAGAGGACCTCCTCTGCTGCCCCAAGTGCCAGTGGCAGCAACAGGCAATAAATAACTCTGAGTAATATAGGACAAAGAGGAGGCTTTCCAGCCATCCAACCTGTTCACCCATGCAACTACCAATGACTGAGGAACACCTCCCCACTTTTGCACCCTAATATTGCAGCCTACCCTCCTTTTACAGAATTAAATATAATCACAGCTTTGGGATGTTCTGTTGTCCTCCAGCCTTCATAGTCCAGATTTCACTTTGATTGTACTTCTAAGAGGTACAACTCTAATTTTAAAATTATGCCCCCTTGTTCTGGATTTATATTAGAAAAAAAATCAGTCTACACACTCATGCATTAATTCATACTTTAATAACGTACATTAAAAAACTTACAAAAGACCTCTACGTGCCTGCCATACTCACTTACGTCAACCCTCTTCTTCTGCAAGTATATTTATAACCTGATCATTTTCTACAAATTACAACTCAACACAGAGGCCATTCAGCCCATTATGCCTGTGCCAACCTTTTGGCAGCAATATCAACTGGGTCTTGTTCCCCCCCCCCCCCTTATGCTTCACAAAATTAACCCTTTAAGTGCAACTCCATTTCCTTTTGAAAGATGCCAATGAATCTGCTTCTAACCTTGCTGGCATTCCAGATCATAACTCCCTGCATAAAAATTGTTTCCTCATGTTGCCTCTGGCACTTTTGTCAATTATTTCAGCCTGTATGCTTACCGACAATTTAACATGGAAGCAGTTTCGCTTTACTTATATAAAAAGCCTTCATGATTTTGAGCACCTCTATCAGGTCTCCTCAACTGCCCCGGTATCTGTGTTTCTGGATAACTGAACTCTATTGTCCGAGTTCTCCTCTAGTAAACCTTTCCCGCACTCTAAAATCTTGCTGCTCAGAAATGGACAAACTAAGCAATTTTTCAAAAAAAAAAATGAGCAGCCACGATTGAATAGCAGAGCAGAATCAATGGGCTGAAAAACCTAATTATGCTTCTTCCATCTTGTGGTCTAAAATTGAGTGCCTTTGTACTACAAGCCTGAACTAATTATGCCAAAAATGTTCAACCTGGAACCTTCAAAGACTTGTGTTAAATTCCCCTGGTCTATCGGTTCCTGCATCCCCTCTAAATTCGCACTATTTTGATAACGTTGTCTCTCCCCACTCTTTGCAAAGCAAATTATCTCACTCCGTAATTTACCAGCCACACTTTTGTCGAATTACTATTCTACCTTTATTTCTTTGAAACCTATTACGACCCCATTTGTATTAAAGCACATTTCCAAATTGTAATCCAAACATTGAAACCGTGCCCTAAATATGTATGAGTCATTAAAATGTACTAAAAAGAACTGACATTCTCATGTCAGACCCAGATATGAGAGAGAGAGAGAGAGACTGACTGACTTCTGGTGGCATGGCACCTCACTCTGCATTCTGATGGCTGTCTACAGGGAGAACACGAACACGAGTGTAGGTCATTCACCACCCCACAGGCGTGCTGGATATATCTGTATTTTAACAACCCCACCCTGGGGTTCGGTGAAGAAGGATGGTAGTTACCAGTTGGTATATTAAACCCTGACCACAAGTGTTGTCTACCCAAACCAAGAATTGTACAAGTCGAATATAACTGAAGCACATTTCAAAGCTATTGCCAGAAAAATTAATTTTCACTTTACTTAACAGAGGCCCTGCATATCTTTGCTGATCTACTCAAGACTCCAGGTGGTATGAAGCTCCTTGGCTCTATTTATTTCACACTTCCTAATACTGGTATTACATTTGCCATTTATACACTTGACAGGATTCACTGTTTTATATGTCTCTCAGTATTAATAAAACCCCCAAGAAGTAAGGACTATTCCCAGAAATTCCACCCCTAATCTCTTATGGAGAAAAATCAGAAAAAATGTGATGCACTAACCCATGAAGAGTTCCAATTCTCAAGATGCCTACAATTCATCAGAGTGCAAGTTTCAGCAGACAGCACATGTCTCCAGCAACAGGCCAATCCCTACAGGAGACTACTTTTCACCATTGATTTCATTTAAAATGGTACCAGGATCCCTTGAGTCCTTAATGCAGTAAGTACTGTATATATTATTTTCTTGCTTTATAATACAAGATAAGTTCATTCCATCAAGTCTATATCAGCTCTCAGAGCACACTCATCAATCCCATTCCCCCACTTATTTCCCTGTAATCTATTCCCTCTCACGGGCTCATCAATTTTTCCCTGTTGCTCAAACTACACCAAGGATAATTTACAACAGCCATTATCCTACCTGTGCATCTTTGGGATGTGGAAGCAAATGAGAATCCTGAAGTGAGGATTGAACCTGGGGCGCTGGGATTGTGAGGTAGCAGCACTAGCAGGTATGAGGTGGTGCTGTGTTCTGGGATTCTGTTCCAAGAGAATGGCTCTCTACAAATGGAGGCTTCTGGTTTCCACTCATCAGCTGTTCTCCAAAACAGCCTGAATTCCCTCCACAAAAATCACAAGGCCTTCAGCTGGCCCCAGAATGTACACCCACTATCTCCCTCCTCCTCCAGTCCAGGAATGCAAGTACACAACTGTCTCCCAACAACAAAACCCCCACACACCATCCTTGGGAAATCAACAACCCTCCCACATTCTCCCCCCAACCACTCTGTCCTCCTTCTGGGAATGTAAGTTCATCACTCACCCCTTCCCTCACACTGGGCTGTGAGTACCCAGTACCCCCAAAGCCCCAACCAGGATGAAGTTTCGCACATCTTCAAGAGATGAAACAAATGCTGTGTTTGTGTTAAACCCTGATGATCTGATCTTGAGATACATCCCAATCTGGATGGATGCATAGAGGATGGAAACTGGTCCTTATATCCATTAGGCCCATGCTGACCAAGATTCCAATTTAAACTATATCCCTCTAAATCTTTCCTATCCACGTACCTGTCCAAGTACCTATTCCAATGTCGTTAGTGCATCTGCTTCAACCACTTCGTCTGGCTGCTCATTCCATATACAGGCCACTCTCTGGGCGAAAAAGTTGCCCCCAAGGTTCCTATTATATCTCTCCCCTCTCATATTAAACCCCTGCCCTCTAGTTCATGATTCCCCAACCCAGGGGAAAAGGGCTGTGCATTGATCCAGTCTATAATCCCTCGTGATTTTCTAAATCTCTATATGATCACCCCTCATTCTCCTGTGTTCCAATGAAAAAGTCCCAACCTGCTCAACCTCTCTCACCATAAACCTGTCCCCTCGAGTCTCATCAACTTAAGCTTCAACACTACATTGAACCCTGACGTTTTACAAAAGGAATCTCATCTTCTGATAACCTTCACCAAACATTTGATAAACCATATACCATCTAATGCAGTAAATATGACAAGCTGCCTCACTGGGTCATAGTCATACAGGATGGAAACAGACCCTTTCAAACCACTGAATGAACTCTATCAGAAATTAAACACCTAGCTGCAATGATCCAGTTTTAATTTCCCCAGATTACCATCAAATCCTCTTAGATTCTACTGACTGCCTGCACACTAGGGGCAATTTACAGTGTTCAACTAACCTCCCAGCCTGCATGTCTCTAGAGCGTGAGATACAGAACAGGCCCTTCTCATGATGTCTGTGCCGAGTACGATGCCAAATTAAACTAAACCCTTTTGTCTGAACACGTTCCATGCCCACCATTCACTACATATTCACACGCCCATCCAAAGCCTCTTGATCACCACTGTCCTACCTGCGCCCATCACTTGGAATCCTTCCATATCAGAGTGTGATAGTAATCCTGAGTCTCCACCCGCCACCTGCATGACAGACACTAAGCCAAGAGGAAGCTACTGATGTGATGAAGGAAGCTGTGAACACTGCCAAAGATGGAGGACCTTCAATGCTGCCTTAAACAGCAGCAGCCAGAAGTAGTATACCCCAGTATGCCCCTCATAATTTTATAAACTTCTATCTCAGCACATGAGGATACCTAAGTGATCACAGGGAGAACGTACAGTGGAGGTCAGGATTGAACCTGTGAGGAAGCAGCTGGACTGGCCGCATAAATTATGGTCTCTTTGTCATCTTAGTCTTAACGTGAACCTAAATGCAAGAATTGCATCAGCTAACTTGCCATAGGAGTGTCACATTCACATTGTACTGTCTTTCCTCAATGTTACTATATAATGAACCCCACAATGACCTAAGCCACTCAATATAGCTCTCAAAACAGGATTTAACAAGGCATAAAATGCCCTGGGACTAAACCACAAGGCTCAGTACTCCACTCAATATCACAGCTGTGGTAACTCCTTCTGTAAGGCACTTTATAATATATTCCTAACCTTTTTTCATGCCGTGGACCCCTATCATTAACTGAGGGGACTGTGGACCCCGGATCCCAAGTTGGGAACCCCTGCTTTATACGGACATCAGATTTGCGAAGCCTCACGGAGCTGTATCATCACCACACACAGTCATTAGAATGAGATACTGGGGACCCTCTGCAAGACCAAATGTCAGCAGGAGGCAGTATGCTCAGTGTTGTGTGTTGGGGGGGGGGGGGGGTTGGCAGGAGGGAATCTTAAGAACGGTTCAGGACATAATGTTGTGAAAACCCTTTAACCTACTCTAAAATCATTCTACCCTTTCCTTCCTTCAATAGTCATCCATTTTTTGATCACCCATGTGCCTATCCAAGTCTGTTGAAAGCCCCTAATGTATCTGTTTCTACCACCACCCCGGCAGTGTGTTCCATACACCTAGCACTGTATTTTAAAAAAAACCTACTGCACCCCTGACATTTCCCCTTACTGTCCTCTACACACCTTAAAATTATGCCTCCTCATATTAGCCATTTCTGCCAAGGGAAAAAGACTGTCTATCCACTCTATGCTTCTTATCATCTTATATGCCTCTATCAAGTCACCATTCATCTTGGGAAATCTCCTCTGCACCCTCACTAAAGCTTCACTGAAAGAGGGAAGATTTGAAACTTGGTAGATGAGTGGGAACCAAATTCTCATTCCCAAGGTTCTTCTAACCCATCGGAAGATTTTTTTTAAAATGTGGGTTTCTCTCCCTGTCAAATGTCCCCCTACTCCAGGATTCTACCAAATGCCGATCCTATCCTGAAGGCATCTATGTATTTATGCAGTCGTGCAGAGAAAGAGAGAAGCAAGCAGAGAGAGAAAGCTGGAAAGAGACAATGCGTAAGATCATATGGGTACATACAAACAAATACACATATCCTCCCCCAAACGAAATAGTGTGCATGGATACTGCTATACGCAGAGACTGCCACCATGGAGTTATGTGTTGGCACTACATTCAATTCTGGCATCAACAGCCCAAAAACACCCACAAACCAATACCTAGACCAGTCCCTTCTGGACACTTCAATGGCCAAGAAAGCAGATTCTCAGATTACCTCTCCAACTCTGCTGACTCCGACTGCTCAGCTGTTAAACCATGTGAAGTATTCAGCTCTCACAATTAAATCAGTTGTGTCGACTGAGATCACAGTGCAGGGTCAGTGCAAGACATGTTAAAATGTGGCTCTACTGGATCATACACTGCAGCTACCCCTCTGTTCCACCACTACAATGTGTGAGACAACCAGATTAATGCCAATTCGTACCAAACCGTGGGCAGCATGGCATGGTGCCAACTCACATCAGAATTCATGTCAACCAGAAAGGTTCACCAGACCAGCTGCACTTGAAGCCAAACGCAAGTGAAAACAGACCACGTCAAACAGTGCCAGGGTGAACACTGCACCAGCTTAACTCACCACCATACTTAACCACCAATTCCCTTTCCTGCTCTTGACCTCAGTCAACCCCACTCCCAAGCAGTTCATATTCCAATCAAAGTTCAAAGTACATGTGTCACCATTTACAACCCTGAGATTCATTTTCTTACAGGCATACTGTGGTGAACTACATATACCTGTCTGGACACGCCCCGGCTGACTGCTCCTGTGGCTCCTCCCACAGACCCCTGTATAAAGGCGATTGAGGCCTGAGCCTGGCCTCTCAGTCTCCAGGATGTAGTATGGTGGTCACTCACTGCTTGTTCCTTCTTCCAGTCAATAAAAGCTGATATCTCGCCTTTACGTCTCAAGAGAGAGTTATTGATGGTGCATCACATACACAGCAAGTACAAGAAACACAGTAAAATCAGTGAAAGACCTCACCCAACAGGATGGACAAACAACCAATGTGCAAAAGTTAACAGACTGCACAAGTACAAAAATAAATAAATGACCATTAAATATCGAGAACATAAGATGAAGAGTGTTTGAAAGTGAGTCCATAGGATATGAGAACAGTTCAGTGACAGGGCGACTAAAGTTGAGTGTAGTTATTCCGTCTACCACTAATGAAGGGAAGATTGTCTCTGAGAATTCAGGTCAGGTAACAAACATATATTTCTGCTTTATACAAGGTTCAGCAGCAAAAGCAATCAGATAAGTTAACCATAAGAGCATCACAGCCAAACTCAACTGAATCCTTTATTGAACATAAACTCAATCCAATCCTCTATTGACTACACTCCTTTTTTCTCCAAGTATGGTGCTGCTTTGAAAAGCAATGCATCTCTTACTGGAATCCTGAGCAATAATCATATCTAACCTAATACCATTTCAAGCAGATTATCTGATCATATACTACATGGTTATGGAATTTTACTGAGTACAAATTAGCTGCTGTTTTTCCCAACATTAATACGGTATACTCCAAAAGAAACGGAGTATAATGCTCCCTGTGTTGAGTCCAAGATTATACGTAGTGCAATTAAAAAAATATAGAAAGAGCTCTTTATTTAAAAAAACAAGATAACTGGTTAATATTGTACTTACCTAGTTTAAGGCATTGGGACAAGAGAAGAAACAATGTCAGTAATTTAATCACTACATCCTGCTTATCACTGATGTAATGAGAGTTGAAGATTGTCCAGCACTTAAAACAAAATGACCCTTCACAATGGTCACACACATCACAAAAGCACCCATTATAGGCGAGAGGCCACTAAACTCTGAGTTCAAACTTCAAGAACCTGTCCCATAACGATGAGTCAGATAATCTGCTAGCATTTTATGTGTAACACACCAGGAAAATAGATTAAAAATGCTTTGCAGTAAAAATAGATCATCATTTGAATATTCTCAAAAATGTACTTTTCATTACGAAACAAAAATTCCACAAGTAATCCATCTGTGGGTAATTAAGGTCAAGGATAATATTAAAGTGATTGACTTACAATGTGGCCAAAAAAGGAATCAAACAGAGCACTGGGAGCAGCAACAATCAGGCAAAATTAAGATTAAGAAAGCAGATCACGAGAGTAAATTAGTAAGAATGTAAAAGAATTATTGAAGCACCTTCTACAGCTCTGTAGAAAAGAATAACAAAATTTGATGGTCCTTTGAAGATAGACAGGTGAAATTATGAGGAATAAAATGGTGAAGGAATTAAACAGATAGTGCACATCTATCTTCACCCTTGAGAACATGCAAGCAAAAAAAAAGTGGAAGGAAACCAAGTGAGGAACTTAAGGTAATTAATATGACTAAAGAGACTACACTGGAGAAATGAATGGCACTAAAAGCCAGCAAATCCCTTGGACCCAAGGACTCGCACCTCAGGGTTCTCAAAGGGAAGGCTTCCGAGACAGTGGATGCTCAAGTTGTGATCTTCCAAAGCTCCTTAGATTCTGGAAAAGTGCCAACAGCTTGGAAGGTAGCAAATGTAACACTGACACTTAAGAAAAGTAGAGACACAGAATTTGGAATCTATTAGTCTGGAAAAATGCTAGAATCCATCGTTAACAAAGTGGCAACCAGACACTTAGCTGATCACAATTAGAGAGAGCAAATATGGTTTTAGGGAGGGAAAATCATGCTTGACAAATGTAATCTTTTTGTAGGATTTGAATGACAAGGAGAGTGGAAAGACAAAAACCAATGAAAGCAACACAAGTAGATTTTCAATAAGATACATCTTTAAAAGTTATTACAAACAATGGGTTCATCCAGTTAGGGTACAATATTGGCAAAGAATAGAAGACTGATTAAAGGACAGTGGGAATTAAAAGACCTTCTTCAGATTGGTGCAATATTTCTAGTGGAGTGCTGGTCACAATATATGAAAAGACAGAAGGTAACATATTCAATTTGCTGAAATTTCCCACCTGCTCTTCAATAAAATTATGGACAGACCAGTTAGCTGAATGGACTGGAGAAAGGCAGCTTGAGTAACTTAGGGGAAGTGCAAGCCTATATGCTTTGATAAAGTCAAATATGTTTCTAAATGGTGATGAGCAAGTAAATGTTTATGTAAAGAAGGATGAAGTTTAGGAGATGCAAAAAGTAAACATGAAGCAATCAAAAATGACAAATGGTGTTACTGCAAGAGGTTTGAAGTACAAAAGTAGTGAATTCTTGCTGAGATTGTACTGGTCTTATTGAAATTAGCGATGTGACAACCAGGGGTGCACCGTACACCAACTCGGCCGACGAGGCGTGCAGATCCTCTTTGGGCGCTGTGCGAATTCCAAGCAGGACCCAGGGAAGCTCGTCTACCCAGTTAGGTCCTCTCAGGTGGGCCATGAGAGCCGACTTCAAGTGACGGTGGAAGCGTTCCACTAGTCTGTTTGACTGTGGGTGGTAAGCAGTAGTGTGGTGTAGCTGCATTCCCAACAGGCTGGCCACAGGCTGGAGGTGAACTTGGTGCCTCTGTCGGAGGTAATATAAAAGCGTGCTACCCCGGTTGCAATCAGTTGCTTGGGTGCAGGAATCAGCAGATGTGTTGGTGAGCAGGACTGCCTCTGGCCACCTCGTGAACCGGTCTACCATAGTTAGGAGGTACTGCACTCCGCGCGACACTGGTAGGGGGCCCACGATATCCACATGAATGTGGTTGAACCTCCGGTGGGTGGGTTCGAACTGCTGCGGCGGGGCTTTAGTGTGCCGCTGCACCTTGGCTGTTTGGCACTGCGCGCACATTCTGGCCCATTCACTGGCCTGCTTGTGAAGTCCGTGCCACACAAACTTGCTGGAGACCAGCCGGACGGTTGTCCTGACAGATGGGTGTGCCCAACCGTGTATGGAGTCGAAAACTCGCCACCTCCAGGCTGCCGGGACGATGGGGCGAGGTTGGCCGGTAGCCACATCGCACAGGAGGGTCCTCTCACCTGGTCCTACGAGAAAGTCCCGCAGCTGCAAACCCGAGACTGCGGTCCTGTAGCTGGGCATCTCGTCGTCTGCCTGCTGCGCCTCCGCCAGTGCTGCATAGGCCACCCCCGGGACAGGGCCTGGACAGCTGGTCTGGAGAGTGCGTCTGCCACGACGTTGTCCTTTCCCAAGACATGCTGGATGTCCATCGTGTACAAGGAGATGTAGGACAGATGTCGCTGTTGGCGAGCCGACCAGGGATCGGACACCTTCGTGAACTCGAAGGCCAACGGTTTGTGGTCCGTGAAAGTGGTGAACGGCCTGCCTTCTAAGAAGTACCTGAAATGCCGGATTACCAGATACAGTGCCAACAGCTCCCGGTCGAAAGCACTGTACTTGAGTTCGGGTGGTCGTAGGTGCTTGCCGAAGAACGCCAAGGGTTGCCAGCGCCCTTCGATGAGCTGCTCCAGCACCCCACCGACTGCTGTGTCGGATGCGTCCACCGTGAGTGCGGTCGGAACGTCTGTTCTGGGGTGCACCAGCATCACGGCATCTGCCAAGGCTTCCTTGGTTTTAACGAAAGCCTCGTCCCAAGTAATGTCCTTGCCTTTACCCGACATCAGAGTATACAAAGGGCACATGATATGGGCTGCTGAGGGGAGGAAAAGGTGGTAGAAGTTCACCATACCAACGAACTCCTGCAGGCCTTTGACTGTGTTGGCCGGGCAAAGTGGCAGATCGCGTCTACCTTGGCGGGCAGAGGTGTTGCCCCGTCTTTGGTAATCCTGTGGCCCAGGAAGTCGATGGTATCGAGACCGAACTGGCACTTGGCCGGGTTGATCGTGAGGCCGAAATCACTCAGGCGGGAGTAGAGCTGGCAGAGGTGGGACAGATGCTCCTGGCGACAACTGCTGGCTATAAGGATGTCGTCCAAATGGATGAACACAAAGTCCAGGTCGCGTCCCACCGCATCCATTAGCCGCTGGAACGTCTGTGCGGCATTCTTCAGGCCAAATGGCATTCAGAGGAACTTGAACAGGCTGAACTGGGTGATGAGTGCTGTTTTGGGGATGTCTTCAGGGTGCACCGGGATTTGATGGTATCCCTGGACGAAGTCTACTTTGGAAAAGATTCCTGCCCCGTGCAGGTTTGCTGCAAAGTCCTGTATGTGCGTCACGGGGTAGTGGTCTGGAGTTGTAGCCTCGTTCAGTCTGCGGTAGTCCCCACATTGTCTCCAACCCCTGGCTGCTTTGGGCACCATGTGCAGGGGGAGGCCCATGGGCAGTCAGACCTCCGTACGATCCCCAATTCCTCCCTCCTCTTGAACCTCCTTCGCCAGGCGGAGCTTTTCGGGGCTTTCTGGGGGGGGGGGGGGAGCCTTCGTGCGCGGGCGTGGAGGGGTGGTCCCTTGGTCGGGATGTGGTGCTGTACCCAGTGTCTGGGTATGGCTGCCGTGAACTGCGGTGCCAGAATCGATGGAAAGTTTGCCAGGATTCTGGTGAATTCGTTGTCCGACAGCGTGATGGAGTCCAGGTGTGGGGCCGGCAACTTGGCTTCACCCAGGGAGAATGTCTGGAAAGTCTCGGCATGTACCAGTCTTTTCCCTTGCAAGTCGACCAGCAGGCTGTGAGCT
The DNA here is from genome assembly GCF_030144855.1 of Hypanus sabinus. Lineage (NCBI taxonomy): Eukaryota > Metazoa > Chordata > Chondrichthyes > Myliobatiformes > Dasyatidae > Hypanus > Hypanus sabinus. The sequence continues at coordinate 12,299,201 of NC_082739.1, read as the reverse complement.
CGCAAGTCTGCCCTCAGGAGTGGTTGGGTCACGGCGGCCAGTGTGAAGTCCCACGTGAACCGGCTGGCGCCGGACTGCAGCTGCACTGTGCGGGTGCCGTAGTTCCATATCGTGCTGCCGTTTGCAGCCCTCAGGGTGGGTCCTGGCTTCCTGTTGCGGGTGTTGTACCTGTTGGGGGCAAGACGCTGATTTCTGCTCCGGTGTCGACCAAGAAGCAGCGTCCCGACCATTTGTCCCAGCCGTACAAGAGACTGTCCTGGTGGCCAGCCGCCACTGTCATTAGCGGCAGCTGGCCCTGGCCCTTGCAGGGCAGGCGACAACGGCGGGCTTTTGTGCCCCACCACTGGTGGTGGAAACACCACTGTTCACTGGCCTCCACACTCCTGTCTCTGTGTTGTGTGCACCCCCCCGCCGGGCCTGGTCTGGTCCGCTGTTGGGCGCGTGGCCTGGTAATCTGACCGCTGGATGCCATGCTCTTCCTCTTGGCTTTCCACAGCACGTCTGCCCGGGCCGCCACCTTCCGGGGGTCGCTGAAATCTGTGTTGGCCAGCAGTAGATGTACGTCCTCGGGTAGTTGCTCTAGGAAGCCTTGCTCAAACATGAGGCAGGGCTTGTGTCCGTCAGCCAGGGCCAACATCTCGTTCATCAATGCTGACGGCAGCCTGTCTCCCAAACCGTCCAGGTGAAGCAGGCGGGCACCACGCTCACGCCATGAGAGGCCAAAGGTCCCAATGAGCAGCGCTTTGAATGCTTCATATTTGCCTTCTTCTGGGGGCAACTGTATGAAATCCACAACCTGGGCAGCCGTCTCCTGGACAAGGGTGCTCACCACGTGGTAGTAACGCGTGGAATCAGAGGATATCTGCCAAATCTGGAACTGGGCTTCTGCTTGGCTAAACCACACGCATGGTCACAGCGTCCAGAAAGTCGGCAGTTTTAACGAAACTGCGTGAACAGATGAAGAGTCGGTCATCTTTGGTCCAAATCCCGTTTGGACCGTCAAGGTCACCAATGTAGCGATGTGCTGCACACAGTGCTGAAATAACGACACGCAGTCGGTAAATCGTTTCGAGACTAGTTTATTCAAATTTCGTGGCGCTGGCATTTAATCCCTAGCGCCCGCCCTCTCCGGGCCGAAATGACGTCAGAGGTGCATTACCAAAGTCTCCCCCCCCGCGCGCTGGCTATTTGTGAACCGGTTCACCTGTGCAGAAAGTGGGTCGCCACAGTTCCACATTTGGTATCTGTAGTTTGGTCTTCATTCCAGAGGAAGGATATGGTCACTGGCCTAAAAGGATACAAAATCTCACTGTAACATTTAAGAGTCTGAATGGAAATGACAGTCAGTTTATTGGAGAATACAGAAAGGGGTCATAGCTTCAAGAAAAGGGAACAACCATTTACTTGTAAGATGAGCAGATCTTTCACTTCAATAAATATCAACATTTGGAATTTGCTAACTGTAGGTTCTCAGGCAGAGTATATTCAAGGATGTGATGGTTAGATTTTTGCACATCATGCTGATCATGGTAGGTGATGATTAGGCTAGAAACTGAACAAGGCACAGGATTAGTATCTGGATGAGTGAGATACTGCAGCTTTTTATTCTGTAGGTCTCACCTACACTATCAAGGCACCCAGCTAAGCATCCAACTACCAGTCACAGAGGTACACCCTTCAACAAAAACAACAAGATACATTTATAGAAGCAAAAAAAAACAAACGCAGGTGCTAAAAATGTGGAATATAAAAACAAAAACAGAAAATGCAAGAAATAATCAGATCAGGCAATTCCTGTGAAGAGAGTCTAAAGTTCAAAATACATTTATTATCGAAGAATGTATACATTATACAACCTTGAGATTCGTCTCCTTACAGGCAGCCACAGAACAAGAAACCCGAAAAGAACCCATTTTAAAGACAAATAAACACCCAATGCATGGGGGGGTGGGGGGGGGGAACACATAAATCATGCAAACAATAAAAGCAAGCAACAGCATTCAGAACGAAGTGATTCCATAGACACAGGCCCAGAGGCTCAGCTTATCACGCAGTGGAGCAAAACATCACAGAGCTCGCAGGCACAAAGCCCTGAGCAGCTGGAGGCAGTTGCGATTTCTCGCTCGACTCTTGATGACACTGTCTAACCTGAGTAATTCCAGCATATTTGGCTTTCTTGTTGCTTTTATATATTTTTTTTAACCACAGTCGCAATATCTCAAGGCACATCACGGTTATTTTACCATTCTGCATCACAAAATATTAGAACAGGTGAGGCAGGTTTTCAGAAGGGTCATGAAACAAGAGAGAAACAGTGGTGAAAAGACTTCAAGGGAGAATTCTACAGTTTAGACTGCAGTGAACGAAGGGACGACCACCAACAAAGCAGTAATAAAAACTCAATATCTGGGATCCGCAAAATGCTGGGAATGAGGCAATATGGGTTAGTAAAAACAAGGGTTGCAGATGGAAGAAATGGAGAAAAACAGTATTTGGCAGGTTCTAAATACCTTCATTCTGAAATTTAAGACAAGAATAGTGGTCCAAGTCACAAAAAATTCTATTCCAATTGATGCGTGTACAAATCACACTCCAATCAGCAAAATCATGCATCATTTGAATGAAAACGACGAGGTGAAGCAGGACCCTAGGACATTTCTTACATTAATCAGTGAGTGGACATGAATTCTTTCTAGTTCAGACTGCAGAATTGACTAAGGCACTTGCTCAGGTTTTGTGTCATAATTTATCATTAATAAGTATTTGATAACAATCTTGGGCCAACAGCCAATGGACCCCAACAATTTGTAATTCAATAATGTAATTAATCATATCTGGGATTGTAATATAACATAACACACGAGTGTCAAGAACTTTGAAGGACTTTTCATCTCATGTTCTCGATATGTATTGCTTATTTATTTTTAGTGTCTTTTACACACTGGTTAAATGTCCAAATTGGTGCGGTCTTTCATTGATTCTATTATGGGTTTATTGAGTATGCCCGCAAGAAAAAGAAACTCAAAGTTGTATATGGTGATTATATGTACTGTGCTCATAATTTAATTTGAACTTTGAAATTAGTTGTTCTGCAGTAGCAATACAATGCAACACACAAAAAAAAACTCAGTTGCTTAAGAAATATTTAAAAATAAATAATACAAAAGGAGAGCAAAATAGTGAGGAAGTGTCCATGGGTTCATAGAACGTTCAGAAATCTGATGAGGGGGGAGAAGCTGTTCATAAGACATTGTGTGTGTATCTTCAGGGTTCCTTGTTGACCTCAGGAGTTGGAACACGTAGATAGACGTCCAGTGATCAGAGTGCAAGTCTGCAGAAATTGGGCAATGACAAGACCAAATGACTGGGATGCATCCTACAGTGGAATAACATCAGAACTCATTCTTTAGATTTACAGATGAAGAGTGTCCTCTTGGCATTTACATCCAAGGACAGTCATGAACTGCACCCAAGGGAATGTCAGGTACTGCAGACATGTGGTAGAGTCACCAGAGACTGCAGATTCTGGAATCTAGAGCAACATGAGGAACTCAGCAAGTCAGGCAGCATCTTTGCAGAGGTAATTCTCACATCTCCATACACTAAAAATCTTGCTGAGTGGTGCCATAACAACTTCTTACTCGATGTCGGCAAGATTATTGACTTCAGGAGGAGGAAATCAGAGGTTCATGAACCAGTCCTCATTGGAGGATCAGAGGTGGAAAGGGTTAAGAATTTTAATTTCCTCTGTGTTATTATTTCAGAGGGCCTGCCCTGGGCCCAGCACATCAGTGCAATTATGAAGAAAGCACTGCAGTGCCTCTACATCATTAAAAGTTTGGAAAGATTCAGCATGACATCTAAAACTTTGAAAAACTTCGAGATATCTAGTAGAGGGTATATCGACTGAGTGCATCACAGCATGGTACAGAAACAGCAATGCCTGTGAATGGAAAATCCTACAAAAAGCCCAGTCCATCACAGGTAAAGCCCTCCCCACGACTGAACACATCTACACAAACTTGGCAGGATACTTGGTAGTGTGGAGGAGCAGAGAGATCTGGGGGTACATGTCCACAGATCCCTGAAAGTTGCCTCACAGGTAGATAGGGTAGTTAAGAAAGCTTATAGGGTGTTAGCTTTCATAAGTCGAGGGATAGAGTTTAAGAGTCATGAGGTAATGATGCAGCTCTATAAAACTCTGGCTAAGCCACACTTGGAGTACTGTATCCAGTTCTTGTTGCCTCATTATACGAAGGATGTGGAAGCATTGGAAAGGGTACAGAGGAGATTTACCAGGATGCTGCCTGGTTTAGAGAATACGCATTATGATCAGAGATTAAGGGAGCTAGGGCTTTACTCTCTGGAGAGAAGGAGGATGAGAGGAGACATGATAGAGGTATACAAGATATTAAGAGGAACAGATAAGAGTGGACAGCCAGCGCCTCTTCCCCAGGGCACCACTGCTCAATACAAGAGACATGGCTTGAAGGTAAGGGGAGGAAAGTTCAATGGGGATATTAGAGGAAGGTTTTTCACTCAGAGAGTGGTTGGTGCGTGGAATGCACTGCCTGAGTCAGTGGTGGAGGCAGATACACTAGTGAAGTTTAAGAGACTACTAGACAGGTATATGGAAGAATTTAAGGTTGGGGGGGTTATATGGGAGGTAGGGTTTAAGGGTTGGCACAACATAGTGGGCCGAAGGGCCTGTAATGAGCTGTACTATTCTATATTCTAAACTGTTGTTGCAGCATCCATCATCAGGGACCCCCATCACCCAGGCCATGTTCTCTTCTCGCTGCTGCCATCAGGAAGAAGGTACAGGAGCCTCAGGACTCACACCACCAGGTTCAAGAACAGTTACTATCCCTCAACCATCAGGCTCTTGAACAAAAAGGGATAACTTCACTCAATTTCACTTGCCCCATCATTGAAATGCTCCCACAACCTATGGAAACTTTCAATGACTCATTGTCTCACGTCCTCGATATTTATTATTTCTTTCTTTTTGTACTTGCTCAGTTTGTTGCCTTTTGCACACAGGTTGAACTCTCAAGTTGGTGCCGTCTTCCGTTTATTCTATTCTGGTTATTATTCTGTTATGGATTTACCGAGTATGCCCACAAGAAAATGAATCTCAGGGTTGTATATGTTGACATATGTGCATTTTGATAATAAGTTTCATTTGAACTTTGAATGTAGTTGACGTTTTGGGTTGAGACATTTCAGTCCAGATAATAATTGGAATAATTGACTTATTATTGCCACATGTTCAGAGATACAGGGAAAAGCTTTGTTTTATGTCTTCCAGCTAGATTATTCCAAACACAAGTACATCCAGATAGTATAAAAAGGAAAAACAATTAACAGAATGCAGAATATTTTGTTACCAAAACAGAGAAAGTGTGCAGTGCAGGTAAATGAGTAAACGCAAAGGCCATGACGAGATAGACTGGGAGATCAAGAGTTCACCTTTATCGTACATGAGGTCCATTCAAGAGTTGAATAATAATGGGATAAAAGCTGTCCTTGATCTTGACCAGAAATTGTAACTACCCATTTCTCTCCACAGATGCTGCCTGACCTGCTGAGTTCCTCCAGCATTTTGTGTGTGACTGCAGTCACTGTCGTAAAATCTGCAACATCTGCAGAGGAACAATTAAGCATCACTCGTGAACGGAGAACGCAGGGTAATGGGGTTGAGAGAAATTGCGGTTTTCTAACAAATTAGAGATCAGCATTGAAATCAGGAATGAATCAGTTGTTACAAGCTGCAGCAAGATTGGAAAAAAAAACTGCAGGCACCATACCTGACAAAACAATCTATTGAACACACACGAAGCAGTTTATTTTAATTTCATAAAGTTCCTAAACTTTTGATTGCTATTGCTTCATTTTTATCGTCAAGTATCAACACTCTCTGATCTTAACAACTCAGCATTACACTGCAGTCACCTCATTTCCTATACAAACTGTATTTATGTAGAGCCGTTAACAGTAAAAGATAAATAGGCACTTTGTAGGAATGCTTCAAATGAAATGTGGCACGAAACCCACAAGGAGGTATTAGCGCAGAAGAAAACTTGGTTAAGGAATGGACTTTTAAAGAGCATAACAAAGGAGCAGAGAGAAAGAAAAGTGGTGAGGAAGGGAGAAAAGAAGCAGAGGGAGAAGTGAAGAGAAAGATTAGGGAGATAATTTGAGAGTTCAGGGTCAAACAACCATAATCTTTTAGGATACAGTTACAGAACGGCTTTTGAAAAAGTAATACTGCTTCCCAATTTCATTCCTGAATAGCCTAGCTCTAATTTAATCCTTGCTATGGATTTTCCCCACCAGCAAGAAGTTAGCTGTTTACCCCATCAAATGCTTGATTTTCATCACTGCAGCAGAATCACCCCCCTCATACCTTTGAACTTGAGAAAATACAACAGCTTTCATTTATATTTTATATAAATATAATTTTTTCATGGAAAAGAAAAAATGTCTCCTGAGGTTTATGTACAGAGTTTACAGAGAGTATCTTGATAAATTAACTCTTTAAACTCTTGTATAATTTTGGTGAATCTGCACTGTGTAGCTTGGGGAGTAGTGCCTTTGAATACAGATACTCCAGATGAGGTGTGAATGACCGCAAAATAATTTCTTTTCTTTGCATTCAGTACCCTTTGCTCCTCTGCACATTCTGGTCTTTCAATATTTTAAAATTGCTATCATTTATCTTGCTTGTGTTCAAAGAAGCTAATCTAGCTAACCTCACACCTTGCCACACTTAACTCTATTAGCCTTGCTCACTCATAACTGTACAGCTATGTCCATTTGCCACTTCCTGCTCTCATCCGCACAATTTACTGTGCTTGCTAACCACATCACACAGTCACTGCTGGAATAGCTCTGTACAGTAAAGAGCCCATATTATTTAACAGCACAGAAACCATCCTATATAGTAACCAAGGCTCCTTAAAGTTATGGGCTGAATCCCAACTCCAGTTGAAAGCACATTCGTGATGAATACTACAATCTAGTACCTGAAGGAATGCTGCACTGTCAGAGGTCAGTCTGGTGGACAGGTTACAAGGGTCAGCCTGTGGTGTAGCTTGTGTATAAATTGGAGAATGTTCCCATCTCTCCACTCTGTCCAAAACTCCCATCCACCTCTCAACCCACATTCGCATGGCACTGAAATCAGCCTGTAAACTCTTTGCCAGGTGGTACAAAAGGAGCTACACAAATGTAACTGCTTCTTTTCCATCACCAGTCCTGATTTATTTAGAGCACAGAGCAGTACAGCACAGGAACAGGCCCTTCATCCCACAAGGCTGTGCCAAACCAAATAAATTAGTAATCAAATGGCCAATGAAACAATGCCCATATCCTTCTACTTCCCTCACATTCACGTGCCTATTTAAAACTCTCTTAAAAATCCTTAATGTATCTGCCTGTACCACCACCCCAGACAGAGCACTCCAGCCACCCACTACTCACTGTATAAAAAAAACTGCCCCTCACATCTTCTTTGAAATTGCCCCCCTTTCAGCTTAAAGCGATGCCCTCAACCCTGGGAAAAAAAGATACTGTCCATCTACTCTATCTACACCTCCTATAATCCTCTATCAGATCTCCTCTCAGCCTCTGCCACTCCAGAGAAAACAACCCAAGTTTGCCCAGCCTCACATTATGGTTCATGCCCTCTAATCCAGGCAGCATTCTGGCAAATCTGTTCTGCACCCTCTCCAAAGCCTTGAGATCCTCACTATGAGACATCCAGAACGGTAGATGGGACCTAGAGTTTTATAAAGTTGCTTTTTTTCCTTTTAAAAGCCTGATTTAAACTGCATGAACACTGATGTGCAAGACCGGAAAAATTATACACAGCTGCCACCAAAAAGACGATAACCCTTCAAAGATCTGTCCGACTCCCCTACAAAGGTTTAGTATGAACTGCCTTCCTGAAGTCTGTTCAGGACTGCTTGGGTAAACTTGATGCATATCTGTCTCCAACATATCAAAAATAGAGGAAGAGGGTCTGCAGCATTCCTGCTCTCTAAACATTTAAATTAAGCTCAGATGGTTTAAAGAATATCTGGGGTCTGACAGATGCCTTGAGCACTTTACAAACCAAGTTTGACATCATTCCACATTCACATTCCATACACAATCTTATTCCATTCGTTTCTGCCTGCTTCACCTGGAACCAGTCTACTTTGCTCCCTCAGTGAATGTGTAGTACAATGCTGCACAGGACTGTCCGGAATTCTAACTTCAGCTGAAGCCCATGGTTTCCATTCAATCTGTTGATTCTTTAGCATGGAACTGATTCCTGGCATCCCCTGCAAGCTTGCAAACCTTGACTTGAGATCTGCAGCCCTGCATGCTGGTGTATTGGATAGTATTACCTGTGGTACACTTTAACCCATTCATACCCTTCATGCCCTTTAAAGCCTTTTGCTTCCTCTCATTAAAGCATGATGGAATACTTTTACTCCTCAAAGCACTACACTTGTTTACAACCCCCAAACATTCAACCAATTCTGCTCATATAGCAGATTTCACTCCACTGAAATCCCCACAAGGTACAAACCACCCAAACTTTGAATGAGTGGTAGCTATTTCTTTCACAATATATGCTGTCTCACTTGGTGAGTACTTGGGCATTTTCAGACTTTAAACACAAAAAACTCTGCAGTTGCTGGAAATCCAGAGCAACACACACAAAAAAAATTGCTGGAGGACTCAGCAGGCCAGGCTGCATCTATGGAAATCAATAAACAGTCGATGTTTCAGGCTGAGACCCTTCTTCAGGACACTGATCCCAAGTTTATCTCAGATTTCCAGTATCTGCAATTCTTTTGACTACATTCTTGGGTGATGTCCCCAGTGCAGTACCAAGTAAATGCAACTAATTATTAGAGATATTTAGATAGAATTTCCCTGGCAAAATCTACTTATGGTTCATTTAGAAAAATAGAAAATTTTAGTAAAGTCAGAAAATGTCTCGCAAACCAGGCAGCATCGGTGGAAACTGATTCTGTTGCCATTTGGTTAATTATCCTTCTCCTCCCCCCCCCCCCATAATACTATTGATCCCAAATACCATCAGAAACTGATCACTCGTAAAACTACTATGAAACTTCATACAAAATTCAACTCATCTGCTTTCAGGTGCCTTTATACTGCACAGTAACTATCTTTGGGCTGATTTGCCTTCTCTCTCTCATTTAATCAACATACTTCTTTCCAGACGTTCACTTTCAGTAACTAACAGTAACCGTGTACAAATCAGTGGCTGTTTACCTGCATAATTGAGATTGCACCTAACCACATGGATTTCCTGAGGAACTTTGAGGCGTGAGAGGGAGCTACTCCAACACTCATCTGATTCACAAGCTCCAAAGAGCGAGGAATTTCACACACCTTCACCACACCATCCCACCAGCGCCCCACCCCCCACCTTCCCCTCTGTCTGTGACGGTCAGATACGTTCCATGGCACCGCCGGCCAACCTGGCCCAAGTCACTTGACCTCAGGTGAGGAGCAGGACCCCCAACCGGACTACAACTCCCGAACCCCCTCCGCAATCAACCATGCTCGACGACAAATGCCCCCGCCCTCCGAACGCTGATTGGCCAAATCCCGCATGGCAAACTAGATTCACCCACTACTGGTTGGTTTGATACCACGTCAATCATTCACCCCACACACCCCCACCCCCCCCCCCCAAAACACACAAATCTCCCCAGACCGGGCAAAGAGTGACGGCCCGTCTCCCGAATGATGTTCGGTCGACATTAACAAATGCCTTATTTATTGTCAACAGAAAAATAAATGAACACAAGCTCCCACACACCGAAAGGTGAGCCGGGGTCTGACGGCGGCAGAATCCGCTCACACGGGGCTACAACCCGGTCAAGACAGGTCCGAAGACAAAGGGTTAACAGCAAGGCAACAAAGTAACGGGCCGCCCGCGCCGATACAATGTTGCCGATCGCGCCGCGATCAAAGAACCCGCCGCCCTCACCTGTTCCCCCGCAGCACAAGCCGCACGTACCTGGGGCGCCGATGGCAAGTCGCCTCATGTTGCTCGCTGAGCGCGGCCTCGGCCTCCTCCACCTCCCGTGGCCCATGACCGGGGCCCCGGGCTCGGGGACAACTCGGCGGCGGTGGCGGCGTCCCTGCTCCTCCTCCTCCTCCTCCTCCTCCTGCCGCCCCCACCTCAGCCCCAGGACAATCCTCAACCCGAACGTCGAGAGCAGCCCTGGCCCCCTCCCTCTCTATTTATCTATCTATCTATGTATCTCTCTCTCTCTCTCTCTCTCTCTCTCTCTCTCTCTCTCTCTCTCTCTCTCTCTCCCGCTGCTCGGCGCCGCTGCTTCTCTGTTGTTGTCAAACGGCAGCGAGTATGGATGAGCGAGAGGAAGGGGCTGAGGGAGCCGCCGTGTCACAATAAGAGTCCCTACTCCCTCCCACAGCAGCTCCAAGCGGCACCAGCACTCAACACAGCCCACATCGAGCACAGCATTCTCAGATCATACTAAACACACCCAGCACTGCTATGGCGAGTTCAACAACTGAATACACTGAACGTAGAGAGAGACTGGCATTCACAGTCGATTACACGGAGTACAGCCACATCAAAAGGACGTTCTAATTTAACTCACTGAAAGTCTTCAACCCAGCTCTTGCAACCTTGACAATTCGGACCACAAAGATGTAGAGTGTTGTACTGAGGGGCTGCTGAACTGTCGGAGGTGACGTATTTCGGTTAAAACATTAATCCAAAGCTGTCCTCGTGTGCTTCAGTGGATGTAAAGTACTCCTCGATAGAATCTGAAAGTCCCTCCAACTAAATATTGAAAAGAACAAGCCATTGACTTCAACCCCGGGTATCACTGTTGCTGGCAATTGTCCGAAACTGAACCAGAATAGCCTTGAATAATCTCAAAATAAACTCTTACCACATATTTGCTCTATCAAAGGTCTTTATCGTTACCAATTCAGACCTCAGCTCATCTGCCAATGAAGCCCCTCTTAGCTGTACAGTTTCCAACAAACACTTAGCCCGTCTCCTTTATTCTATCTTCTCTACACTCTGGGTCATTTAGATCTCTATTCTGCCCAACCCTGCACCCAGGTTCAATTCCCTGAGTTTACCAACTCAAATTATCTTCCAGATAGAGGTAACATCTCAGTTTTAACAATCCCATCTCACCATGGCCTTCCCCCTTCTCATCTCCTGCAGTATATATATATATATATTTATTTTTAAAGTCTGGCCCTTCAGAAAGACCCAATTTTCAGTGTTCCATCATTAGAGTGAGGGCTTCTTTAATAACCTCTGCATGTTTTCTACCTTCATTTTGAACTGAGAAGAAAGGTTGGCAGTGTACAGCAGTAAAGGGGTAAGAGTATGTGAGAGGTCACCTATCACCTATCAGTCTCTATCCCACCACCCCCCTCCCAAACTATACTGCTATACACCAGCAATCTTCCCTCTTCCCTCTCAGTCATGAGGCAGGGTCTCGACCTGAAATGTCAAATTACACATTTTGCCTCCAGAGATGCTGGCTGACTGCTCATGTTCTTTCAGAGTACTGTTTCTTTTTCCTTCTCCAGCAACAAGTTCCTTTAGTTTTAAAACCTACTTCAATAACCTTGCTACTGGTCACCTGCTCCAATGCCTCACTCATTCATGGTATAAAATTTTGTTTGATGGAATTCCCTTACAAATGCCTTAGGTGTTTTGCAACATTAAGTGCAACTCTGTAAATACATGTGGTGATGTTGGATCCAAACTAATACATATTTATTTCTCAATTCACATGAATAAGCAACGATTAATTTGGTCATTATCATGTCGCTTGTGGGAACTTGCTCTGTGTAAATTTGATGCTATGCTTCCTACAATACCACAATAATTAATTTCATTGGTTGTAGAGCACATTAGCATGTTAAGGTCACAAATAGCACTGTTTTATCAATGCAAGTCATTCCTTTCTTTGACTGAATTGCAACACCTCATTGCAAACCAGCCATGTTTCCAGCGAGGACCAGGCCTCGAGGGGAGATCTTGTCTGCTGCTGCAGTCCAGGTGAGGAGACGTCGGAGTGGTCTATGCTCGAGTTGGAGGCTGGCCTCTCCCATCAGTGCTGCTCCCATGTTCTATCGGTGGAATGACAGGCTGGATTGTGTGAATCTGCATACTGCTGGGACACTGTACCATCGATTTGTGGGACATGTTGTTCAGTGTCTTGGGCTATATATGTGTTTTTTTCTTGCATGAAAATGTTTTTTTTTTTGCTCGCTATTTTGAATGTGCTGCGTATGTTTTGCAGCTTGCCCCCACAGGAACAGTGTTGCGTTCAGCTGTATCCACGTATTAAACTTGATTTGATTGGCCCTTGTATTCAGCTCAGTGAACACGTTCAGTGTAAGATCACCATGTTGGGTGGATTGCAAACAGATTTGGGAGGGTCAGTCACACTGTGGCAAGGTCACAGGACAAAAATGAGGAGCAGAATCTGCAGATGCTAGAAATCCAAAATGAAATCTGGAAGTGGTGGGTGGAAATGCTCAGCAGGTCAGGCAGCATCTGTGGAGGGGGAAAATGAGAGTTAACATTGGAGGTTGATGACCTTTCATTGTAAGTAGGAAAAGTTAAGAAGCAGGCATGTTTAAATTTCCAGAGAATGAGGAAGAGTTGAGGAGAACAATAAGATGAAGACTCAAAAGAGGCTGACTTATGCAAGAGAAGATGATGTGTCTGGTTTGTTAAACTGCTGGAGAAGAGATGAATGAGGACAGAGGAGAGAGAACACAGTATCTGTATGATACAGAAAACTGCAGCTTATGAAAATGAAAGAATGTTGAAAAAATGCACAGGTCGGGTAGTGTCTGTGGAGAAAGAAAAACTGAGTTAGTGCTTCTGTCATTGGCTCGCTGGACCGGACCCAAGCGCAGAGGAACAGCAGGCTCTCCCTGTCCCAACAAATGGTGGCACCAGCTCAGCCCAGGTGTGGAAAGCAGCCTCAGTCACAGAGAGCACAGACAACCCAGGAACAGAGGGCAGCAGATTACCCATGAAGAGAAGGAAACAAGAGGTTAGACATAGGAATACCAGCAGAGCCTCAGAGGAACAACTGATTGACACCTCAAGACAAATAATTCTCTGCTAAGGCACTAAACAGGACCCATGCAATTCACAATTAACTGGCCAGATTAATCAGAAAGCAAATGGTTTAATGATTCTCATTAAGACAACAATTAGTAAATACAGGTGCTGAAGAAACTGAGGAGCCCAATGTTCACAGAGGCCTGCAGGCTCATGACAGCTATAGGTTGCAATGGCCAAATCTGAAACAAACTGGAAAGACTAATTATTTGCAACTGTTAAATTAATTGCTGAGTCCTTAGAACAGTAATGTGTCAAATGGTGTTCCTTGAACATTGAAGAGACAGTATAAGAGGCCAAAGGTTAAGAGGTCAGAGTGGGAGTGGGTTTGAAAATTATAGTGACAGATAATTTACAACTGAACTGAGCTCTGGTGCAAAGAGGCCACTTAATCTGTGTTTGATTTCTCCAAAGGTGAGGCCACGTTGTCAGCAACTAATACAGTACACTAACTTGGAAAAAATACAAGTGAAATACTACTTCATCTGGAATAACTGTTTGGGAAGGGAAAAAGTAAAAAGGGAGATTTTGATGTCTTCGGTGAATGCATGGAAAATCTAATGCAGAGGACTGTGAGTGTTGGAATTGGAACATAGGGCAAATCAATTAAAATCCAAAAGTTAATAGATGTCAGGACTGTAGTTGGTCTCATCTCTAATAATGATATGACCTGCTATCAAAGAGAGGTAGACCATCATGCACTGAGGTGTGTTTGTAACAACTTGGAGCTTAGTACTATCAAGACAGTGGAGGTGAACATTGACTTCCGCCAACAACCCTCTACCTGCCCCCCTTGGAAATTAATGGTCATGGTCACGTTGTGTCTGTGGTCAAGTCATTCAAATTCCTGGGGGCTTTTACCATTGCCAATACATTGAAATGGGACAAGTACATTACTCTCATCACTTGGAAAGCCCAGCAGATTGTTATTCCTATGTTAGTTTAGGAAACTTAACATCTCAAGGTGTATCCTGATGAATTGTTACTCAGTCATCATTGAGAGAGTGTTGTGACCACCTCTATCACCGTTTGGTTTCCCGCCACATCCTCCCTCTCCAAGTCCAGGTTGCAGTGAGTGGTCCACTCAGGGAGAAGGTCATTGACTGTCAGCTACCAACATTAAAAGATCTATTCATCAACAGAGTGAAGACGAGCTGAAAAAATTACTGCTGACTCCACCCACACCAGTAGTGACCTATTCACCAAATTGCCACCAGGGAGACACTGCAAGTCCATCACCACCAGGACTATACATAATCTCTGAAGCTTCTTTCCTCTAGCTATTCATCTTCTCAACAAAACTCACTCAGGTGTAATACTCTAACTGTCCCTTAAGTGCTCTTTCCTGCTCTCCTTGTTCTGTTGATAACTATTGAGTCTGTTTATATGTTCCTATATATACTTAGGTTGGATTATTGATGCTTGTGAATGTGACCATTCTGCTAATTGTTGATTGCTGATGGCTGTTTACACTATTGTCTTGTAAATAGTTGGTCGCTATTGTGTTGTCTGTTCTGGTATTGTCCTGTGTTTTACGCTTGGCACCGAAACACAATCAATTCTGCTATGTTTTACATACTGGCAATAAAGTGATTCTCATTCTGATAGAACGCTACAGCATAATAAAGGCCTAACAGCCTACGATGTTGTGCTGACATTTCCTTTCGAATGTTGAAAGGCCTAGACAGAGTAGATGTGGAAAGGATGTTTCCCACGGTTGGGGAGTCTAGGGCAAGAGGGCACAGCCTCAGGATAGCTAGCAACTGTGGAGGCCGGATCGTTGGGTGCATTTAAGACAGAGATTGATAGGTTTTTGATTGGCCAAGCAATCAAAGGCTAAGGGGAGAAGGCTGGGGAGTGGGGCTGAGGAAGGGGAAAAAAGGATCAGCCATGATTGAATGGTGGAACAGACTCAATGGGCCAAATAGTCTCATTCTGCTCCTATGTCTTATGGACATTTTAACCTTCACTAAGATCAATCTCACCATTTTATCCTACGTAATTCTCCATTTTTCTATCCTTCATGTGTCTGTCTAAGAGTTTCTTCAATGTCCTTAATTTATGTGTCTTGATCACCACCTTGATAGGGTGTTCCAGGCACGCACCATTTTCTGTGTAAAAAAAACTTACCTCTGACATTCTTCTATACTTTCCTCCAATCACCTTTAAATTATGCCACCTGGTTTTAGTTATTTCCACCCTGGGAAAATGTTTCTAGCTATCCATTCATCTTGTATATGTTTATCAAGTTGCCTCTTATCCTCCTTTGCTCCAAGGGGAAAAGCTCTAGCTCGCTCAACCTTTCCTCATAAAATATCATCTTTAATACAGGCAACATGCTGGTAAATCTCCTCTGCACCTTCTCTAAAGCTTCCATCTACTTCTTATAATGAGGTGGCCAGAAGTAACCACAATATTCCAAATGTGGTCTAACCAGGGTTTTATAGAGCCGCAACTTACTTAATTAGAGTTCAGGAGCTGTGGTTGGAATGGAAGGATGAACAAATGAACCAGTGTCACACAGGGAATGGTCCCTTTTGAATGCTAAAAGGAGAGGGGAGGGAGAAAATTACTGTTAGTGGCATTTTGTTGAAGATGACAGAAAATGCAGAGGATGAACCTCAAAATGCTGGGCTGGAATGTGAGGACAGGAGGAGCCTATCCTTGTGTGTGGGAAGGAAGTGTGAGAGAACAGGAAAGGAATATACTGTGTATGGTTTGAGGTCCCACTGGCAGGATTGAAAGATTAGATGGTTGCTCAGTGTTGGTTTACAGAACTGTATGTTACAGTGTAAATGCTCTCCATTATCACCCTGATGCAAGTGATAATGAACGGCCATTTATGATGTAACAGGTTCATTATTACTTGGAGAGTCAGGCACACTGTAGCAGAGATTAGATGGTTGGTCAGATATTGGCAGGATCATATGGTCACACTGTGAGAGTTAGGAATGGAAAATGTGTAAAGAGCAGAGAGATTGGTCTGGCAATTTCTTGACACAAACATCGTCAGGAAACCAAGGAGGAATAACATTTCTTCTGGTGGATAAATTCACCAGCACTCACAAGACTGTTTTATTTATCCAATTTTCCATGAACTAAGTGAGGGGTTTCCAGAACATTCTGCTTATTGAATAGGCGCACTCAGCTCATTCCATGTGTGTCAGTAATTTACTCCCAGGGCCAGCAGTTACAGAGGGATTGGCAGCTGATCCGAACATAGGGTTGGCTTTGAGCTGCTGCCCTTTCTGAATATTTCTCTCACTCTAATACATGACAACCTCTCCCTCAATGTTGCAAAAACAAAGGAGCTGGTTGTGGATTACAGGAGGAATGGAGACAGGCTAACCCCTATTGACATCAATGGATCTGGGGTTGAGAGGATGAACAGCTTTAAGTTCCTGGGCATCCACATCACCGAGGACCTCACATGGTCTGTACATACCAGCTGTGTGGTGAAAAAGGCACAACTGCACCTCTTTCACCTCAGGTGGTTGAGGAAGTTTGGTATGGGCCCCCAAATCCTAAGAACTTTCTACAGGGGCACAATTGAGAGCATCCTGACTGGCTGCATCACTGCCTGGTATGGGAACTGAACCTCCCTTAATCGCAGGACTCTGCAGAGAGTGGTGCGGACAGCCCAGCGCATCTGTAGTGAACTTCCCATGATTCAGGACATTTACAGGGACAGGTGCGTAAAAAGGGCCTGTAAGCTCATTGGGGACCCAAGTCACCCCAACCACAATCCGGGAAGCGGTACCGCAGCATAAAAGCCAGGACCAAAAGGGTCCAGGACAGCTTCTTTCACTAGGCCATCAGACTGATTAACTCACGCTAATTTGAGTGTACTGTCATATTTATTATAAATTATTATAAATTACTATGATTGCACATTTAGACAGAGACGTAACGTCAAGATCTTTACTCCTCATGTATATGAAAGATGTAAGAAATAAAGTCAATTCAATTCACTTTGAATACTGAGAGAAAGGTTACTGCGTGGACAGGCTCAGACCCTTTCAAAATGCATTTCAGTCCTTGGGTTATCCCACTCATTGAGGAATAAGATTTATATTTATAAAGCACATTACACTTCCTGAAGGTCTGTATTGTCAAAATGAGCTTTCCTACAAAGAGACAATTTGTGGACAGCAAGATCCTCCCTCTGACAAAAACGATGAGTTAATCTGTTTCACTGTTAATGATTGAAAGGAGGAACATTGACCAGAATTCTTAGAAACATGGTAGCCTCCAAACTGATGGCATAAACATCGATTTCTGCTTCCAGTAAATTTTCCCTCCCTCTTCCCTCTTCTTCTATTCACCACTCTGGCCTCTTACCTCTTCTCCTCATCTACCTATTACCACCACCTCCCTGGTGTCCATCCTCCTTTCTTTCCTCCCCCAGTCCTTTCCTATCAGATTCCTTCTTCTCCAGCCCTTTACCTTTTCAAATGATCACCTCTCAGCTTCTTACTTCATTCCTCCACCCCCCCCCCCCCACACCTAACTGGCTTCATTTATCTCCTTCTAGTTTATCCTCCTTCCTCTCCACCCCACCCCCCACTTTCTTATTCTGTCACCTTCTCTCTTTCTTTTCAGTTCTGATAAAGGGTTTTGGCAAGAAACATCAACTGTTAAATCATTTCCATAGATGCTGCCTGAACTGCTGAGTTCTTCCAGTATTTTTTTGTGTGTGTTGGTATGGAATTTAGGATCTGTCTATTTGGACTTTAAAACAACTTCTGCCATTCAATATGATTATGGCTGATCATGCAAATTCAGTTTGAAGACACAAGAGGCTGCAGATTCTGCAATCTGAAGCAACAAACAAGATGCTGGAGGAACTCAGTGGATCAGGAAGTAATAGTAGAGGGAAATAGACTAGTATGGATAAAGGATCTCAGCCTAAAACATTGATTGTCCATTTTCCTTCATAAATGCTGCCTGATCCCCAGGGTTTGTCCAGCAGTTTGTCTGTTGAAATAAATTCAGTATCCTGTACCCTCTTTCTCCTGATATCTTGATCCCTTTGGCTCCAAGAGCTACTATATCTAACTCCCTCCAGAACATACTTAATGACTTGACTTCAACTGCTTTTGTGACAGAGACTACTACAGAGTTCCCCAAGGACCTCCACTAAGGTTCCAGTAGATTGTTATCTTTGTGACTGGATGAACATTGGTTGAAAATCAAGGTGTAATTTTTGTTCAAATAATCCTGGGTTCTGAGGAGACCTGATAAGGAGGTTTCAGATTAAAATAGTGGATTGGGTTAACAACATTTTCTGAATGATGAGTTGGGAAATGAAGACAAGCATTCACTTGTAGAAAGAGGGGAGAGATTTGGAGAATTTTGACCCGAGGATATTTAGGCATGAATGTCTATAAAGAAAAAGCTTCAGAAGCAGGCCCTATAATGGCAACACAGGAAACTGAAGATGTGGAATCTGGAGAACAAAATACAAAATGCTGGAGCAACACAGTTGGTCAAGCAGCATTTGTGGAGGCAAAGGGATTGTGAATGTTTCAAGGCAGGACCATGCACAACGTGAGTTCCTCCAGCAGGTGGTTTTCTGCTCCAGAACCCATGCTAGCTTCTAGAAGGGAAAATTTCATATGTTCATGCATTAGGACTAAGAGGATTTATAGCTCTTTCAGAGACTGTCGGAGAATTCAAGAGTCTCACCACTCATATCCTGAGGTACATCTTGCTGAAACTTAAGCATTTTTTCTTTTGTTTAGAAACAGATTTTTCTTATATCAGCTTTGACTCAAACCCTAAAACTCTTATTTCCTATGTTTTCTTTGATGTGCGTGCAGATTTGGCATGCCATCTAAAGGACAAAGTTCTAAAGATGCACTGTGAACATAACATAACAAGCGAACCAAAAGGTTATGATCGAAATATCCAGTCATGAGAACATCACAGCTGATCTGAATCTTGTCCTTACCTGATGTACATGTGCTTTCCTGACTGGTTACATCACAGCCTGGTATAGAAACATCAGTGCCCAAGAATGGAAAATCCTACAACAAATGGTGGATACAGCCCAGTCCATCACAGTAAAAGGCCCCCCCACCATTGAGCACATCTACAAGGCAGAATCCATCATCAAGGATCCCCACCATCCAGGCCAAGGCCATGCTCTCTTCTCGCTGCTGCCATCAGCAAGAAGGTACAGAAGCCTAACAGTTATTACCTTTCAACCATCAGGCTCCTGAACTAGCGTGAATAACTTCACTCGCCTCAACACTGAACTGATGGACTCACTTTCACGAAGTCTACAACTCATGTTCTCAGTGTTAATTATTTACTTTGTTATTATTTGTATTGTTTGTATTTCCATAGTCTCTCTTCTTTTGCAATTTGTTCTTTGCCAGTCCTTGTGTGTAGTTCTTCGTTGATTCTATTGTATTTCTTTGTTCTGTGAATGCCTGCAAGAAACACAAATTTCAGGGTGACATATACATTGATAATAAATTTGCTTTGAACTTTGAATTTTCTCCACAATTTTTATGACCGATGCTGTTGATATAACAAGCGAACCAAAAGGTTATGATCGAAATATCCAGTCACGGGCACATCGCAGCTGATCAGAATCTTGTCCTTACCTGATGTACATGTGCTTTCCTGTAGGGGGACAGAATGGAAGTCAGAAGCATGAACAGTGGCTGACTCCCCCTTGATGCCAGGTCAAGGAATTGTGTTATTGAGTCCTTCTGAGTTTGGGAGCAACTTATCTGGCCCAGATCCAGAAGATCAGTCTTATTAGGACTGGGAGGTGAGATTTACCAGAAGGTCAGATTATCTGATCATTACTACATTAGTAAACATAAGAGACTCTGTGGATATTGGAAATCCAGAGTAACGCACACAAAATGCTGGAGGAACTAAGCAGATCAGGTAGCGTTTATCGGAAGAAATAAAGTGTTGTTATTTTGGGATGAGACTCTTTATCAGGACAGTTGACTCTCTGTCATGCTGAGTTCCTCCAGCATTTTTTGATTATTACAGGAGTTTTTGTGGAAGTTTGCTATGCACAAATCGGATTCCCTGTTTCCCATATTATAACCATGACACACCTTCAACAGAATTTCATTTAGTATAGTGCACTTAATAAAATAAAAAAGGGTATGGTAATGTAGCGGCTAGTGTGACATTTTACAGTGCCAGTGATCAGGGTTCAATTCCTGCTGCTGTCTGTAAGGACTTTGTACATTCTCCCTGGTACCATGTGTGTTTGCTCTTGGTGTTCCGGTTCCCTCCCACAGTCCAAAGACCATAGGGTCATTGGAAATAGGAATGGAATTAGGCCATTTGGCCCATCAAATTTGCTCCACCATTTCATCATGGCTGATCCATTTTCCCTTTCAGCTCTAATCTCCTGCCTTCTCTCCAGTTCCCTTCATGCCCTGACCAATCAAGAATCTACTAACCTCTGCCTTAAATAAACCCAGTGACTTGGCCTCCACAGCCACCTGAAGCAACAAATTCCACGGATTCACCACTCTCTGGCTAAAGAAATTTCTCCGCATCTCCATTCTAAAAAGACACCCTTCTGTTCTGAGGCTGTGTCCTCTAGTCTTAGATACACCCACCATAGGAGACATCCTCTCTACATCCATTCTATCGAGGCCTTTCAACATTCAATAGGTTTCAATGAGATCTCCCTCATTCTTCTGTCTGACACATGGATTTGGGTTAGTAAGTTATGGGCATGCTATGTTGGCACCACAGGAATGGCAGCACTTGCAGGCTGCCCAAGCACATTCTTGGACTCCATTAGTCATTGACGTAAACAACGCATTTCACTTTATATTTTGACATAAGTGTGACAAATAAAGCTAATCTTTAGATCTGTAATCTTTGAAATGGATATGAGGACATTCTGAAGATGCTTGCTGGGAAGGATATGACATTTAAATAGTCAGTAGAATTATATGCAGCACCTGTAGAAATGGGGTTGGATGGTTAAATAAGAAAGCAGAGAAGAAGAAAAAAGACAATTATATTTGCAGGCCTTGATTGTGCAGTGATACTGTATCTTTGCAACTATTTAACAAATGTTACCACCAATCTTTCTGTTTATAACAAAAAAACAGGCTGATGGAGGAACTCGTTGGGACAGGCAGCATCTGTAGAGGGAAATGGATAGCTGATGTTTTGGGTTAGAACTATCATAGGAGTATGAGACATAGGTGCATTTATAGGCCATTTGGCCCATTAGGAGTGCTCCTTCATTCAATCACAGCTGATTTTTTAACCTATTCTCCTGCCTTTCTCAGTAACCCTTAACCCCCTTTAACAATCAAGTATCTATCAATCTCTGTATTAAAGACATCCAATGACTTAGCCTCCGCAACTCTTTGTGGTAATAAATTCAACAAATCCCCACCGTCTGGCTGAAGAAATTGTTCTTCATCTCAGTTCTAAAGGGATGTCCCTTTATTCTGAAGCTATGCCATCCAATGGACAGACTTCCCCCATGTTCACTCTATCCAGGTTTTCAGTCAGTCAGTTAAATCAGTGATTCCCAACAGGGGCAGTTAGGTGTTCTAAGGGGGCCTTAAGGGAAATAGAAGTCCTCGGGGGGGGGCATTCAATATTCTTGGTGGGGAGGGGTAAGCAGCTCCCTAACTTGTGACTGTTAGTAGAGCAGGCACTTCCAAAAAAGGATGAGGCACTGAAACACAGGAAGAACCATAGCTCTGCAGGCGGTGAGCACTCATTGTCACAATGCGTCTGATACTCGGCAATCTCATCCAACCTTACCAACCTAACAGACGTTATCAAGGATACATAAATTAGCTACCAGAGTTCCCCTTGACTTGCGGCATGGAACATGCAATTCATGCAATTTAACAGTTGGTAAGCAAGTACACCCTCTCAACTTTCTCTACAGGTCTTTAGAAAACAGGCCATGCAGCGATACAGTGCTGGCTGGAACCAAATGGTGAAATAGAGCCAATCAGTGAACTTGCTGACCCCAAGGATTCCTCCTGAGGTGTTCAAAGTGACTTCAGCTTCATATGTGCGGTTAAGAAACATCTTTGGGGATTATGAGACATTATGTCAATAAATTGGTCAATCGTGCTTATTGGAATAGTATGAAGGTAGCTCGCCGAACGCCAGCTCTGTCACAGCTAACATTCAGATTCCAATCTGAATCCTTGTCAACATAATTTTTGCTGTTGTGATCGTCTTCACCTTTGCCTCACTGTCCCTTTGTGTGCCGTTACCATCGTTCCACCTGTGTCAACTCACTGCCATCGTCAACGTTCAATAGGCATTCCCAATTTGTGTTATTTTTTAAATTTTAATTTAACCCAGTTAATGATGGATAAATATGTACATCCCGATCTTTATGAATCTGAAGGTAGTTAAGCCTTGAATTCTGAACCTGTGAAGAAACAGAAACTACAGAAAGTGTGTCAATACAACGTTACATACGTGGAATATGGTTGTAGTCCGTTCCTGTCAGATCAGCAACGCCCCATGTGTCTTATTTGTAATATTGTACTTGTAATGAAGCCATGAAACCATCAAGATTGCAGGAACACTTCTGTAAAAGACACCCTGAAAAGGCTTATGATATTACCCAGTTCCAGAAGATGAAGGAAGCATTTGTAAAGTGTTGCATACTCGTCATTTACCAGGAAAGCTAAAAATGACCTTGATAGTGGTCTTAGTGCTTCTTTTAACATTTCCAAAATGATATCAAAGTGTGGAAAATTTCATACAATTAATAATGCCTGTTGTATCAGAAGTGCTCACTACTGTTCTCAAAATGGATGCCAGTATTTTAAAATCAATTCTTCTGAGTAACAACACTGTAGCTCATCGTATTGACAAAATGAGTGAAGACATTGAGTATCAACTATGCACAGAGCTACAAAAAACAGAATTTGGGATACAACTGGATGAGTTAACTGTGTAAGAGAATGAGGCATTGCTAATGCATATATATGGTTTATAAAAAATGGAAAAGTTTATGAAGAGATTCTCTTTTGTAAAAAGTTAAAAACAAATATCAATGGAGAATCAATCTACAATGAGCTTAAAATGTATGTTAAGGATAAAAGTACTCTGAATAGGAACTTGATTTCTCGTGCAACAGATGTGACAGGTCGCCATGCTGGTTTAGTGGCATTTATGTAAAAAGAAATTCCAAGTCCATTTGCGATCTATTGTGTAATTGCTTGTCAACATCTTGCAGCTAAAAATCTCAGCCAGGGACTTTTTTTTCAAGCATGATAAGGGGAGGGAAGTTCAAGGGGGATCTTAGAGGAAGATTTTCACTCAGAGGGTGGTTGGTGCGTGGAATGCACTGCCTGAGTCAGTGGTGGAGGCAGATACACTAGAGAAGTTTAAGAGACTACTAGACAGGTATATGGAGGAATTTAAGGTGGGGGGTTATATGGGAGGCAGGGTTTGAAGGTCGGCACAACATTGTGGGCCGAAGGGCCTGTAATGTGCTGTACTATTCTATGTCTATGTCTATGATTCTTGTAATATCTACTATCAACAAAATTAAAGCTTATCCATTAAAATGCAGACTATTTTGCCAGTTATGCCTAGATAATGATGAAGAGTTTGAATGCTTGCTTCTTCACAATGGAAGAGTGTTGGCTGTCAAAGGGTGCTGCTTAAAATGTTTCTTTGAGCTTTTTAATGCTGTGGTTGAATTTTCGCTCAAAGTCAACAAAAGCTTTGGAAACTAGATAGAACTTTTACATGGAGATGTGGCATACCTGGCCGATCTGTATGACAAAATTAACATTCTAAATATGAAACTGCAGGGTGTGAATTTCAATTTAACCCAGGCAAAAGCGCAGTGTCCACTTTTATTGGAAGATTGGAAATATATAAGGAAAACATTGGGAGAAGAATGTTCGCACAGTTTCCCTGCATATAAAGTATGGCATTCTGCTTTCACAGACAGTGATTTTCAAGAGTACTGTTTGCACCTGCAGTCACTGAATAAAGATTTTCAGAATTGATGCAAGGATTTTGATGATCTGGAAATTCTAGACTGGGTAATTAACCCATTTCTTTGCAAGTTGGAAGAACAGGAAGAGAACTTGCAAGAAGAAATTATCTAAATTCAGAATGATGAAGAAACAAATATTCTTTTCAAAAATGTCGGCTTTGTGGTATGTGGCTACACTGTCATACGAAGCTTCTTGGTCTTTGGAGAAGAGCCAAACTGTTCTTCATTGTATTTCCATCCTCTTACCTTGTTGAAAGAGGCTTCACTGCAGTAAACCACATACTCACAAAAAAAACAGAAACCACTTGGACATTGTTACACATGGGGAGTTAAAGCTTTTGCTTGTCACAACTTGATCCAAATATTTCAACTCTTGCTAAAAACCTTCAAGCTCAAGGATCACATTGATATCGAAGCTGCTGTACAGCTCACGGGAACTGTGTAAGCTAGGCTTAAAGACAAATAAGAAATTACAGCAGAATCATTTTTCTCATGTTAGCATATGGTAGACATGTTTTTACACTATGGGGTGCTTATCATTGCGCCTAAGAGGGGCATTGGCAAGTATGAAAGTGCTTTAGGGGAGTGCTGGGCTAAAAAAAAGGTTGGGAAACACTGATTTAAATGAAAAGTTGTGACTTGAAATGTCAATTATCCTTTTCCCTCTATAGATGCAACCTGACCCACTGAGTATCTCCGGTGGTTTGTTTTCTTGCTCCTGATTCCTGCCGCTGACACAGACATCTCTTCTGATGAGGATACTGAATTCTGGCATAACTAGGACAATGATTCAGGACCTCCCTTCTCTTACAACATCGGCACGTACAAACAAGCTGGATGAACTCAGCAGATCGGGCAGCATCCGTTGAAATGAGCAGTCAACGTTTCGGGCCGAGACCCTTCGTCAGGACTGAAGAAGGAGGGGACATGGGCCCTATAAAGAAGGTGGGAAGGTGCCAGGTGAAAAACCAATCAGAGGAAAGATCAAGGGGTTGGGGAGGGGAAGCAGGGAGGGGATAGGCTGGAGAGGTGAAGAAGGAATGAAAGGGGAAAGCACTATGGGTAGTAGAAGGCAGAATCATGAGAGAGGTGATAGGCAGCTAGAAGAGGAGGCAGAGTGAAGGTGGGATGGGGGAAGGGAGAGGGAGGGAATTACCAGAAGTTGGAGAATTCGATGTTCATGCCAAGGGGCTGGAGACTACCCAGACGGTATATGAGGTGTTGCTCCTCCAACCTGAGTTTGGCCTCATCATGGCAGTAGAGGAGGCCATGTATGGACATATCCGAATGGGAATGAGAGGAAGAGTTAAAGTGGGTGGCAACTGGCAGACAGAGCGGAGGTGCTCAACGAAGCAGTCCCCCAATCTGCATTGGGTCTCGCCGATGTAGAGGAGGCTACACCGGGAGCACCAGATTCAATAGATTACCCAAACAGACTCACAAGTGAAGTGTTGCCTCACCTGGAAGAACTGTTTGGGGCCCTGAATGGTGGTAAGAGAGGAGGTGTAGGGACAGGTGTAGCACTTGCAGGGATAAGTACCAGATGGGAGATCTGTGGGGAGGGACTTGTGGACCAGGCAGTTGCGGAGGGGATGATCCCTGTGAAAAGCAGAGAGGGGTAGAGAGGGAAAGGTGTGCTTAGTGGTGGGGTCCTGTTGAAGGTGGCGGAAGTTGTGGAGGATAAAATGCTGGATCTGGAGGCTGGTGGGGTGGTAGGTGAAGACAAGGGGAATACGGTCCTTGTTGTGGTGATGAGAGGATGGGGTGAGGGCCGAAGTGCAGGAAATGGAGGAGATAACAACATTGGTATTTGTTCAACTATGGCTCTAATCATTCAGCCTCTTGCTGAAGTTCAACTCAAATAGATGCAAATCAATCAGAAAACAGCACAAGGACTCCAAACTCTAAGCATCAACTGAAAGTTTATTTACAAAAAGAATGGAAGTAAAAGATAAGCACAGCCCTGGCTTCCATCTGTCTTATTTCTAAGATCTTCTGGTCATTAATGAGCAGGATTTTACCATACAACAGCATGAGTGAAACACACTGATGTCATCGACCTTGCATTGACCAGCAAATGACCTTAAACACTTCAGGGAAGAGAAAATTTTTACATACTGAGAAAACTCAGACTTTTTCCAAAACATCAATAACCTTATACAGAAGTAAATGTAAGTTCATAACCCGAAGAAAGGATAGAAATGTATGCAAAACACTGCAATGTGTCTCTGGACTTCTTAGTGCATTATGTATGTGTCTGGAGGTAGATAGTGACAGAACTCTGCCTTAACCAAGGTTATCTGCACATTCTCCAATCTGTAGCCTGACAAAACCAAGCTTGATGTCATCCAGTACAGTTTCCACAATCTACTGTGCTTCCCAATGTTGTTGTTATCTTTCTCTCAGAGCCTTGGCCTTTCACCTGGATTCTCACTAATACTTCCTGATTTATTCAACATTCATCAGCAGGGCAACCTTTACAAAAAAAACCACTCAGACACTGAACAAGTTTCCAAAGTGTTCCACTTCTGAGATTTCTTCAGCTGTTAAACACAAGTTCAAACACGACTTAATTGAAAGGTTTGCCAGTTTTCAGTCATCTTTAACTTGCATTTATAGAGCACCAGAAGCATTCTTAAATGTTGCAAGCTCCTCCATAGAAGCACTCTCAAACAAAATTAACAAAATTTGTCACCGACCACATGAGGAACTATCTGGATAGTCCTAGGCCTGAACAATACCCCAATTTAACCCTAGCATAATCACAGAGCAATTTACAATGACCAATTAACCTGGCAACTGGTGTCTTTGGACTATGGCAGGAAACCGGAGCACCTGGAGGAAACCCATGCAGTCACAGGGAGAACGTACAAACTCCTTACAGACAGCAACAGGAATTTAAAGTTTTGGATGATGAGAAGTACCATATATCAGAAACATCTTTCCTCATTTTCTATAAGATAACACAGCTCTCAGACCTCAATGTGTCCTGACTTTAGGTCGGTTTTGAACTGCTGAGATGTATTTAAAGATTACCCTTGTCAGTGAGCCATTCAGTTTGGGTTTGGCCTATTTTGATTCTCAGTCTATGTGGAATAAACTTAAAGGCTCGATCTACCTCATTATGTGTTTCACTTCCCTGGACAGCAAGAACGAGAACATCAAGCTGTGTGCACATGCATGCATCTATACATGCAAACATGGCCAGTAGAGCCTCTTGAACAACACACAAAGTGCTGTAGCCTCTTGAATAAACACTGGGAGAGCATACAGGCAACTGACTGTGGACTTCAGATAGAATAAGACAAGGTAACACACACCAGTCCTCATAGAGGGATCAGAAATGGAAAGAGTGAGCAATTTCAAGTTCCTTGGTGTCAACATCTCTGAGGATCTAACCTGGACAGAACATATCGATGCAGCTACAAAGAAGGCATGGCACTGACTATATTTCATTAGGAGTTTGAGGAGATTTGGTTTGTCACCAAAGACACTCTCAAATTTCTACAGATGTTCCGTGGGGAACATTCTAACTGGCTGAATCACCATCTGGTATGGGGAGGGGGGAGGGCTACTGCACAAGATCAAAATAAACTCCAGAGAGTTGTAAACTCAGTCAGCTCCATCATGGGCACCAGCCTATAGTATCCAGGACATCTTCAAGGAGCAATGCCTCAAAAAGGCGGCGTCCATCATTAAGTACCCCCATCACCCAGGTCATGCCTTGTTCTCATTGCTACCATTGGGAAGGAGGAAGCCTGAAGGTGCATACTCAATGATACAGGAGCAGCTTCTTTCCATCCGCCATCCGATTTCTGAATGGACACTGAACCCATGAACTCTACCTCACTACTTTTTTATTTCTATTTTTGCACTACTTATTTAACTTAACTGTTTACTATATATACTTACGTTTTTTTCTATTATTATGTGCTGCTGCCACAAAGACAACAAATTTCATGACATATGCCAGTGATATTAAACCTGATTCTGATGCTGGGCAGTGGTTAAACTACCAGATCAGTAACCACAGACCTGGACTGATAATTCAGAAACCTGACTTTCTTTAAAAACAGCTAGTCATAAGTAATAATAACCACAAAACAAAATAGATTAATGTAAACTCCCTCTGCGGATTACTCAGTTTTGATCTGGTTTTGTAGCAGAGTTAAGTCTGCCATCCTTATTCGGCCTGGCTGGTATGTGATTCCATCCCCAACAAGTGAGTCTGACTCTGAAATGTCAAAGCAAAACTGTTAAATTGTCGTATAGCCACCACATTGAAGCAGAGAAAAAATAAAACTAAAGAGGTAGCCTGTTATCAAGCTATGCACTCAATTCAAACCTGGTGAAGTGGCTTTTGGCTTACTTAACCTTGCTATATATGGACACTAGCATCTAGATTGATACAGTTGTCTCCACATCCCAGTCAAGAAACATGGGTTGTATTTATGCAAGCCGTTAGATTTATTTATTATAATTCCCAGGTACTCACCTATCTCACTGGCAGGGTGGATTAACTAATGGGTAATACAGGGCCTTGGTTCTGCAACATAGATTATTAACTTCATGGAATCAGTTTAGATATGAACAAGGAGACCTCCTTCTGTCTTTCCTCAGCTCTAATCTCAGTTCTTTCCTCCTTCTTGAACAACACTTTGGAGAAGCATTGAAAGAAGCTTTGAAAGTATATCTTCTCCCTCACCTCCATTCAGGGCCCAAGCCATCCTTACAGGTGAGGCAACGTTTCACCTGCAAATCTGCTGGGGTTGTCTATTATGTCCAGTGCTCCCGATGTGGCCTCCTCTACATTGGTGAATCCCATTGTAAACTGGGGGACTGCTTCGTTGAGCACCTCCACACCATCCACCAAAAGTGGGGCTTACCAGTGGCCAAACATTTTAATTTTGATCCCAATTCCTGTCCTAATCTGTCAGTCCATGGCCTCATCTTGGCCTTCTGGTAAACAATTCCAACCCCCCCCCCCCCCCACCTTCCTCTATTCCCCACTCAGACCTTTTACCTCTTTTCACCTGCCTTTTACATCCCCCGGGTCCCTTCCTCCTTCCCTTTCTCCTCTGGTCCACTCTCCTCTCCTATCAGATTCCTTCTTCTCCAGCCCTTTACCTTTCCCACCCACCTGGCTTCATCTATCACCTTCAAGCAATCCTCCTTCCCTTCCTCCCACCTTTTTATTCTGGGATTTTCTCCCATCTTTCTCAGTCCTGAAGAAGGGTCTCGGCCCGAAATGTTGACAATCTATTCATTTCCATAGATGCTGCCTGACCTGCTGAGTTCTTCCAGCATTTTGTGTTGCTTTGGATCTCCAGCTTCTGCAGATTTTCTCGTGTCTATGAAGCACTGAAGTAGCAAGAACACACAATGTACTCTGGGTAGGGACTTCTGGAAGTAGCTGAGTCTGAAATGACAGAGTTACCAGATTGGTTTTGTGGCAATTAGTGAGAGAATTGACACAGGGGGTAAAAAAAACCTATGACCATATTCCTACCAGCAATGTTAATGATAGCTATGTAACTACAGGAGAGTGTATTTGGAAATAGGGCGCACAATTTCCCCTGTATGTTGTGAGGCAGGGCAACGTTACCACACCATGAGTATCTCCAGCATGAGAGGATCTATCAACCTTACTTGACATTTGATGGCACTTGACGCTGCAGATTATTCACCCATCAACATTTTAGGAGGGTAACTATTGACTGGATTGACCACATAAATACTGTGATTACAAGAGCAAATCAGAGAATGGATGGCTCACCATATTTCTTTATTCTCCTGTAAATACCTGCAAGAAGATGAATCTCAAGCTAGTGTATGGTAACATATCTGTACTTTGATAATAAATTTCACTTTGAACTTTGATTCTGAAACACCAAAGCTCAAAGATTCAATGCTGTTCCACCATTTACAAGACAAGAGTATGTTGGACTCAGAATAGAAGGATGTTCCTTTAGAACAGAGGAGGAATTTCTTTAGCCAGAGGGTGATGAAGTGGAATTCATTGCCACAGATGGCTGTGGAGGCCAAGTCATTGGGAATGTTTAAAGAGCAGGTTTTTAGGTTCTTGATTAGTAAGGGTGTTAAAGGTTAAGGGGAGAAGGCAGGAGAATGGGATTGAGGGGGATCATAAATCAGTCATGATCTAATGAAGAGCAGACTTGTTGGACCAAATGGCTGAATTATGCTCCTATGTCTTATGATCTTATAGTCTGCACTTCTCTGAATGAAGGCAACCCAACATCTTTCAGGAAATTTAACACTACTCAAGGCAGAACAACATATTTAATTGGTACCTCATCCATCACCTAAACATTTATTCTGTTAACTACAGGGTACACCATCTATAAAAGGTTTTACAATTACATGCCTAGGCTATTCCAGCAGCTCTTCTCAAACTGACAACCAAGGACAAGGACTTCAGGCTCATGGGAACATTACCACTTGCAGTTTCCTCTCAATATCACATACCACTCTTACTTGGTAATATATTGCCGATTCCTCATTATCATCAGGTCCAAATTCTGCAACTACTTCCCTAACAACACTGAGTACCTCCACCATGAAAGGCTGCAGGGAAATAAAGAGCTATCTCACCAGCATCTTCTCAAGGACAATCAGAGGTAAGCAGGCCACCCTAATAACATGAACTTTAAAAAATCCTCAAAGAAGATAGAAAGCACAGGGAAAATCTAAAATGATACAGGTATTACAGAGGGAGAAGGGGTGAAAGGGAAATAGGTTGAGAGTGAGAGTGGAAGGGAGGGATTGAAACAAAGAGAGGGAGAAGGAAAGAAGCAGAACGTGGCAGAATACAGGTAGGTACAGACTGACATAGAAGGAAAAGAAAGTATAGAGAGGTAGTGGCAGGGAAGAACAATGGATGCATGTGTATGAGAGAGAGAGAGAGAGGACTTTTATATTGCTGGGCTGAAAGGAGTCCAAGGAGTGGGGGAGGTGCAGTAGTTACTGTTACTGCACCTCCCTGCTCCTAGATTCCTAGTTTCCTATACACTGTAACAGCTACATACAGCAATAGGATCAATCAGAAAGTTATACTACCTGAGGAAAAAATAAGATACTGAGAGAAAAATCTCTCTGAACACAGCTCCAGAAATAAACTTCAATTTTGGGCAAATCGTTAACACTGAGTGAATCCGACTACATACACATTAGGGCAGGGCTATATTTAGCAGGCATGTCCCAGCCAAGTGTAAGCAGCCCTGGGGAAAAGAATTTTGAAAAAAAAGACTGAGAACGGAGCTGAAGTAAAATAACACCAGCAGAAGAGAGAAAGAGGCGAGCAGTATGGAGCACGAAGGAGGAAAAGAAATGGCCAATTAAAGATTCTGAGAATGAGCTTAAAGCAGGCTTTGTGTAGGTGCCACTCTGACAGACTGAGAGAAGTATTTGAAACAAAACATTTAGGCCAGTAAACTAAGAAACAACTGACACCCTGCAAATCATCTCTCAGTCAGTTGCAAGAGTCCCACTGAATCTTGGCTCCTTGCCCTCCTGCTCGATAGGAGACTCTACAGAGGCACATATTCTGAACATGGGAGGCAGAAAGAGATTGGAATGTAGGGTGGAAAAGTTATACAAAAATAGAAAAAAAAGAAGTAAAGGCCCCAAATTGTTCTGCTGCATAAAACAGATTCCTCTGGAATGCTAGTAAAGTTAGCTGACTTAAGAGAAATGAAGTTAGTCATAGTATCATTGGGTTGGAGGGAAAATCAGATGAATTTTAGCTGGGTTAGGATTGGATTGCTTCAATCCTCATTCATCCCAATCTTCAATCTTTTCCTGGATGTGGAAGTAGAGATAAAGACTAATGATTAGCTTTATTTGTCATGTATACTTCGAAACATCAGAACATACAAGTGAAATGCTTTGTCTATCAAATCAAATCAGCGAGTATTGTGCTGGGCAGTGGCTAAATTACCAGACCAGTAACCATAGACCTGCAATACTAATCCAGAAACCTGACTTTCTTTTAAAAAAACTAGCCATAAGTAATAATGACCACAAGAAAAATGATTATTGTAAAAGACCATCTGGTTGGGAGTGTTGCTACTCTTCTGCTGCCAACTTAGGAAGCCCACAAGTCACTAACCCTAACCATATGTCTTTGGAATGTGGGAGGAGACAGGAGCACCCAGAGGAAACCAGGGAGAACAGACAATCTCCTTACATAGAGCGGGGAGAACTGAAGCCCAATGGGTGATCATTGGTGCTGTAAATTGATGTGCTAATGGCTGCCCTGTCTCAGCCACTAGCCATGGAGGCAAATCCCACCACCCCATAACTCAGTGTGTGATAATTCAAGGCTTCTCCTGACCTCTCTGTCACATCTCTCTTTGTGAGATCTACAGTTTCTTTTGATGCTGATCTGTTGGAAATGTCTATCCTGTCCTACCCTGGCATAGCTGCAAATGCTTCTGTCGTATTGCCCAATAACTTGAATTTTCAGAAAAAATGATGTAAGGATGTGTTGGGGGCAGCCTGCAAACATTGCCGCACATTCCAGCACCAACATAGCATGCTCAGCAGAACAACAACAAAACAAGACAGCAACAGCAAAACATGCCCCTTTGCTACCCTCCAACACACACACACACACACACACACACACACACACACACACACACACACACACACACACACACACACACACACACACACACATCCCCCCCCCACCCACCCCAGACCATGCACCCGGACCTTCACACTGGCAGGTATCAAGCCTTCAACC
Organism: Hypanus sabinus; assembly: GCF_030144855.1. Lineage (NCBI taxonomy): Eukaryota > Metazoa > Chordata > Chondrichthyes > Myliobatiformes > Dasyatidae > Hypanus > Hypanus sabinus. The sequence continues at coordinate 12,266,273 of NC_082739.1, read as the reverse complement.
TCCAGTCTTTGGCACAGACTCAAAGTTCAAACTAAGTTTATTATCAAAGTACATGTCAAAGTATATGTATTATCAAAGTATATCAAAGTATATGTCACTGAATGCAACCCTGAGATTCATTTTCTTGTGGGCAATCAGAGTAAATACAAGAAACATGTTAGAATGATTGAATGACCACACCCAACAGAAGGGTGATGGTGCTTTCCTGCGACTGTGCCCCATGTAGATGTGTTCAATGGTGGGGAAAGGTTTATCCATGATGGACTGTTGTATCCATGGCTGTATCCACTATATTTTGTATGCTCTCCACCACACATCTATGGAAGCTTGTCACAATTTTAGATGACATACCGAATCTTCATAAACTTCTAAGAAGTTAGAGGCAATACTGTGCTTTCTTCATAATGGCACTCGCGTGCTGGACCCAGGACAAATCCTCTGGAATGATAACACCAAGAAATTTAAAGTTGCTGGCACTTCCCACCTCTGATCTCCTGATGAGAACTGGCTCATGGAACTCCAGTTTCCTAGTCAGCTCCTTGGTCTTGCTGACATTGAGTGAGAGGTTGTTGTGGTACTACTCAGCCGGATTTTCAATCTCTCTCCTACGGTATATGCTGATTGGTCACCACCTTTGATTCGGCCAATGACAGTGGTGTCCTCAGCAAATTTAGATATGGCATTGGAGCTGAGCTTAGCTTCAACTATAAAGTGAGTAGAGCAAGAGGCTAAGCATATTGTCTTCTACTGCACCTGTGCTGATGAAGATTGTGGAGGAGTTGTTGTTGCCAATCTGAACCATCTGGGGTCTACAGGTGAGGAAATCTAGGATCCAGTTACTCGAGGTGGTATTGAGGCCGAGGTCTTGGAGCTTATTGATTAGTTCTGAGGGGATGATAGTATTGAATGCTTAACTGTAGTCAATGAAGAGCATCCTGATGTATGCACCTTCACTATTCCAGGATTGAGTGAAGAGCCAATGCAATGCTATCTGCTGTGGACCTGTTGCTCTGGTAGGCAAAATGGAGCGGATCCAAGTCACTTTTCAGGCAGGAGTTGATATGTTTCATCACCAGCCTCTCAAACTTGCAGACATTGGGTCTCCGACCTCCAGACATTGCTCATCTAAGTAAATCTTGGGGAGATTTGGCCAGTTCAGAGACTTTTATTTCCAATAGATTTGTACCATCTTGTACAGAATGACTGACACTATTGTGTTTCCTGAAAATGATAAAGTCATAAACAATGGAAAACAGAAGAGACAGACTAGCATGCACTAATTTCTGCATTTATATAGCATTATTGCACCTCAAAATATTTTATTAACAAGTGTCGTTGCTTTTATTATGCAGGTAGCATTGACAGCCATGTTTCCTAGGAGCATTGTGTAATGTCTTGAAAAGATAAAGAACCTGCTTTCTGTTTTTGGAAGTACCCTGTCATTACAATATGGAAAGAGAACACTGAGCCCTATCAGTCTCAGTTGGTGCTTGCCAAAGACTTGAGTAATAGTGTCAATCACGTACACTCAGCTGCTCTCCTGCCTCTTCTTCTCCTTTCACTATACAATTTGAACTGAAATTATCTCAATTTCTGCCTCAACCATTCATTCTGGAAGATAATCTGCCTAAGTCTGTGAGGTATTTCTCCTGCCTCCTTTGATAAATCTCTAATATTTAATTTTGATTCATCAGTTTCTCCACTACCAGAGGCTCTTCCTTTCAAAATGTTAGGTATTTGCTGATCCATTCCATAATCTGTATTTTATAACATGATAGAACCCAGCTGATCAATACTTGCCTTGTATCTGTATTTCTTCATAGCAAGCAATATGTCTGTTAATTTGTGGTGAGATTTCACTGAGGTCTCAATATGCTTCAAGCAGAATGGAGCCCAATAATGCACACAATTCTCTAACTGAGGACTTACAAGGGTTTATAAAGACTTCCTGCCCTGACACATGTCTGTGTTTAGTGAAGCTCTGAATCACAGTGGCATTACATGGAATGAACAGCACAAAAACAGACAAGGCCCCTCCTATCTAACCCTATCAACATAACCTTGCCTAACCCCATCAGTATAACCTTCCCCTCCTTCTCCCTCATGTGTTTATTTAGCTTTCGTTTACATGCATCCATTCAATCTGCTTTAGCTATTCATTGTGATAGCAGGTCACATACTCTCACCACTCTAGGTAAAGACTTGCCGCATGAACTCCTGGCTGAATTAATTAACTACTTGTATTTATGGACCTTACCCTATAGATTTAATTATCTACAGTTCAGAATCAGGTTTAATATCACTAGCATATGCTGTGAAATTCGTTGTTTTGTGGCAGGACTATAATTACAATATTAAAAAAATACAGTGAATTCCAGTTAATTGGGCCATTGGTTAATTGGGGTAACCACTTATTTGGGACATCTATTAATGAACAAAAACTAATAGAGAAAATAGCCTGGATTCCCTTTATTTCTGACACTATGCCATTTAATTGAGCCAGAAGACTGCTGTCAAGCAGTTTCTAACTAGTGTCAATCTTATGCACTTGTGCCACCGTTCGACACTACACTGTGCTTAGAGCAAACACTTTCTAAAGCTCGTCAGTTGTGTGTGTTCGTGTTCATAAAGCAGTGATTTTTGTCTCCCAAAGTTGGTGAGAAATAAGCAGTCAGACAATTCAGAACTGTTTTGCTGACTTCGGTTTCAAGGAGATGCCAGAAACAGCTAGGAGTGAAAATGAAACAATTTCACTACTTCAACAAGTTAGGCACTATGAAGAAATGAAGGTATCGATAATTATCTTGAATGTTACAATGGACATGAAGATTTGGAGGATGCAATCATTGAAAGCACTGTATGAAGGCAGTCCACTACCAGCACTAGGTGTCTGCGCTGATTTTGTTCATTTACAGTCAATCAAAAGAACACAGCAGTGTACACTGGATCAATTCTTCTGTCAATAATTATTAGGAACTAATACAGTTTTCTAGTGCTATAGTCCTATTGGTAATGTTTTAATTTGTTCTGTATTTAATTTAAATACATAATTTGTTACTCAATCAAAGGTAGTTTATCTTTTTTATACCTTTTTTAACTAATTCGATGAAACTTTGGCTAATTGGGGCACCTGCTTAGTTGGGCCAAAATGTACTGGTCCCGATGTGACCCAATTAACTTGAATCTACCGTATGTATAAAATTTAATTAAATAGGTAGTGCAAAAGAGAGCAACAGTTCCACACTTACAACTTCATAACTTAAAAATGTTTTTTTAAAATCAAGTTACATGTCACAACCTGCAGAAAAAAAGCTATGTAACTTTTCTTTATAGCCTCAATTCTTGTATCATCCTTTCATTTTCTTTATTTTCCCAATGTCTTTTGAAAATATAGATACTAGAACTGTGTAGAGTACCCTGATCAGAGTTCCTTACAAATTATTCACACTTAGCATGAGACACAACTGAAATCTGAGGTAGTGATGGGCCCGACTTATTCCATACTGTGCTATTGCAAATTGGGGAAGTTGAAACATTACATTTGGGAATTGGCAGGGATGGGACACCATATCCTAAGGACAATCCCTCTATTTAAGAAAGGAATTAGACAGAAAATAGGGAACTATTTTAGATTATAGACACCTGCCATGCTAACGTTGATGGTGGGGAAATTCTTGAAAGCTATATTAAATGATGAGATATCAAATATGATTTTGACTTCAGTCAACATGGAATAATGAAAGGGAAATCATGTTTGGCTAATCTCTTGGAATTCTTTGAGGATGAGGGGAACCCATGGCAGTGGTTTATTTGAATTTTCATAATGCATTAAATAAGGTCACGAGGAAATCTTCAGTCGACTAGGCCCTGTTTCAGGAGAAGACTGAGGAGTGACTTCAAAGAAGCAGACAAATATTTTCAAGGGCTGCATAGGGTAGATATGGAGAGGAAGAGGAGACTGAAATCTGGAGCAGGGAAATGGCCAGTTGAGTTTCTGGTTGAAGCCTTTCCTCTGTACTGGGGAGGGTGAAGAGGGTATTCTCCTGGTGAAGAATCTAGAACTAGTCATATTCACAAGATTAATTTTGGACTGAAATGAGAAATTTCCTTACCCAAAAGATGGCAAATCTTTTGAATTCTCTACCCTGCAGAGCTGTGGTCACTGATTACATTCAAAATAGAGACTGATAAATTTCTGGGGTATTGAGAGTAAAGTAAGGACATGCGATTGAGGTAAAACATGGCCGCTTCTGCTTCCTACCTGCCGGTATGTGAAAATGGTGAAGGATCGCATTCATGGTGTGATCAGTGTACATTATCTAGAGAATGATATATAGGACAGGGGGTACCCTCTCAGAGGAATGTGCAGAATTGGGAGTTGTATATCACCTGGCAGAAATTTCTGCCCATCTACATTAACCCCACCTTCTTCTCTGACTTGACTATTTAACTGTCTCAATGCTTCTTTGAGTTGTAACTTCATCACATACCTCAGCAAGCATGTTCCATACATCAGCCACTCTTTGATATTTATCTTGAATGGAAAACAAGACAGAAAGAAAATGAGATACAGATTAGTATTGAAAGTTTAAAAATAGGCAGGAGTTGTTGGATATAAAAGATTTGGAGGATTATGGACTAAACATAGGCAAATGAGACCAGCTTGCATAGACATCTTCGTTGTCATGGAGGAGTTGGGCAGAAGGGGGTGTTTACGTGCTGTATCGTTCTAAAAGGAGAAATCAGCCTGAGTGCTAGGACTCAAGGTTGCGCTCAAATGAGGGGGTCTGGGTGTGTATTTTTCTGCAGTTGGGCTGTATTGGGATCAGATACACAATAATCGGTGAGCTGCTGAGATTGGAATCACCTCGTGTTTTATTGGGATCAATTCAAACCCAAGGTCAGCATTCGTGCCCCGCGGGCACAAAGTGCAAGGATGAACTCGGGCGGATTTGGCGACAGAGGAGTTAATCCCCTCTGTAGCAGTAGTACGCTCGCGGTTTTGAGGCGGAGAAGAGGTTGGCGGAGAGACGGGACTCTTAATGTGAAGTCGAACATTTGGGGAAAAAAAACTGAGCAGACTGGCTCCAAATGCTAGCTCCGTGACACAATAAACGAGGATCCCTCACAGAAAAGCCGGTCAGAAAATAAGAGGGGAGGGAATGATGAGAATGAGCCTGTTCGTTCAGCAGGCGTCTGAGGCTGTGGAAGCGGAGGGAGAGCAGTCTGTTCCACAGCTACATCACTCGGCTTCTTGTCCGGGAGATATATTTACATAAAAAACAATAAAGAAATGTGAATTTAAAGCAAACACACAGACACACACACACACACAGAGCTAAGTTTAAGATATTTCCTCCTTGCTAACTCCTCAATTCCTTCTTTGTTATAAAAGAGCGGCTGGCTGAAGTCTCCTGTCATTCCTCGGCTCCATTCAAATATCACTGCGCCTCGCAAAAGCGTTGGTTGAGATTTTGGAGGAGAAATTAGAGATGCCGCAATGGACCTCAGTGCCCCAGGCGGGGGTGGGTGGGGGCGGGTTGGAAACCTATTTGTTAGGGTTCCAGTTCATGATTATTAGCCACTGACCCCTACTGGAAAATCACCAAGGTGCAAAATCAGCTCTCTCTCTCCCCGCGTCAGAAATGTTCCAACAGAACTCAAACCAACCTCGGGCAACAGTACCATTTTAACAGCCACTCCCATTTCCATGAGGATCAAATGTAGTCATTTGCACCTCCTCTGGGCCCTTCTATTGTTCGTATGCATGTACCATTAGCACCTTTTGTCATGCATAGGATCTCTTCAGTCATTCAATCAGTCCTGCCTTCCACCCTCACAGATCTCACGGTTCATCACTCCCCCACCCCGTTTTTTTTTCACCCCCCGGCACTGCAGTCGATGAGGAAAAAAATTCTTCCAAAATTCAAAACGGCTGGCCCATTGCAAATCCCATTCTACAGTAATTGAAAGACGCAGAAAATCTGCAGAAGCTGGAAATCCAAGCAACACACACAAAATGCTGGAGGAACTCAGCAGGTCTCGGCCAGAAACGTCTACTGTTTACTCCATTCCATAGATGCTGCCTGGGCTGCTGAGTTCCTCCAGCATTTTGTGTGTGTTGCTACAGTAATGGAGTGTATCTTTCTCCACTGAAATACTCTGACGCTGAGCCATGCACTTCTATGTCCCATTGATACTATGTTGAGGTTCTGACCCAATAATTCTCTCTTACCTTGCCTCAAGCCAACTGCTGCGGAACCCCTCCTCTTCGCTGTTCCTGCTCTTATTATCTGCCTATCACCTCCCCTAGTTCCTCACCTCCCTTTTATTTCATGGACCACTTACCTTTCCTGTCAGATTCGCTTGTCTTAAGCCCGTTATCTCTCATGTCTCCCAGCTACTTTCATCTCCCTCCTTCACCCACCTCCTGGAATCACCTATCACCTGCCAATTTGTACTCCTCCCTTTTCTGCCATATTCTGGCTTCAATTTCCTTCCTTTCCAGTCCTAATGGATGAAGGGTTTGGCCCACACTGTCAAATATTTCCCTCTGTAGATGCAACCTGACTTCTTGAACTGCTCCATCATTTTTTTGTGTATTGCTGATGAAGTTCCCAGCCTTCATTCCTTCATGATTGTTGGGTCTAACTCTTGAAATTTCCCACACAGCATAGATTATAGTAAGGCATTTGACAAGTCCTACTTGAGAGACTGATCAACAAGGTTGGAGCTAAGAGGATCCAAGGTATGTTGCCAATTTGGATCCAAAATTGGCTTAGTGATAGGAGCAATGGGTGCTAATGGCGGGTTGTTTTTGTGATTGGAAGCTTGTGACCAGTGCTGCACCATAGGGATTGGAGCTGGTTTGTCATACAGATTTGCTTATGAATATAGGATGTATGATCAGTAAATTGTAGATGACATAAACACTGGTGGTGTTAATGATAATATTGATCAGTTGATAAGATAGGCAGCGGAAAAATGGCAGGTGAAGTTTAAATCCTGATAAGTGAGAGGCTATGCACTTGCGAGGATCAAGAAGGATATGATATTGATGATGAATGGTAGGGTACTGAGGAATAAGGGTCCAGGGATTCCTGAAGGTGGCAACACAGGTAGATAAGGTGGTGAAGCAAACAAATGGGGTTTTTCTATTTAGTAGCCAAGGCATAGAATACAAGAGCAGGGAGCATTGGTTAGGTCACAGCTGGAGTACTGTGTACAGTTTTAGTTGCCCCTCTATAGGAAGGATATGTTGCCTGAAGAAGGTGCAGAGGACATTCACCAGGATGGTGTCTGGGATGAAGAATTTCAGTTATGAGGGCTGAATTTATTTCCCTTGGAACAGAGAATCCTGAATATAGAACATAGGACAGTACAGCACTGTACAGGCCCTTAAGCCCATGATTTTGTGCTGACCTTTTAACTTACTCCAAGATCAATCTAATGCTTCCCACCGTGTAGTCCTCCATTTTTCTTTTATCCTCGTGTCTCTTTAATGTCGCTAATGTATCTGCCTCTGCCACTGACCCTGTTAACATATTCCATGCTGCACCATTCTCAGTGTAAAAAAACTACCTCTGACATACCCGCTATACTTTCTTCCAATCACCTTAAAATTATGCCCCCTCATATTAGCTATCTCCACACCAGGAAAAGAAAAATGTGCTGGTTGTCAGCTCTTATGACTCTTATCATTTTACACACCTCTATCAAGACTTCTCTCATTCTCCTTCACTACAAAGTAAAGAGCCCTAGATTGATCAACCTCTGCTCATAAGACATACTCTCTAATCCAGGCAGCATCCTGGTCAATCTCCTCTGCACCCTCCCTAATCCAGGCAGCATCCTGGTGAATCTCCTCTGCACCCTCTCTAATCCAGGCAGCATCCTGGTAAATCTCCTCTGCACCCTCTCTAATCCAGACAGCATCCTGGTGAATCTCCTCTGCACCCTCTCTAATCCAGGCAGCATCCTGGTAAATCTCCTCTGCACCCTCTCTAATCCAGGCAGCATCCTGGTGAATCTCCTCTGCACCCTCTCTAATCCAGGCAGCATCCTGGTCAATCTCCTCTGCACCCTCCCTAATCCAGGCAGCATCCTGGTAAATCTCCTCTGCACCCCTCTAATGCAGGCAGCATCCTGGTAAATCTCCTCTGCACCCTCTCTAATCCAGGCAGCATCCTGGTAAATCTCCTCTGCACCCTCTCTAATCCAGGCAGCATCCTGGTGAATCTCCTCTGCACCCTCTCTAATCCAGGCAGCATCCTGGTGAATCTCCTCTGCACCCTCTCTAATCCAGGCAGCATCCTGGTGAATCTCCTCTGCACCCTCTCTAATCCAGGCAGCATCCTGGTGAATCTCCTCTGCACCCTCTCTAATCCAGGCAGCATCCTGGTAAATCTCCTCTGCACCCTCTCTAATCCAGGCAGCATCCTGGTGAATCTCCTCTGCACCCTCTCTAATCCAGGCAGCATCCTGGTGAATCTCCTCTGCACCCTCTCTTAAGAGGTATACAAATTATGTGGAGCATATATAAGGTAAGTAGGAGGAAGCTTTTCCCCATAGCAAAGATATCTAACACTAGGGGGCATTGATTTAGACTAATGTGTAATAGGTTTAAGAGAGAATCTGGAGAAAAATGTTTTCACCAAGAGGGTGGTTGGATCAAAGTTCAAAGTAAATTTATTATCAAAGAACATATATTGTATGTCAACATATACAATCCTGAGATTCCTTTTCTTGAGGGCAATCACAGTAAATAGAAGAAACACAAAAGAATCAATGAAAGATCACACCCAACAGGACAGACAACAACCAATGTGCTAAAAAAAATCAACAAACTGTGCAAGTACAAAAAAAGAGAGAAGGAAAAAAAGAAATGATGGATAGTAATAATGATAAATAAATAAGCAAATATGGAGAAAATGAGATGAAGAGTCCTTGAAAGTGAGTCCATAGGTTGTGGAAACAGTTCAGTGATAGGGTGAGTGAAGTCAAGAGCCGATGGTTGAGGGATAATAACTGCTCCTGAACCCGGTAGTGTGAATCCTCAGGTTCCTGTACCTTCTTCTTGATGGCAGCAGCGAGATCAGAGCAGGACCTGGGTGGTGGGAGTCCTTGATGAAGGATACTGCTTTCCTGTGACAGTGCTCCATGTAGATGTGCTCAGTGGTGAGGAGGGCTTTACCTGTGATGAACTGGGCCGTATTCATTACCTTTTGTAGGATTTTCCACACAAGGACATTAGTGTTTCTATACCAGGCTATGATGCAACCAGTCCACATACTCTCCACCACACATCTTTAGAAGTTTGTCAAAGTTTTAGATGACATGCTGAAACTACAGAAACTTCTAACAAAGTTGAGGTGCTCTCGAGCTTTTTTCATAATTGCATTGATGTGCTGGGCCCAGGACAGATCCTCTGAAAGGATAACATTGCGGAATTTAAAGTTGTTGACCCACTCCACCTCTGATCCTCCGATGTGGACTGGCTCATGGAGCTCTGGTTTCCTCCTCCTGAAGTCAATAATCATCTCTTTGGTCTTGCTGACATTGAGTAAGAGATTGTTGTTGTGGAACCACTCAGCCAGATTTTCAGTCTCCCTCGTATATGTTGATTCATCACTGCTCTTGATTTGGCCAAAGATAGTGGTGTTGTTGGCAAACTTATATATGGGATTGGAGCTGTGCTCAGCCTCCCAGTCATAAGTATAAAGCGAGTAGAGCAGTGAGCTAAGCACACAGCCTTGTGGTGCACTTTGCTGAGGGAGATGTTGTTGGCAATCTATACTGACTGGAACCTTCTGCCTTTGTGGGTGGTGAGTATCTAGAAAGTATCTAGATAAGCCCTAAAATCACCAAGGCATAGGCTCAAAGCTAAAGAGAATTAGTACACAATCAATTGCAGATGCTGTAACCTGGGCAAAAAAAACTATCTGCTGATGGACATCAGAGTTTGAACGGTATCTGAATGAAGGAAAGCTCCTGGAACAGAGTCTTGACCTGAAACATCATCTTTCTTTCCTTTCCCTCCACAATTGCTGCTCAACTGAGTTGATCAAGCAGTTTGCTTTTAGCTTCAGTGTAGATGGGTGTTTGATGTTCGGCATAGAGATGTGGGCTGAATGGTCTGTGTCTATGCTGCATGATTCTATGACTCCAGCAGCACAGTGGTGGTACTTGTCCCAGTTAATTGTTAACAATTATTATCGATGCACCATAGAAAGAATATTCTGCCTGGTTGCCTCATGGTTTAGTCAGACAACTGCTCTGCACCTGACCGCAAGAAACTGCAAGAGTTGTGAACACAACTCAGAACATCACACTAACCACTCTATTCACACATCTCGCAACCTCAGTAAAGCAACCAGCATAATCAAAGACCCCACCCACCCCACACATTCTCTTTTCTCCCCTCTCCCATTGGGCAGAAGATACAAAAGCCTGAAAGCATGTACCTTTACAAACAACTGAGGGCCCACTGATAGACAACTCCTTAGGAGAACATCTTACTTGACTCGAGTGATTACAAGTAGAAGACAGCTTCTACCCACTGTTATCAGACTATTGAACAGAACTTTTGTGCAATAAGATGAACTCTTGGCCTCACAATCTACCACATTATGATCTTGCACTTTTTTGTTTACCTGCAGTGCCCTTTGTCAGTAGCTTTTACACTTTATTCTGCATTCTGTAATTGTTTTACCTTATTCTAGCTCAGTGCACTGTGTAATGATTTGATCTGGATGAACAGTATGCAAGATAAGCTTTTCACTGTATCTTGGTGCATGTGACAATAGTAAGCCAATACCAAATCCAACACGAATACCTTCTCAAAGGCAATTTGTGATATGTAATCTGAAAATGGTGAAAGCAGTTTCACACTGCAAGCAAGTACGTTAATAGTCAAGTGAAGGGCTTCGATGAGGTGGGGGCATAGGCGGGGATGTTTCATTACAGAGAGATGTGTTTAACAGTGCTAAATCATCATGAAGAAATTGAAACTGATGAGGGGAAAATAACAGGATTTTTTTTTAGTCTAGTTGAAGAACAGAGTAAAGAGAAAGTCAGATTTGTCTTGTATTTCTCTGTTTTAATTTCTTTTTCCCCTGGACAGTCTGGGATGAGCAAGAATACTTGCTTTTAGACCTGGCAAACTGGCACCAGCACAAGGATAAATCTCCTTTAATTATTCGATAACCTATAATTAACATCAAAGATTTGAGAGGAAGTGCTAAGTTTTGAAGGTCTGTGATCCCACCCATGCACTTCAATCACTTCTCCTTCCAATGGCTCCAATCCTGGCAGCAGGAGTCAAATCCTTCCTCAAATTAATTCACTGAAACTTTGAACTTTCAAAGCATTTACTATTTAGTAAGATTTATATTACAATTTATTTACTTTGTAATGCATCTGCAGTTCCACAGGAAAAGCTTTGAGTTTTCTGGCCTACACTTTGCCAGATGTCATTTGATAATGTTCTTCACGTTTCCTCGTAGAGAAGCTTGTTATTCAGAGTTTACCATCTCTCTTGATCACTCACCTGTCCGGATTTGTGAGAACATGTTTCAGATCAGTGCTGCACCATTGTAAACAGCAGAAACAAGCTCGAATCACAAGCAGGAAAGCTAAGAGAGAAGCCACAAACTTGTGAGCAGTGAGCATTGGCATGGTCTGAAAGGGTAAAGCTTTCATGAGTGTGCATGTGAGAAAACATCACAATTAATCTTAGCTTTTTGAGCAGCATTCACTTCTTTTAAAATCTGCCTGATTCAGCACCTAATTTCATAAGGAGGCTATCTCTGGATTAGTTTTAAAAGATTAACCCTTCATGTCTTTTCTACCTGCGAAGTCTTTTCCCATAGCCATGTAATTTTATTCATTTTCTGGAATGTAAGGACTTCTCTTTGAAGTTTGCTACAGAACTTTCTAGCATCATGTTCAAAATCAAAGGAACTTGCTCTTTGGGAATAAACCCTCTTCATCTCTCCTCTGTTTATTGCCAATGATCCCATGTTTTCTGGTTGTTGTTTAATGGGAACAGTTTCTCCTTTTTTACAAAAACTTCTCACATGTTTAAATGATTCCATTAAGTTTGCCCTAACCTCTCTGCTTTAAAGACAGCAATTCATTCAATGCATGGATCTGAGCAATTTGCAGGGGAGTCAATATGGAAGAGGTTTGATGCCAATCCACCTAACTTGAGTGCGAGGATGAATCACTCCAAGCACCAAGCTGAATTGGTAAGATTGAGAATGACTTCAGGCTGTGTGGCCCAGTGTGTCGCTGTCCTAGAGTGAGACACTACCCGGTGCTTAGACAATTTAAACACCAGCCTAGACAGACTGGAAATCCTGAGTGTAGAGACGAGTGTTGGGCTGATTTCGCTCACTCTCCCGCGATGTCTGTTCTTCTCTTTGGTGGCTGTCGTCTCTCTGAAGTTTGCAGTGTTTGTTTCCCTGCTAATATGGTGAACTGAGATTGAGGCTTGGGCCTACTACTCAGGCTGCTCTGGGGAGCGGATCTAAGGACTCAGTCTGGTTCAGAATGCTGTTGTTTGCACAATTGTGTTTTTGTTCCCTCTTCTTCAACACAGTGGTTATGGTCTTTCTGTTTTTTAATTGGGTTCTTCGAGTTTCTTGCTTTGTGGCTGCCTGGAAGCAAACAGAGCTCAAGGTGTATAATTTATACATTCCTTGATAATAAATGTACTTTGATTGATTTGAATACCATCATTTCTAGTCCCATCCGCTGCTGAATTAGGATCAGAATCAGGTTTTTATCACTGACATACTGTATGTCATGAAATTTGTTGTTTTACTTCAGCAGTACAGTGCAATACATAAAATACAATAACAATAAAAACAATGAAAATGTAATATATAGTGCTAAAGAAGAGCAGAATAGTGAGGTAGTGTTCATGCATTCATTGTCCAATCAGAAATCTGATGGTGGAAAGGAAGAAGCTGTTCCTGAATTGTTGAGTGTGTGTCTTCAGGCTCTTGTACCTCCTCCCTGATGGTAGCAATGAGAAGAGGGATGTCTTGGGGTGAGGGAGGGGGGTCCATAATGATGGATGCCACTATTTTGAGATATCACCTTCTGAAGATGTCCTCAAATGTGGAGAGGTTAGTGGCCATGATGGAGCTTGCTGAGTTTACAACGGTCTGCAGGTTTTTATAATGTCGTGTATTGGCGCATCCATACCAGACAGTGATGCAACCAGTTAGAATGCTTTCCATGGCACATTTGTAGAAATTAGCTAGAGTCTTTGGTGTTTTTGTCAAACTCCTAATGAAATATAGCTACTAGCATGCTTTCTTTGTATTTGCATCAATATGTTGGGCCCTGGATAAATCTTCAGAGATGCTGACACCCAGGAACTTAAAACTGCTCACTCTTTCCACTGCTGATCCCTCGATGAGGACTGGTGTGTGTTCCTTCGACTCCCCCTTCCTGAAGGGCACAATCAATTCCTTGGGTCTTACTGATGTTGAGTGCAAGGTTATTGTTACAACCCCACTTAATCAGCTGATCTATCTTGTTCCTGTACGCCTCCTCGTCACCATCTGAAATTCTGCCAACAATGGTTATGTCATCAGCAAACTTATAGATGGTGTTTGAGATGTGCGTAGCCATGCAGTCGAGTCATGGGTAGAGAGAGAGTAGAGCAGCGGGCTAAGCACACATCCTTGAAGTGAGCATGTGTTGACTGTCAGTGAGGTGGAAATGTTATTTCCGATCTGTGCTGATTGTGGTCTGCCAGTAAGGAAGTCAAGGATCCAGTTGGAGAGGCCCAGGTTTTGAAGCTCCATTGCACTTTATCCAGATGAAAGACACACATTGGATAAGGTACTGATGTTGCTGGTTAACCGCCCATCCCCTACCTCAGTGGAAACTCATTGCAATGAGAAGAGTATTGAGTAGATACACCACCTGGTGTTGGGCAGCCCCCATGCCAACTCTTGAGCCTGCCTGCAAGAAAATAAATTTCAGGGTAGTATTTGGTGACATATACGTACATTGATAGTAAATTTATTTTGAACTTTGAACACTAGAACTTTGGCTTTTGATACCTTCCATCTTGCTCTTTGCCCCATTTTTATTCTTTTTAAAAGTGTGCCCTCAATCTGTTGCAGCAGAACACATTCTCATCAGCTGTCATATGGAGCCCAGGATCAGTCTGGTGTGGGAATATGTCAAGATTTTTTAAAAAAATCAATTATCCCTCTGATTGCTCTGTGCAGAGCAGAGATTGTTTAAGAGTCTGAACAGGTTCAGTGCTGAATATTAACCAGCCTGGAAAGTGATCAGAATAGTTATGAGTGACTGGCGTTTACCCATATGCAGTGTTCTGATCACTGATCTCTGCAGCTGAAGCTGTTGGCTCACAATCAGTCTCTGACAGGACCACTCAATCCCCTGGAGCCCCAACATTACCTTCAACCAGCAGCTTCATCAGAAAACAGTAAAACTGTTAGCCAGGATTTGAGAATGACGGTTCTCAGTATGATTATTTAAGGTAATAAGATTATTTAAGATACTTGAGGTACAGACATTGTTGGTAAGGCCTATAACATTATCCATCCCCAACTGTCCTTGAGAAGTTCATAAACTTTCTTTTTTGTGAGTTACTACATGGTGAAAATACTCATGCAGTGGAGAGTTCAAGGATTTTGACCCTGCATTAAAACATATTTTGAGGTTAGAAGGAAACATGGTGTACCTATATACCTGATGTTCTTGTCCGACCAGATTGCTGAGATCAAAAAGCAAAAAAAAAAATGCAGATGTAGGATAACTGAAATAAAATCAGGAAACTCTGGAGATGCTCAGCAGGTCGGGTAACATCCAGCTGCAGCTTCTAACAATCCCCAATAAGGGGTTGGAGCTGGAACTCCGGATCATTTGGGAGGCTGAGGGTGTGCTAGATAGGAAATACCGAGAGGTAGTTATACCCAAGGTGCAACACACAGGAAATTGGGTGACCATTAGGAAGGGGAAAGAGGATAAACAGGCAGTGCAGAGTACCCCTGTAGCCATCTGGTACATCACGTAACAACAGGTATACCACTTTGGATACTATTGCGGGGGGATGACCTAACAGAGGAAAGTCAGAGTGGTCGGGTCTCTGACACTGAGTCTGAATCTGCAATTCAGAAGAGAAGAGGGGAGAAGAGGTGATATGTGGAAAGAGGGCATTTGTTAGGGGAACAGAAAGGAGGTTCTGTGGGCGAAAATGAGATTCCCAGATAGCATGTTGCCTACCCGATGCCAGGGTCTGGGCCATCTTGGATTGAGTCCTCAGCTTTCTTAAGTGTGAGGATGAGCAGCCAGAGGTTGTGGCCCATGTTGGTACCAATGACATGGGTAGGAAGAGTGATGAGGTTCTGTAAAGTGAGTTCAGGGAGTTAGGTGATAAGTTAAAGGGCAGGATCTCCAGGATTGTGATCTCAGGATTGCAATCTGTGCCACATGCTGGTGAGGCCAGAAGTAGGAAAATTATACAGTTTAGCATATGGCTAAAGAGATGCTGTGGGAGGGAGGACACAAGATTTTTGGATCATTAGGCTCTCTTCCAGGGAAGGTGGGATTTGTATAGAAGAAACAGTTTGCACCCAAACTGGAAGGGGACTAATATCCTAGTGGGAAGGTTTGCTAATGCTTCCCGATGGGGGGGGGTGGGGGGAGTGGGAGAGGAGGATTAAACTTGAGTTACAGGGGGATGGGAACCAGAGTGCCAGACCTCAGACAAAGTTAGGAATCAAAAGGTTGAGCACGGTGTGACTAGTGTCCTGAGCTGTGTATATTTCAATGCAAGAACTATCGTAGGAAATGTAGATGAGCTCAGGGCATGGATCGACACCTGGAATTATGATATTGTAGCCATTAGTGAGACTTGTTTTCAGGAGGGTCAGGACTGGCAGCTCAGTATTCCGGGGTTTGAGAAATCAATGTCCATGCCATCAGGTTGGAGGCTACCCAAACGGAATATAAGGTGTAGTTCCTCCAACCTAAGTGTGGCCTCATCCCGACAGTAGAGGAGGCCATGGATAGACATATCGGAATGGGAATGGGTCATAGTAGGTGATTTTAACTTTCCACGTATTGACTGGAACTCCCACTTTGTAAAAGGACTGGAAGGGGAAGAGTTTGTCAGATGTGTTCAGGAAAGTTTCCTTAATCAGTACGTAGAAGTCCCAATGAGAGAGTGTGCGATATTTGACCTACTACTAGGGAACGAGACAGGGCAGGTAACAGAAGCTTGTACAGGGGAACACTTCATACCTAGTGACCACAGTGCCATTAGTTTCAAAGTAAAGATAGGTCTGGTCTGTGGGTAGAGATTCTAAATTGGAGAAAGGCCAATTTTGATGGTATCAGAAATGATCTGGCAAGTGTGGATTGGGACAGGCTGTCTTCTGGCAAAGATGTACTTGGTAAGTGGGAGGCCTTCGAAAGTGAAATTTTGAGAGTACAGAGTTTGTATGTGCCTGTCAGAATAAAAGGCAAGGACAACTGGTTTTCTGAACCTTGGTTTTCAAGGGATATTGAGCCCTGGTTCAGGAAAAGCAGGAGGTGCATCGCAGGTATAGGCAGTTAGGAACAAATGAGGTGCTTATGGAGTATAAGAAATGCAAGAGAACACTGAAGAAAGAAACCAGGAGGGCTAAAAGAAAGCAAGAGGTTGTCCTAGCAGACAAGATGAAGGAGAATCCTAAGCGATTTGACAGAGATGTATGTTGAGAGTAAAAGGATTGCAGGGACAAAATTGGTCTTCTGGATGATTAGAATGGTAAACTATGCGTGGAGCCAAAAGAGATCAGGGAGATCCTCATTGCAGTTTTTGCATCTTTATTTACTCACGAGATGTACACAGAGTCTATAGAAGTGGCTTCAACTTCACAGACCCTGCACAGATTACAGAGGAGGAGGTCTTTGCTGTCCGGAGGCAAATCAGGGTGGATAAATCTCCAAGGCCTGATAAGGTGTTCCCTAAAACCATATGGGAGGCAAGTGCAGAAATTGTCAGGGCCCTAGCAGAGATATTTAAATCATCTTTAGTGACAAAAGAGGTACCAGAGATTTGGAGGATAGCCAATGTTGTTCCACTGTTTAAGAAAGGCTCTGAACATAAACCAGAAAATTATTGGCCAGTGAGTTTGACATCAGTTGTGGGAAAGTTATTGGAAGGTGTTCTAAGGCACCAGATATATAAGTATTTGGATAGATATGGACTGATTAAGGACAATCACCATGGCTTTGTGCATGGTAGGTCATGCCTAACCAATGTTATAGAGTACTTTGAGGAAGTTACCAAGAAAGTGGATGAAGGCAAGGCTGTAGATGTTGTCTACATGGACTTTAGCAAGGCTTTTGACAAGGACCCACATGGGAGGTTGGTTAAGAAGGTTCAGTCAGTTGACATTCAAGGCTAGGTAGTATTGGAATAGACATTGGCTTTGTGGGAGAAACCAGAGAGTGGTAGTAGATGGTTTCCTCTCCGACTAGAGGCCTGTGATTGGTAGGATTGGTGCTGGGACCATTGTTGTCATCCAAATCAATGATCTGGATGATAATGGATCAGTAAATTTGCAGGTAACACCAAGAATGAGGGTGTAGTGGACAGTGAGGAAGGCTATCTTGGTGAAAAAATGGGCTGAAAAATGGCAGATGGAATTTAATGCAGAGAAGTGTGAGGTGTTGCACTTTGATAGGTCCAACTAGGGTAGTCTTACATTGTGAACGGGGAGGGCACTGAGGAGTGTGGTAGAACAAAGGGATCTGGGAAACTTCGTTGAAAGTGTTGTCACAGTGTTGTAAAGAGAGCTTTTAGCACATTGGCCTTCATAAATCAATGTATTGAGTATAGGAGATGGGATGTTATGTTGAAGTTGTGTAAGTTGTGAGGCCTAATTTGGAGAATTGTGTGCAGTTTTGGTCACCTACCCACAGGAAAGATGCAAATAAGGTTGAAAAAGTACCAAGAAAATTTACAAGGATGTTGCTGGGACTGGAGGAGCTGAGTTATAAGGAAAGATTGAATAAGTTAGTACTTTATTCCTTAGAAAGTAGAAGATGGAAAGGAGATTTGATCAAGGTATACAAAATTATGAAAGGTAAATGCAAGCAGGCTTTTCACACTGATGTTGGGTGGGACTACAATCAGAGGTCATGGGTTAAGGGTGAAAGGTGAGAAGTTTAAGGGGAACATGAGGGGAAGCTTAGTCACTCAGAGGGTCATGAGAATGTGGAACAAGCTGCCAGTGCATGTGTGCTTGATTTCAACATTTAAGTAAAGTTTGGATAAGAACATGGATGGTAGGGATATGGAGAGCTATGGTCCCGGTGCAGGGTGATGAGAGTCGGCAGCTTAAATGGTTTTGTCGTGGACTAGATGGGCCAAAGGGCCTGTTTCTGTGCCTGACTTTTTGATGACTCTGTAACTTTAGATGTAGAAATAGAGAGTCAAGAGACTGCTGACCCTGGAAATCTTGAGCAACAAACACAAAAACTAGAGGAACTCAGTGAATCAGGCAGAGCTATGGAGGGAAATGTTTCATGGCTCGAGACTTTCCATCAGGATTTGTGTGGAAATCATGGGTTTCGGAGATTCTGTTGAAACATTCCTATTGAGTTGCTAAAATGCATTTTATAGATAATGCATGTGATTGTCACAATTAAATAGTGGGATAAAGTGTACATTTGGAGCAGTGGGTGGGGCCATAAACAAATGGGTTGGATGAGTTGAGCTTCCTAAGCTGCTCTCATTCAGGCCCACTCATGACTCATATCTTGTAGATAGTGGAAAGGACATTTGCAGAAAAATGGCCAATCATATGCTACAGATTGTCAGCCTCTGACCTGTTTCTGAGCAAACAGTATTCGTGTGGTGAGTCCAAATAAGTTTCTGGTCAATGAGTCTCAGCATGTTAACAATGAAGAATTCAGAAATAGTAACCCAGAGGATGTCATGTGGAGTTGGTTAGACTCTAATTGTAAGTAGTTATAGATTGAAATTACGTAGCATTGACGCTGTGCTTTTTTATTAGTTCTTGCTTGAATGGTGTTGAGGTCTTGCTATATGTGAAGAAAGACTGTATCATTTTCTTTAGAAACTGCTTATGGTACAGAGCACTGTGCATCCCTGATTTTGCCTGCATGCTGGAGCTAAGGTCACGAGGAAACAACTGAAGAAGGTTGCATTTAGGAAACTACCCTAAATTACTCCTGTATTGATGTCCTGGGGTTGGGTAATAAACTCCAACAACCACATCAATCTTCTTTAGTGCAAGTTATTACTGCAGGCATTAGGCAGCTTTCTTCCCCTTGATTCCCATTGATTTTGGTTTTATTAAGACTCTTTGATACTGCATTTGGTCAATTGTTGTCTTGATGTCAAGGCTAATCACTTTCACCTCAATTCTCCAATTCAACTCTTTTGTCTATTGTTGGACCAGGCTTGTGATGACTTCTGAAGCCAAGAAACCCTGGCAGAACCCAAAATGGACATCAGTGAATGTGCTACTAGTGGTGCGTGTGGTCTGAAGTGCCATTTTGGAATTGGAGTGCTTTATATGCAGGGGATGTACTTGGGCAATTTTCCAGATCGGTGTCTTTGTTACTGAAACTAAGGTTAGTTTTATTTGTCACATGTACATCGAAACATACAGTGAGACGTGTTGTTTGCGCCAATGACCAACACGGTACAAGGATGTGGTGGGGGCAGCCCGCGAGTGTTGCCGTGCCCAGAATTTACTACTCCTAACTCATACGGCTTTGAAATGTGGGAAAAAACTGGAGCACCTGGAGGAAACCAACACAGTCACGGGGTGAATGTACAAACTCCTTACAGACACTGGTGGGAATCGTATACTGCAACGGGTTGTTCAAAACATGCGGCTAATACTGGAACAGTTTTCACCATCATAAACAGTCATTGCTGTGTCCATTTTTCCTTAAGGTGAAGTGGATGAAGTCCAGCTTCTGTGATGGTAGATATCACAGAAGGGTCCTTGTCTCTCACACATGCCTGGCTTTCACAATTTAAACATGGGAATGTTCATGAACTTTCCTGTCCTGTTTGTTCGTTATTGTCAGCCAGTTTCTGTGTTGCGCTGAAGGTAACAGTGAGTTTCATTATCAATATCTGTCTTTGACTGGAAGAGACTCCCTATATGTGGGAAGCAGACCTCGCGTTCAGGATGTTGCTATGAGCCTTTACTGCCCGAGGGCAGTGCAGGCTAAAAGTGGACCTTTGTCCCAAGATACAAGGCCCATCCTCTCATAGTCTTCTATTGATGATGGCTTGTAACTCTACCTTTGAACGTGTGTCATCTGCATTCTGAAGCTTGTCTGAGGCTAGGGTGACCTCCACTTCAGAGTGTAGTCATCACAGATCGAAGAGCTTCCCAGCAGCTCTGAAGGTTTGCTCCACTCCCACGGAGAGGTTGTCAGAGGTGAAATGCAACTGTGCATCAATATGCCAGCAGAGACTTTGGTCAATTGAGGAAAAGGGTATTTGAAGAACAATACCACAGACCTGGAATAACATTCCTGTCTACTAGGCAGCATGCATCCCTGTTCTCTCCTATGCTTCTGACCTTGGCTAACTACAGCCAGTGTGGAAATACACTGGATAAGTACCATCTACATACACTCTGCAGAGTCACTGCATTCACCAGAAGGATAAGCAAACCTATGTCAGTGTCCTCTCTCTGATCTGAATCCTCTAGTTGCACTCAGTGGGCTGCACTGGCGAGACCTATGTTGTTGCCATCTCTAAACAGACACACATCCTGGGGAAGAAATTACGAGACAGGCAGAGGAAAGGATTCAAAAAACATACACAGGATCTCCTTAAAGATTTCCTTTGGCCCCTGGAATCCCTAGTCCATGACCAGTAGAGAAGGAGCAGTCAGGGTGCTGTGGAGAATTTGTAGCACTGAAGTCCTGTGTAAGTGGGTTTCCTCTGACTGTTCTGGTTTCCTCCCACATTCCAAAGACGCATTGGTTAGTGGGTTAGTTGGTCCCACCATGGTTGTAATTGGGCCCACCAAGAGGACCACAATCTTGTTATAATTTCGAGGTTTGCGTGCCTCGGTGACCAGGAGAGCTGTGTTGGCTGGAGTCAGGGCTTTATGCTTTGCCTCTTGGCAGGGTCACCCATGCCAAACAGGTGAAAGGATAGAAGCCAGACTAGGAGTGGTCCACTGGTCCTCCAGGTTCGTGGGTTCACTCAGGGCTAACATCCCTGACTGGTCAAACAAAACTGTTACGGAAACAGCAATGAAGAATCCTTCTACATCTGAGTGTGATGGTATTCCTGAGTCTCCACCCGGGATTTGCATGACCGACAGTAGTGAAAACTGAGAGGAAACTACTGACATGACGAAGGAAGCCCTGAACACCGCCAGAGATGGAGCACCTTCATTGCTGCCCTGAATGCCAACGGCACAACAGGCAAGAAGTTTGTAATTGGGCAGCACAGGCTTGTGGGATTGAAGGGCCTGGTATCTCTGTATCTCTTAATAAAATAAATAAGCAGCAGAAGGGTGTAACACCTCAAAAGTTATCACCTGCCTTGTCAGGTGTCTCCTGCTCCATCTCTGGAAGAGACTGTAGTTCCCACATTTGCCATATCAGAATCCACAAAACCAGAATAGAAGATGTGTCATTGTTAATTCCAAGCACTTATGACAAGATGCAACAGGACTGTAACACATTGATCATGCAGTTTAGCTCCACTAACTGCATGCTCTCTCTGTTCCTCAGCATGTACATGCTCCTTTGCTGTAGTTTCATCTGGCTGGGACTTTGTGTTCACCCACTCACGTGACATCCTAACCTACTGCCGATGTCTATACCAGATGCTGTGCTCATCTTTGTTATCATCCTGTTTTCTTATTGTAGCTTAGCACAATCAAGTGGCTGGTCGTGCCATTTCAGAGGGCAGGTGAGGAACGACCGCATTCCTGTAGGACTGGAGTTGTGTAGCACCAAATCTAATCATGTGGGCAGATTTCCATTCCGAAAGGAAATTGATGAGTTTTTACAATAATTCAGTGATTTTATAGTCACCATTACTAAAGATAGCTTTTTATTTCAGCTTATTTAATTAACTAAACGTAAATTCCCAGATGCCATGGTAGACTTAATATGTTTTATTATATTAATATATAATTCCATAAGGGATGAGAGATGAGAGATAGAGAGAGAGTGTGGCGTTTTCTGGGGAAGGGAGAAAGTGATAGGATGGAGAGAGAGAGTGAGAGGGAGAGGGCCAGAGAGTGTTCTGTATTTATGTATATTTTGACCCTCACAGGTTGCTGCTGAGCTTCCCTGTGTGTTATGTACTGAAAGTGTTGTGAGAGGGCATTCTGGATAGGTGACTTACAAGCAAAATAAACAGCTACACGTTTGTTTCTCCTCCATCTCTTGCGTGTGTTATTCACGACCACCCGGCTTCCCAGAACCACAAACATAACAACCGGCGATGAGGTGACAAGTCCTCATGAACCTTTTATTGTTTCGTTCCTTTTGACAAGAATAGTCCGGTGTAACACTGGCAGGGTTGGGTACCGCTGTGTAATGTGGGTGAAAGAATTGGGCACTGGAAGCATGGTGAGTGAAGAATCCGAGAGGAAAGAACGAGAATGGGACGGTTAAATAAAACAAATAAGAGAGGGAAAGAGAGAGACAGATAACTGTTCTGGAATGTGATCGTGTTTGAAAATGGCGACAATGTTTGGGAGTTTGGGGCTGTATGGTGAAACGACAAAGCAATGGAGTTCATATACTGAAACATTTGAATATTTTGCACTGGCAAATCAAAATTCAGATGATATTCATGCTCTAATTTTACTGACTGTGATGGGTGTAAATATGTTAAATTTATTACGCAGTCCAATGCAATCACCTGGTGATAAGCCTTATAAGGACATAGTTAAAGTCTTAAAGGACCACTATTCATGTAAACCTTTGATGATTGCTGAGAGGTTTAGAATTCATAAAAGGAATCAAGAGGAAGGTGAGACTATTTCAGTTTGCTGAAGCAGTTGTCTGAACACTGTGATTTTGGGCAGTGTCTGAATGACACGTTTACATGATAGACTCATACGTGGTTGGTGTAATGAGGCAATGCTTACAGAAGACAGACTAACGTTACAGAAGGCAATTGAGATTAGGACAGTACATCTATGGAGATGGCAGCTAAAGAAGCACAGCTGTTAAGAACATCTCCCCAAGTTCATAAAGTTTCTACTGACTTTAAGAATAAGACACCTCTTGGCAATTAATGCCACCATTGTGGCAAAACTGGGCATTCAGCAAAAGGATGCTGGCATAAGGATTTAGATTGCTGAAGCCGTGGCAAAAAGGGAAATATTGAACATGCATGCAAAAGTAAAAAGACCTGTAAAGCAAAAGCACTGTAATACAGAAAAATGACTTTTGTAAAAAGAGAAATAAACATGTGAACAAGATGGAGCATACTGAGAACAGACTGAGTGACTCTCACTCTGTGGTTGAAGAAGATCTGCATGTTTTGTCTGTTTCAGGACACAATGACGACTACTGGGTGAACCCCGCTGTTGGGTAGGGCCACAGTAAACTCTGAGGCTGCAGTGTCAGAGACAATATACAAGGGGCAATTGCAGCATGTCACCCCAGAAGGAGCACGTTTGACTTTGAGGACTTACACTGCTGAGGTTATTCCCGTGAGGGGAGTAGTACACGTTACAGTGGAGATTAACAAACTTCCACTCTGCATTGTTAAAGGTAGTTATCCAGCACTTCTGGGCTGCATCTGGTTAGAGCAGCTCAAACTCAACTAGCACAAAATGCACTTGACTGATGGGAGCACTGATCTACAAGTGGTATTGAAGCAACATGCAGAAGTATTCAACAGAGTATGAAAGAAGCCCGACATAACACTCAAGTGCCTGAAGACAAGACCTGTTGCATACACACTCAAAAGCCAAAGGTAGAGGCTGAACTGGAAAGACTGGGCCAGAGTAAGGTATTGGAACCAGTGTTTGTAAGTAAGTGAGCATCTCCAATGGTTCCTGTCCTAAAAAGGGATGGGTCTTTAAGGTTTTATTAGAACCATTAGCCTGGTTCTTACGGCTGAATAGTACCCTCGTCCCCTCATTGGCTGGAGGACAGACACTCAGCAAGATTGACTTGTGTCAAGCCTACTTGCAGATGCATGTGGAACCAGAGTCACAGGAACTGTACACCATAGTGTCTCACAAAGGAATGTTCAGGAGCTGAAGACTTTCGTTTGGTATCATCTCAGCTCCAGCACTTTTTCAACAAGCAATGGACCAGATCCTGAGCAGGTTGACATGGGGGCAATGCAACTCGTGTGACTTACTTATTACTGGGAGAAATGAGCGTAAGCAACCCCAAAACTCGGATGTTACAGTACAAAGGCTCAAGGAACATGGGCTAAGGGTCTGGAAGGACAAGTGTGAGTTCTTTCTACCTTTGATTGAATACCTGGGCCACATGATTGACAACTTGGGGCTTCAGAAGACACCATCAGAGGTGAGGGCAATCATGGAGGCTGCTTCACCACAGAATGTAAGCCAATTAAGATCTTTCTCAGGACTACTAACGTACTACACAAAGTTTGTTCCTAACCTAGCTAGCCTGCTGAAACCACTTCATGAGCTTTTAAATAAATCAACACAATGGCAGCGGACAGATCGCTGTGAAGAGGCTTTTAAAAAGGCCAAAACAGCTTTGTCACAATCTGAGGCACTCACACACTTCAAACCGTCATTGCCCATACAGTCGGCCTGCGACATATCACCCTGCGGTGTGAGGGCAGTTATCTCAAACATCACGCCATCGGGAGAAGAGCATTTAATCGTTTTTGCATCGTGGACATTAAACAAGTCAGAACCAGACAGAGCAGGAAGCACTCACAATTGTCTTTAGGAAATCCCATCAATTCCTCTTTGGTCAGCAATGCACACAACTGACAGTTCATCACCCCTTAGTGTCACTTTTTGGTCCTCATGCAGGCATTCCTTCTCTGGCTGCTAGTCAAATGCAACTTTAGGCTCTGCTACTATCTGCACATCAGTACAATGCAAAATCCAGGAGGCCTGAGCACCATTTGAATGCAGATGGACTATCCACACTTCCTTTTGTCTGTTACAGCTCCAGAGCCACCCTGAAAAGAGAACTTTTACTTCAAGGAAATACCTTTGGCTCCGATAGCTGTGGCCCAAGTCCAGAAGCACCCTGTTTTATTTAAAGTGGTGGACCTGGTAACTTACAAATGGAAGGGAGAGCCAACCATGGAAGTGAAACCTTACCAGGCTCAATGGAAGGAGCTCACAGTTGAAGCAGGACGTTTACTATGGGGCTTCTGTGTTATCATTCCTCCACCATTAAGAAAGCAAGTGTTTGACAAGCTAAATGTAGGACTCTGTGGTGTAGTATGCATAAAAGAAATTGCACACAGCTACTTTTGGTGGCCAGGACTGGATGTAAGCATTGAGAGAAGGCCAAAGCATGTCCACATTGTCAGCAAGTGTGAAATGTTCCTCAACTTGCTCCTTTGCATCTATGGGAATGGCCTGAAGGACCATGGCAGAGAATTCACATAGATTTTGCAGGTGCTGCAGAAAGCCACTTGTTCTTGTCTCAGAAAATGGCCCGAGGTTGTCGTCATGAAGAGCACGACATATGAAAAAAGCACCGAGCACCGACATTCCATCTTCAGCCATTTTGTGCTTGTAAGTGACAAAGGCCCACAACTCTGTCTGAAGGGTTCAAGGTATTTATGATATTCAGCACATCAATCAACACCATATCATGCAGCCACTGGTGGCCTTTGCTGAATGATTCATACAAGCAGAGAAACGAGCCCTCAGGACTTCAGTGGGAAGCGGATTCCTCAACCAGAATCTTAGCACTTTCTTGCACCTCACACCACCACCAAAATGGGCCCAACTACGCACTGATGAAAAGATTGCTTTGCACCCGACTTAGACCCCCAAACAGAAAACAGATTGTACTAAATGAACAGAAAACACAAGCAGAGAGACATGCCAAGGCAGCATACAGAAGCTTTTGCCTGGAACTACATCTCGGGAACACAGTGGATACCTGTGATGGTGGTAACACAAACTGGTCCCGTGTCATACACAGTGGAAACTAGTAACCACAACATCTGGAGAAGGCATGTTGATCAGCTATTGCCCATTTCTGAGGCCGCTGAAAATGAACACAAACTGACTAATCTAGACCCAGTTGTAAAAATGGGATAGTATTCTGAGACAACTTCTGCAGAACCTCCATTAAGATCAAATGACACAGCCAGTGCTCCCCCATCACCTGCGTTTTCTGAGGAGCCCCTATTGACAATATGGTACCCAAACCACAATCTATACTGTACAGGCATCACCAAGAGATTCATCTCTAGGTTGTTGGTACCCTCACAGGAACAGATGGCCTCCAGACAGATTAAATCTCTAGTTTAGTGACTAACCCTCAGCACATGGGGCAGAATAATCCCCAGAGTTATGTCTGGGAATAGAGACAGTCTACCCTTTTCTCCTAGTTAAAAAAAATGTTTTTGTTGTTGGTTGAATTTGATGATTATTCCATTGTATGTTAATAGATCAGAAACTGGTCTGTGTCCTGGAAGGGAGAGAAACCTTTAAAATAAGGAATGAGGGATATGTTCTGTGTTCATGTATATTTTGACCCTCACAGGTTGTTGCCAAGCCTCCCTGTGTGTTATGTACTGAAGGTGTTGTGAAAGGGTATTCTGGGTAGGTGACTTACAAGTAAAATAAACAGCTACACGTTTGTTTCTCCTCCGTCTCTTGTGTGTGTTATTCACGACCATCTGTACCACAAACATAACAGAGAGAGAGAGAGAGAGAGAGAGAGAGAGAGAGAGAGAGAGAGAGAGAGAGAGAGAGAGAGAGAGAGAGAGAGAGAGAGAGAGAGAGAGAGAGAGAGAGAGAGAGAGAGAGAGAGATGCACAGACAGATAGCAAGGGAAGGAGGAGAGAGAGAGGGACATTTACTAAGGAAGGAAGAGGGAGGAAGAGATAAAGGATGGAGAGACAGGGAAAGAGACAGAAAAAGGGAGAGAGATAGAGACAGAGAAGGATAGAGAGGGAAGGAGAGTGAGAAGGAGAGAGAGAGAGAGAGAGAGAGAGAGAGGAGGGGAGCGAGAGAGCAGTTGCTGATGGAGGGAGTGAAAGAGAAATGATCACTGTGGGTGATCTCAATTAAAGCCAGTTGGCAGTGAGTATTTCTCTGATGCTGTAGCTCAGCAAGCATCAACACTTTAAATGTAAAGCTGACTAATTTGAATGAACACTTCTTGTACTGAGCTGACTGCATAAAGTTAGATACTGAGGAGCAGCTAGCTGTCCCTGCTACACACTGAAAGTGTCTTGTTCTTGGTTCTTGATGCAGGTATCTTAATGACTTAGTGCAGATGTGGTGATTTGGTGTCAAGGAGCCTTTGAGATTGAACATGAGAAGGTAGGAGCAGGAGTAGGCCCCTCAGCCCCTCAAGCCTGCTCTCCTATTCAGTACAATCATGACTGTTCTGTCCTGGGCATCAACTACTCTTTGTGCCAGTTCCCCATACTCTTAATTACTCAACCTACAAAAAATTAATAAACCTTTAAAATAAATGGGTAAAGCCCTCCCCACTGTTGAGCACATCTACATGGAGTGCTGTCGCAGGAAAGCAATGTCCATCATTAAGGACCCCCATCACCCAGACCATATTCTCCCCTCGTTGCTGCCATCAGGAAGAAGGTACAGGAGCTTTCGGACTCACACCATCAGGTTTAGGTACAGTTATTACCCCTCAACCATCAGGCTCTTGAACCAGAGGGGATAACTTCACTCAACTTCACTTGCCCCATCACAGAACTATTCCCATAAACTGTGGACTCACTTTCAAGGAGTCTTCATCTCATTTTCTCAATATTTGTTGCTTATACTTATTTATCATTATTACTATTTCTTTTTTCTCTCTTTTTTTGTACTTGAACAGTTTGTTGATTTTTTTTTGCACATTGGTTGTCGTCTGTCCTGTTGGGTGTGGTCTTTCATTGATTCTTTTGTGTTTCTTCTATTTACTGTGATTGCCCTCAAGAAAAGGAATCTCAGGATTGTATATGTTGACATACAATATATGTTCTTTGATAATAAATTTACTTTGAACTTTGATCCAACTGCCCTCTTGGTGAAAATATTTTTCCTCAGATTCTCTCTTCAACCTGTTACACATTTGTCTAAGTCATTGTCAGTGCGTTGATCTCAGAGTATTGACGGCCGTGACTTTGTTGCAATGTGCGAGCACTCAACAGTGTTATTTCAGCGTCGATCTCACTGTGAGCATAAATTGACCTCAGTGCCTTGGGATTCCTGTGGGGCGTTGGGTAGTCACAGTGTAACTGGAGGAAATGAGAGGAAGGATATTAGGATTGATTCAGGGAGGTAGTGGAAGGGTATCAGCACCTTTGGCATTTTTATTTATTTTACAGCCCGGTAACAGGCCCTTCCTGCTAGTGAGCCCGTACCACCCAATTACTCTCATGTGACCTAGTAGCCCCATATGTCTTTGGGATATGGGAGGAAACCGGAGCACCCGGAGGAAACCCATGCGGTTCATGGGGAGAACGTACAGACTCCTTACAGGCAGCGGCGGGAATTGAACCTGGGCTACTGGTGCTGCAATAGCATTACGCTAACATGTGTTATCGCTGAGGTTGATCTGAGCTAAAACCTGCTGACAATTTTTCTGCCAGTTACTGGCGCTGGGGCTCTGCCACTCTCTGCAGCTCGCTGAATGTCAACACTTTAAGTGCAGAGTTAATTAATTTGATTGAATGTCATGCATTGCACCAGGCTGGATACAGATGGCCTACCTTTGCCCTTACTACAGAAGTGAGAAGTAAAGCAGCTAGTTCACGCTGTCCTCTTAATCCACTACATGACCAGCATTCCTGGCATTCCCACTTCTGCCCTTCCACGCTGTCTCTCTCTGGTACACTTCAATTAAGCCTGCTGATAGGTAAAGGCCTGGATTACTGATCTTTCTATTAAACAGTACAGCAACCAGCACCATCTATATCTGTTGATGCTCCTTAGCTATTCCCATGGCTAGTCTGAAATTAATGAAAGCATTTAAGTCTCTCTCTTGCAGTTGCTGTCCACATCTTGCACCTCAGCCTTGGTACATTGGTGTGGTCTTTGGTGCCAAGTGCCCACAGTAAGTCAGTGCTGGTTTTACTGTTGTTATCAGGTCCTTCCTGTGGTGTTATTCATCTCTTGGTGTCTTTGTCCTGGTATTAAAGGTGTGGTCACAGTGTAGTTCCAGTGAATATGTCACATATTTGTGCCATGAGACGCTGACACATATCTGTCATGCCAGTGTCTCATCACAACGTCTTCGGGGTGACGTGGTGGTTAGTGCAACACTTTACGTCGCCAGCGATTGGAAGCTTTGGCTTCAGTTCTCGATTCTGCCTGTAAGAAGTTTGTATGTTCTCCCTGTTACCACGTTTGTTTCCTCTGGGTGCTCCCATATTCCAAAGGCAGGCTTTACAAGTTGTGGGTTAGCCATAGTGAGTCATGGGCATGCTATGTGGTGACACCCAGTGTCAAGTATCTTCAGACGTGTGGGTATTTGACGCAAGCGATGCATTTCATTGTATGTTTGGATGCTTTGATGTACATATACAAAAAAAACCAAGTACGTTTATTATCAAAGTATGTATGCTATATACAACCTTGAGAATGGTCTCCTTACAGGCAGCCGCAAAACAAAGAAACCCAATAGAATCCGTTAAAAAAAGACTGTCAAAAATCCAGTGTACAGAAAAAAACCAAATCCACTTCCAATCAAGATGGCGCCTGCGTACAATGCTCCCTCAGTCAACATCTTCCAAATAGCTTATGAAAATGGCTTCTTTACTTCTCTTACATCTGTTTTACACCTTAAATGTGTTTCTGGGACCGTTAGAGGCTATGATTTACAGTTTGAGTGACCCAGCACTTTGCTGTCTCTGAGGAGATTCTGAGAAGCGAGCTTGATACTTGGATGGACTTAACGCAAAGAAGATTCAAGACAGGGTGTGAGCCGATGTTGAACTCTATTTCACCAGCTAAAGTGTCCATTAATCACTGATTAAAGCATTGAGGAAGATTGAGACATTGAGGTGAATGTGGAGGGCGAGCGAGAGTTCAGCAAAAGAACTGACTTCCTTTTGATCGCTGCCAGAGAAGGAGTCTGAGTGACCTATTGCTGTGGTAGGCGATTAGGCCTCTTTCCCTCGTGTGGTGTCCTTTTTGATGAATGTTGGTGATAACGGAGGAGGTTATCATGGTTCTGCGTTTGTGGATTGGACTATAGCAGATTTGAACTGCAGACTTTCTCAGACTTATTATTTTTATATTCTGTGTTTTTTATTGCCCGTTCCTTTTCCATTTTGTTTTCTGTTAGTTTTTTTACTGTGGTGGGGGCGGGTTGGTTGGCTTTGATGTTTCTGTCTGAACGGCTTTCATGTTCTTTCATCGTTTCGTGGCTATTGGAGAAGACAAATCTCAGAGTTATATATGGATACATGCTTTGATAATATATAATATTTGAACACTTGAACCTTTGAATCGTGCAAACAATAAAAGTAAGCAAATAACATGCAGAGCTGAAGTTCATAAAAGTGGGTCCACAGCCACGAAACCAGTCACAATCGATCCAGGAGCCCAGTAGTTGCAGGCCACAGCCTCAGTTCAGCACAAAGACGAGTCAGTCTCACTGAGCAGTAACTAAACACTGGCCCGTCCCTCACCTCTGGCCCTGACACCCTAAACCTTTCAATCTGGTCCAGCACTTAAATTGGCCGAACCTTGAGTCATTCCTCATCTTGAATCTGGGCCCGGGCCCTGCCAGTTCAACTTTGCCTCATCTCAGACCTGCCACATTCAATCGCTCCAGCAATGGCCAATCATTGACTCATTCCCGGCTCTCAGGCTTCGGCCCCGCTGGCTCTATTCAGCCCGTACCCGCCAGTCCGCAACTGTCCTGCACCTTTGACACTTCAGTTCACGCTGCAAAAATGCCAGGTCACGCTCAAAAGCTCGACTCCAAAAGGAACTTACCGGCTATTGACTGCAGTGATTGTGCCCAAGAAAAAGTGTGATTAGCAGAGTAATTTATAGTTTTGTTTGCTACCAGCAACTCGTCTCTGTGCTTCACTTTTTTCCTTATACTATCTCAATGCAATTGTTCCTTTTTGCACTTTGGGGCGCATCGAGCATTTTTGTCGCACTTGTGTGTTTTTCACAAGACTGAGTTGCTAGCTCAACGCTCAGCCCAGCACAGACGGAAAGTGTGCAGGGAGCTGGCTGGATTCGAACCCGAGTTTATTCAGCTCGAAGTCCTGTGTTGATGCCACCACACCACCACCTGGCCCTCAGTGCAATGGTGTGATGAAATGATCTGTGTGGAAAACATGCAAGGAAAACTTTTTCACTATATCTCAATGCATGTGACAATAATAAACCAATTATTTGACAAATAAAGCTAATCTTTATTTTTTTGTGTTTGGCTGCCGCTGTCTCAAAGTGATAGCCTAACAGGGTCTTGGTGTCAGTGCTTATGTGATGATCACACTGTTGGTCTTATTACTGCGACAGTGTTTCATATTGGCAAAGTAAGAAATAGCAAATTGGCAAATGGGTTTATTATTGTCACATGGACTGAGATATAGAGAAAAAAAATTTCTTGCATGCCTTCTGTACAGATCATTTCATCAGACCGTTGCATTGCGGTAGTGCAAGGGGAAAGATAGTAGCAGAATGTAGGATATAATGTCACAGCTACAGGGCAGGGGCATTGCAGGTAGACAATAACAATGAAGTAGATTGTGAAGTCAAGAATGCATCTTATTGCACGAGGGAATTTAATTAGCCTTATCACTGTTGGATAGAAGCTGTCCTTCGACCTGGGGATACGTGCTTTCGGGCTTTTGTACCTTCTGCCCAATGGGAGGAGGGTAGAACAGAGAATGTCCAGGGTGGGGGATTAGTTGGCTGCTTTATCAGGGCAGTGAGAAGTGTAGACAAGAGTCCGTGG
This sequence comes from Hypanus sabinus, assembly GCF_030144855.1. Lineage (NCBI taxonomy): Eukaryota > Metazoa > Chordata > Chondrichthyes > Myliobatiformes > Dasyatidae > Hypanus > Hypanus sabinus. The sequence continues at coordinate 12,234,140 of NC_082739.1, read as the reverse complement.
TGGGGAATTAGTTTCCGTGATGCGCTGAGCTGTGTCCACAACTCTCTGCAATTTTGTTGACTTTATAGTTTCACAGGCTTTATGCATTGGAGTTGACTTTGGTGTCAATGGTGGTATCACATTGTTAGGATCTCAATGGGAATGTCAATCTCAGTGTTTCCATCTCCGATTCAGCGTATTGGTGTTAAGGAGTTGCTGTCGTATTGTTGGTACATTCATATCACGTTGCGCCTTGGTGTCTGGATATCTTGTTCTCACAGATAGAGGATAGTAACAAGTCCTTGCTAACCATCAACCACCCACTTACTAGAATCCTACATCAGTTCCATGTTGTTCTCAGCTGTCTGTGATGGTTTCACAGTGTGTCATGTTCCTCTGTCACAGGCTCATTGTGGCTGATGTAAATGCTCTAGTGCCATTTCCACTGCTGGCACATCAACACCTTGGCACCTTGGACAGACTTTCCAGGACTGATCAGTTATCAGTGCCTCTGATTACATGAATCGCTGCAAGTGGAGTGTGGCTGCATCTCTTGATGCTGAATACCATCATAAATTTCTCAGCACGTATTTCAAACTTTTACTGTTTAAGAAGCACTTCATTTGTGAGGACCAGTGCAATGGAACTGTGCCTCAGTGATGGTCTCTGCAGTGGAATTGTACCCAGTTGGAGTCAGCACCAGTGGAACCGTACCCAGTGAGGGTCAGTCCAGTGGAATGTACCCATTTGGAGTCACTGCCAGTGGAACCGAGCTCCAGTGAGGATTCATGTCTCAGGAATAGTATAGTTAAGAGTCACTCCTTGTGGATTTAAACCAGGCATGGGCAAACTACGGCCCGCGGGCCATATGCGGCCCGTTAAGCTTTTTAATCCGGCCCGCAGAACTTGATGAAATTATATTAATAAACCTTGTTAATGTTTTTTCCCCGCAATTCTGGTGTCTTCCCAATAGATGACGCATTCTATATACATTGACCTTTGTTGAGGTGCAGCGTATTACTCCACATTTGCGCTTTACTTTGTGACCTTGTGGCGACCCATTTCCTGGCACATCCGAACCGGCTCACAATTAGCCAGCGTTCCAGCTAAGGGAGATAGCCTGCGGGGATTTGCGAGCACAGAGCTCCGCATATTGGCGCGCTCTCACTGTTCTGTCATTGTGCGGGTCGTTGTTGAGTTTTGGCACAGGGGACAATTGAATAAGAAGGAGCAGGACAAGTAGACCTGCATTTCCTACCGTTTTTGAAATAAAGACAGTCAGGAGGAGAGTGATGATGATAATATCTTGAAGGATAACAGAATTTTCAGTGCTTTAAAATAATAACTGTTACTATTAAAAAAAGCTGTATTTTATTCATTTAATTTTCAGTGTTTTAAAAGACATTTCAATAAATAGCTAAATACCACGGGACTTCAAAGACAGATATTTTGTTGTAATGCATTTGTTCATTTTCAATTGAAATTAAAGCACATGTTTTCTACATATCCCATGATATTTTATTTTCTCTTATGAGGTGTATTACCAAAACACTCCGTCCATCTGCTCCTGGTCCGGCCCCCCTGTCAAATTTTAGAACCCTTTGTGGCCCTCAAGTCAAAAAGTTTGCCCACCCCTGATTTAAACCAAGCGTCAGTATCTTTACATGACTCTTGGTTTAATAGTGATTCCTAGACACCGTTTTTTAAACAATGAGGAAAGATTACCCCAAACATGCTTTGTATTGCCTGGAATTTGAAAAGATGATCTGACTGGCTTTGACAATATCAGGGGTATCTGATGGGGTACATAGTCAAATGCTATTGCTTCAGGTCGAGTCCAGGCCTGTGGGAGATTGACTTGGTTGTTTTTCTTGTGATCGCAAGGCCCGGTTGGTCGCTGGTAATGTGGAATACTGCAAGTCTGGTTCGCTGTTTATTGGTGGGGGAGCTGAATGGCCTTGATTGTAACAAGGACTAGACCCCATGCAGTGGCGTCTCTGTTTTCAGCCACTTAGGAGAGTGGCGTCGGAGTTGGTGCCTGCAGATGGTGTAGTATGGCACCCATGCTGACATTGGTGCTGCCCTCCAGTGTTCACTCAGTGGAAGACAAGCTGGATTGCATTCGTCTGCAGACTGCTGCAGGCTTGTTCTTGCCAACAACATTCATGGACTCAGGGATTTGGGCTATATTATATACATTTTTTTGTGTGACGGTATGTTTACTGCTATCTTATATGTGCTACATGTGTCTTGTGCTGTGTATGATTGTTGGTACTGTGTTTTGCACCCTACCCTTGGAGGAATGCCGTTTCATTTTGCTGTATTCATGGGTATTCTTGTATGGATGAATGACAATTAAACTTGAAGTTGAACTTGAAAATTTAGGACCAGGCCCCTGAGAAAAATCTTCTATATGCAGAACCTGGGTGGTATTTGAGGCCCTCTTTCTCAAAGGACATTTGTTATTTGGACAATTGGTAACTTAGTATCAAAGATCTAATCTGCGAAACCAAAGGAATGGGAATGGGGAAGAAGGGTAATTGAGGCAACATTGGTAAAATGTATTTGGACGGCAGTACACTCAGACAATCAAGCAGTCTTCTGTTCCTACATTCCTGAACCTTTTTACATTCTGGCCACACTAATGTATTTATAAATATTTGTTCCTTGCTTTGAGCCAGAATTTCTGGAGCCATTCTTGACAGGAATACTCAGCCCAATGATGTCATCCCTCCCAGAATCCACTGCTAAAAGCAACAGCAGCAGTGCCCCCTGCTGATGAACTAAACAGTATACAGCAAAGCCACCAAACTTGCTTCCAGTGACTCGGACTTAGAATTGGAAATGTTTATGATTGTAGAACTGACAAATCCTTGAGAAGATCAGATTGAGGAGGCATTTGAACATAAGAAAGCCAAGTACCAGGAGCTGGTAGAGCAGTGCCAGGTGGGTATGATGTGAGCCTGTAGAGGTGGGGAATAGAGGTTTTGCTGGCTGCTCGCTGTGCAGAACCTACTCTCTCCTTGGCATTCCGGGGGCTGCAAAGAAAAGAGCCTTCAGGACCATCACAGTAGCTGCTGAGCAAACCTCCAGGTGGCTAAGGATCAAGAAGTGTGACCCATGGACCAGCTGGGACACAAGCCAGGGCCTGATCAACCCTGGCTGGGTCACTTGGGCGAGGATGTCTGATGTTGAAAGATCCAAAACACCCGATGACCCCAGCTTACATCACTGATGGTGTGCCTCAGCACATCCTAGGATGTATCTCAGCATTATTGTCACATATACCCTGGTACAGTCTTGCAATCTTTTTTTCTCCAGTTTTGATGAAGCGTTTCGGCCAGAGACATTTACAATACTCTTTTCCATAGATGCTGCCCGGCCTGCTGAGTTCCTTCAGCATTTTGTGTGTGTTTTGTGCATACTGTTCATACAGAAAAAAATCATTATACGGTGCACTGAGGTCGAACAAGGTAAAACAATAACGGAATGCAGAATAAAGTGTAGCAGCTACAGAGAATGTGCAGTGCAGGTAGACAAGAAGGTTCAAGACCATAACGAGGTAAATTGTGAGATCAAGAGTCCCTCTTATTGTACTAGGGAACCATTCAATAGACTTACAGCAATGGGGTAGAAGCTGTCATTGAGCCTGATAGTATGTGTTAAGGCTTTTTTTTAAAAATCTTCTGCGGATGAGAAAGAAGAGAAGAGAGAATGCCTGGGGTCTTTGATTTTGCTGGCTGCTTTACTGAGGCAGTGAGAGGTGTTGACAGAGTTCGCGGAGAGGAGGCTGATGTGCTGAGCTGTGTCAGCCTGACAGTTGGCCTCTCGCAGACTGTGATGGTGACTGGCTCTCCCCGCCTCATCCCCCCCGAACACACCAGCACACCAGTAGTTGCTACGTGAAAGAATCTAGCACCTGGTCATTTAGACATTGGGTCAGTTCATCACTCACAGTGGTATGTTCTTTGTGTGAGACGTAGGAACTCTGGGAGACTTCCAGTCTCCCTGATAACTACGTCTGCATGAGCTGCATCAAGCTGCAGCCCCTTAGAGACTGTGTGGAGGAACCGGAGCTGAAGCTAGTTGACCTTCGGCTCATACGGGAGAACGAGGAGGTGATAGATGGGAGCTACAGGGAGGTAGTCACCCCTAGGTTGCAGGAGGCAGGTAGCTGGGTGACTGTCAGAAGAGGGAAAGGGGATAAGCAAACAGTGCAGAGTACCCCTGTGGCCACTCCCCTCAATAATAAATATACCGCTTTGGATTCCATGGGGGGGGAGGGGGAGGAACAACCTACCAGGTGGAAGCCATCTTCTGGCTCTGAGACTCAGAGGCGAAATCGGGAGGAGTGAAAGAAGAGGAATGCAGTAGTAATAGGGAAATTCATAGTTAGAGGAACAAACAGGAAATTCTGTGGAAGTGAAAGAGACACCCAGATGATATGATGCCTCCCAGGTGCCAGGGTCAGGGATGTCTCGGATCAGGTCCACAGTATTCTAAAGGGAGAGGGTGAACAGCCGGAAGTCATGGTACCTTTTGGCACCAAAGACATAGGTAGGAAAAGGGATGAGGTTCTGAATAGAGAATTCAGGAGGTTAGATAGAAAGCTGAAAAGCAGGACCTCCAGGGTAGTGATCTCTGACTGCTGCCCATGACGGTCACCAGCGAGGGTAAGAACAGGATGATTTGGCTGAGGAATTGATGTAGGGGGCAGGGTTACAGATTTCTGGATCATTGGGATCTCTTCTGGGGAAGGTATGACCAGAACAAAAGGGACCAACTTGCTTGTGGGCAGATTTGCCCGAACTGTAGAGGAGGACTTAAACTAATTTGGCAGGGGGATGGGAAACTGAGTGATAGGGCTGAGGATGGGGCAGTTGGTATACAAGCAGAGGCTGTGTGTAGTGAGATGGTCAGGAAGGACATGCAGATAATACGGCAAAATTGCAGTCAGTGGGATGAGTTGCGGTGTAAAAGATTCAAGATTCAAAGTACATTTAATATCAAAGAACATAAATTCTATACATTCAGCAAAATGCTCTGGGCCTAGAACTCGCTGCCTAGCCCGAAGCCGTTCTCGACCTCTGCAAATCATCTCAGTGCTTAGAGCGATCCAACCTTGCAGCCAATTTAGTTGGATGGACATTGATACTCCTCTGCCTCAACTCCTCTTCTCCAAATCACTCACTCCAACTCCATTTGCATCAATTTTGCAGTGCACCAGCACGACTCATCCCCTGAATTTGCTTCGCCTTTGCTTGTCTCTTCATTGTTTGCAGTGATAAGTTTACCACAATTTACTTCAGAAAAGGTGTTATTAGTAATGTTTTTAATCAAATTTCTTGCCTTCTAAACTACCAGTAAGCTGACACTCACCTTCTGTAGCACCATCTTAAAAAGGGAGACAAAATTGAAAAGGCTGATGAATACAGGACTGAATGTGTTATATGTGAATGCACTCAGTATTCAGAATAAAGAAGATGACCTTGTAGCATAGTTAGAGATTGGTAGGTATGACATTGTGGGCATCACTGAGTCGTGGCTGAAAGAAGATTATAGTTGGGAGCTTAACATCCAAAGGATTCACATGGTTTGAAAGGACAGGAAGGTAGGTAAAGGGGGTGGGTTGGTAAAAATAACATCAAGTCCTTAGAAAGAAGTGACGAAGGATTGGAAGACCTAGATAGTATCCTTGTGGGTAGAGTTAAGGAACTGCAAGGGTAAAAAGACCCTGATGGGAGTTATGTAGAGGCCTCTGAACAGTAGCCAGGATGTGAGCTACAAATTACAGCAGGAGATAGTGCTAGATCCCAAGAGGGAGAATTTGCAGATGGCTTTTTAAAGCAGCTTGCAGTTGAGGCCACTAGGGGAAAGCCAATTTTGGATTGGGTGTTATGTAATGAACCAAATTTGATTAGGGAGTTTAAGGTAAAGCAACCCTTAGGAGTCAGTGATCATTATATGATAGAGCTCACCCTGCAGTTTGAGAGACAGAAGATAACGTCAGATGTATCAATACTATGAGAATGATTCCAGGAATGAAAGTGTTAATGTATGTGGAGTGTTTGATGGCTCTGGGCTTGTACTTGCTGGGGGTTAGAAGAATGGAAGGTGGGGGGTGGGTGGAGTTGTAGGTGGGTAGTATTCAAAGGAACCTATTGAATATTGAAAGGCGTAGATAGAGTGGATGTGGACAGATTGTTTACTATAGTGAGGAGTCTAAGACCGGGGAGCACAGCCTCGGAATAGAGGGACACCTCTTTAGAACAGGGATGAGGAGGAATTTCTTGTTCAGAGGGTGGTAAGTCTGTGGAATTCATTGCCACAGATGGTTGTGGAGGCCAAGTTATTGTGTACATTTAAACCAGAGGCTAATAGGTTCTTGGTTATTCAGGGTGTCAAAGGTTCCAGGGAGAATGGGGTTGAGAACGACAATAAATCAGCCATGATAGAATAGTGGAGCAGACTCGATGGGCCAAATGGCCTAATTCTGTCTTATTGTCTTATGGTCATAGTCTTGATATTTGACTCAGTTTTTTCATGAACCTCCTCATTTATTTAATGATGTGGAATGAGGAAACACATATTTGTCTTTATACAGTATATTTAGGTATTTTCATGGCTTCAAGATCCCCAAAGTACCTTCCAGCCAATGATGAGCATTTTGAAATGCAATCTTTGTTGTACTGTGGACACACCACAGTCAATTGTGCATAAGGTGATCTCAATATCATCAAATGTAGACTAGATAACTAGATAATGCGTCTCTCAAAGTTGGTATGCAGTAAGGGAGAAACCCCAGGAAATGGGGTGAACAGTACAACTCTTCTTTATAGATACAAAGAAAACTAGGAGCAGTAGGAACAACCCTCAAAGTACTGGAGGTACCCAATGGGTCAGACAGCATCTACAGCCAGTCCATATGAAGGATCTTGACCCAAAATATCAATTGTCCCTTTCCTTCCATAGATGCTGCATGCCATGATGATTTTCCCCCAGTGTTTTACATGTTGCTGCAGTCTTGTGTCTCCATAGAAGCAACAGGAGGCCATTTAGCCCTTTGAGCCTGTCCTCAGTCCACACGTTTGTGTATAATCTTCCACCTCAGTATTACTCTTTTTACTCAGTATTTTGCTCTTTTCCTGCACCCACTGATGCCTCTTGTGTCTAGAAATGCATCTTTCTCTTTCTTAAATACATTCAGCACTTTTTCTCTACAGCACCCCCCTCCGTAAAGAATATCACAGGTTTACCACCTCCCTAAGCAATGAAGTTTCTCATATTAATTTATTATTTTATTATTAGAGATACAATGCGGAACAGGCCCTTCCGGCCCAGCAACCCACCAATTTAACCCTGGCCTAATCAAGGGACAATTTACAGCAACCAATTAATCTACTTAGCGGTACATCTTTGGCGTGTGGGAGGAAACCCGAGTACCTGGAGGAGACCCTTGCGCGCACGTGAAGAAACTTGCTTCCAGAGGATGTCGGAGCTGTACTCCGAATTCCGATGCCCTGAGCTGTAATAGTGTTGCACTAACGTGACGCGCTCATGGCCTCCTTCAGATATTTGTTCTAAATACCTAATTCACTGAAATCTTCATTCCAGAGTTCTGCCAGCATCCAGTCTGTCAAGTCCTATGGAATTCTGTACATTTCAATGAGATCTCCTCTCGCTCTTCTAGAGTCCGGTAAAGACCTGGTGAATGCATTGCCTTGACATTCCAGCCATCAGTTTCTCTAAACTTCATCACAATCCCTCTATGCCTACGTTGTCTTCCTTAAGTTAGGAGATCACAGCTGTCCACAGTATTCCAGCTGTGATCTCACCAAGGCCCTAGGTAATTACAATAAAACATTCTTGCTCCTGTACCTTTGCGATGAAAGTCTACATACCATTTGCCTTCTAAGCAGCTTGCTAGACCAGTATGCTTACTTTCAGTAACAGGTATATATGCACACCCAAATCCCATTATATATTATCATGTTTTAGTCTATCAGAATACTGATATATGTCATGAAATTTGTTGTTTTGTAGTAGCAGTACAGTGGAATGCACAAACAATTACTATAGGTTTCAATAATAAATAAATAAATGAATGATGGAATGAATGAGTAAATAGTGCAGAAAGAGAGCAAAATAGTGAGGTAGTGTTCATGGACCGTTCAGAAGTTTGATGGTGTAAGGAAAATGTTGAGTGTGCATCTTCAAGCTCCTGTCCCTCCTCGCTGATGGTGGTAATGAGGAAATGAGGAGAGGGTATGTTCTGGATGGTGAGGGTCCTTCATGATGACCTTATTTATTTGGTATTCTGCCTTCGTGTTTTTTCCTATGAAAGTGGATAACTTCCCATTTATTGAAAGATATATTGTATCTGCCATTTGTATCTGTGCTGACTCACTCGACGTGTCTAAACCATGGAATCATATAAGGTTACCTCAGAGGGCGGTGGGGATATGGGCTGTTAGGCTGCACCAGGAAGCCGGCACTTCTCCTGCAGGTTAAAGTGAATCAGTCTGGATTGCAGACCCAGCTAGCTCCCTAGAGTGGGGCTTAATCCTAAAACTAACTACCCAATAGTGCTATTGAGTGTCCGCTCTTCTGTCATCCTAAGTGGCAATGATTAAGCGTAGAGTCTTGGGGGCTGAAGAGAAGTGGGCGGGGTAAGTAAAACAAGGACAAGAGAGAGAAAAGACCCAGAGTGGATTCAGAAAGTGTGGTCGGGGGAATCACCTGTTTAACTTTGATATGAATTGTGATACAACTGGATTAGGCAGGGCAAATAAAGTAAAGCTTCTTGTAGGAAGCACTTCAAAGACTAAGGGCAGAGTTTTAAAGCATATACGAGGGATGTGAGGGCAAACAGTTTTACGCAGAGATTTATGGCCATAAAGGAGATGCCAACAGTCAGTCAGGGTTTTCTAAGGAGAATTGGACAAGATCATGATAGAAAGTAATTTGCAGGGCTGTGGCGAAGGATAGTGAACAGAGCTGAGGGCTTTGCTCCCCTGGGAGAACACACACAGCATTGATGGTCTTGGGTAGCCTCCTGCTGTGCCCGAAGAATTACTTCATCCACCCATTCCGTCAGTTACAATATCTCAGCTTTACAGATAACAATTCATCATCTTTTAGCTTCACACGTCCCTGACCTGAAGATCCACCCTCTCCTCTGACACGCATACATACACCAGTGAAGGGAGTGAAGCGGCTGGGAATTGTTAAGCAGAGTAATAAACGTGTTTCGGTGAATGATTACTGAATCATTATTGCTATTGACTGGAATATTGTTCCTGTCTTCCTTTCCTGCCTCCTCGAGTGGATATTGCTAATCTATTGCCCCCAATTACTGCCCCATTACTAAGCAGACCCAGCCGTGTGAAATTCACCACAAGTACTAATGAGGTGCTGACAATTACAAGTCAAATATTTACATGATGCAAAAAAAATCACCAAACAAATGGGCGGAGGAATTAATACGTGGCTTAATTTAGAGTTTTTTTTGAATGGAGTAATCAGGCACTGCGGCAGTTTAATTAGATGCAAACGGTGAACTCCAGCACAGATGATGCAGCGGTTGCTTGGTAACTAATGGTTTCCTTGGCAACCATCAAGCGTAGGCTCCTCTGTGAAAAGCGAGCAGTCTGACAGGTCACAGCACTTTTTAAAATCCCATCACACATCTCTGCGCCAAGAGGCAACCTGTCGGCAGCTGGTGATTGCCAGAGAACCATGTTGAATCTCTTTGCCACTGACAATAGATCCTTGTACTTCCCTCTACCTTATCACAAGGCTTCCTGAGAAATCACAGACTGCACCTTGTCCCTTCTTTATCCCGTTCCATTCTCACACACTGACTCAGCGGGGAGTCACTTTCACAGGCAATGTGTCTCCATCCACAGAGATTGACGCCTACTGGGATGCAGTTACAGATGCACTCATGCACAGGGTGCAGTTCCACAGACACACTTGGTGGGCCAAGGCTTTTTATTCAATAATGGGATGTGGGGTTACCACATTTGTTACCCAGCTCAAATTGCCCTTCAGAGGGTGAGCACATATAGAATTGCTCCAGTCCTTCTGGTGAGTTAATGTATCTGTGCACTTTGGTATTGAGTTCCAATGTCACAATGATGGTGAAGGAACGGCTTTAGATCTCCAAGTCAAGGTGATTGGCATTGGAGGGTGCTGAGTCCCCTTCCATCTGCTACCTTCGTCCTGGTCCAACCACATTGATATCACAGACAAGAAAACTCACCAACATCTCTGCTTCCTCAGGAGACTAAAAAAATTTGTTGTATCCCCATCGACCCTTCCCAGTTTTTATCAATGCACCATAGAAGAAAATTGGTAAGGTCCACAGGGCATGCCAAATTTCTTTAGCCTTCTGAGGAATGGTACCGAAAGCATAACAGCTTGGTATGGCAACTGCTCTGGACGTGACCACAAGAAATTGCAGAGATGTGTGACAGTTCAGCACATCATGGGAACCAGTCTCCCCTCTATGGACTCTTGTCTATAGTCCCAGTTAAGTACCCAGCATGATCAAAGTCCTCACTATCCCAGACATGGTCTCTTCTCCCCCCTCCCATCAGGCCGAAGATACAAAAGCCTGAAAGCACGTAACACCAGACCCCAGGACGGCTATCGTCCCACTGTCGTCAGACACTTGAATGGACCTCTTGTATGATAAAATGAAGTCTTGACCTCACAATCTATCTCGTTATGTTCATTTACTTGCACGGCACTTTCTTGGTAGCTTTTACACTTTATTTTACACTTTTTACATTTTATTCTGCATTGTTACTATTCTTTCTTGTTCTACCTCAGTGCATTGGGTAATGATTTGATCTGTATGACAAGCTTTTCACTCTATCTCAGTACATGTGACAATAATAAACCAATACCAATATCAGTATTGTCACATGTACCAAGATGCAGGGAAAAACTTAGTTTTGCATGCCATCTATAAAGATCACGGGCACCACGGTAGTGTAGTGGTTAGTGCAAGTTCTGGAGTTCTAAGTTCAATTCCAGCACCATTCTGGAAGGAGTCTGTACAATCTCCTCGTGGTATGTGTGGGTTTTCCCTGGGTGCTCCGCTTTCCTTCCACAGTCCAAAGATGTACTGGGAAGGTTAATTGATTACTTGTTATTTGTTCTGTGGTTAGGTTAGGGCTAATCAGGGTTGTGGGGTCACTGGGGCAGCGTGGCTTGAAGGGCAGGACGGGCCTACCCTGCGCTGTATCACTAAATAAAGAAATAAATTCAAAACATAAGTACATTGAGGAAAAGTAAAAACTGAATACAAAATAGTGTTCGAATTCCAGTTACAGAGTGCAGTGTGGATAGGTGCAAGGGCCATGACGAGGTAAATTGTCAGGTCAAGAGTTCATCTGTAACAGACAAGAGGTCCACACAAGATCCTAACAACAAGAGGATAGAAGATACCCCTGAGTTTTCAAGCTTTTGTATCTGCTACCCAATGGAAAGGAGGAATGGAGCAAATGTCTGGGATGAGAGGGGCCATTGGTTGAAGTCAAAGGATTGGGATGTGCTGTTGGACTAATTGAGGGGCATTTTATAGATGGTACATACTGCATCTACTGGCGGGTGGATTGCCAATCACTCATCCAGAAAATTGGACAGTGTTCCATCATGCTCCTGACTCGTGCCTTGGAGATGGTGGAATGGTTCTGGAGAGTCAGTGTCTGGTAGTTAGGTGACTTGTCCAATTAGGTTTCAGGTCAATGGCGATCCTCTTCTCCTCTCTCTGCAGCACATGTTAATAATGGTGACACAGCACGTACTGACTTTTGGTGACAATCAATTGCACAAGGGTGATGAGAGTCACTGAGGAGCATTTCTCTGGACAAGGAATTCCTTTGAGCTCCAATTTCTAGCATACAGGTCCATGCGTATTGGCTTTTATTGGGAGACTGTTGCAGCCTCAGGGACAGTGTGAGACTTTCTTTGGTGTTATCAAAGGGTGGCACAGTGATGCAGTTAGTAGAGCCAGAGACCCAGGTTCAATCCTGATGTCTGAACTTGCCAGGTTTTCTTGACGATCACTTGTATTTAAACCGATGAGTGTTCCGGTTTCCACCCACATTCCAAATGGTGCCCAGGTCAGCTTATTTGGCCATTGTAAATTTTCCCCGGGGTGGAGGTACGGCTCTACCAAAGGAGGAGTAAGGTTTCTCCTTCCCTCCGCAAGCCTGCAGGTCACCCTTGGGCAAGGTGCAGCACCTACTTAGCCCTCTGACCAGGGTCACGTGAAGCCATGGGAGTAGCTGGTGGATGGTTGTATGAGCAGCTGGTGCATATCACAAGTCCTGGTTATGTGACCACTGATGCCAGGCAGACAATCCCTGAAGTGTATTGATAATGACTGGGATCACCTGTCTTGTAAAGACACTGCCCAGAAGAAGGCAATGGCAAACCACTTCTGTAGAAAAATTTGCCAAGAACAATCATGGTCATGGAAAGACCATGATCACCCACGTCATACGGTAATAACAATGATGATGATATTTCCCCCAAAGCATAGTTGAGTCTCAGAATCTTGGGGAATAGTTTGTGGGAATGTGAGGAGAATAAAATTGAGATTAATGCAAGATTAGTGTACATGCATGGTTCATGGCCAGTGCACACTCGATGGGCTGGAGGACCTATGGTTCTATGTTAGTTTTGATCTGTGCCAGTTGTGAATCTTAAGCTAACCTGCTATACCTAATGAAGTGGCCACTGGATTTATGCTTCTGTAGCCTGTCCGAGGTACAATGTATTGTGTGTTCAGAGCTGCTCTTCTGTACACCACTGTTGTAATCTGTGGTTATTTGAGTTATTGTCAGGTTGAACCAGTCTGGCTGTTCTCCTCTGACCTCTCTCGTTTACAAGACGTTTTCACCCACAGAACTACTGCTCACTGAATGTTCTTTTTTGTTTTCTTGCGCCACTCTCTGTAAACTCTAGAGCCTGTTGTCTGTGAAAGTCCCAGGAGATCAGCAGTTTCTGAGATACTCAAATCACCCCATCTGGCACCAACAGTTATTTCTTCTCCATTCTGAAGTTCGGTCTGAACAACAACTGAACCTCAAACACGAGGAAATCTGCAGATGCTGGAAATTCAAGCAACACACACAAAATGCTGGTGGAACATAGCAGGCCAGGCAGCATCTATAGGGAGAAGCGTTGTCGACATTTCGGGCCGAGACCCTTCGTCAGGACTAACTGAAAATAAAGATAGTAAGAGATTTGAAAATAGGAGGGGGAGGGGAAAATGCAAAATGATAGGAGAAGACTGGAGGGAGTGGGGTAAAGCTGAGAGCTGGAAAGGTGATTGACAAAAGGGATACGATCCTTTCCCTTCTCTAGCTCTGTATCCCTTTTGCCAATCACCTTTCTGGCTCTCAGCTTCACCCTACCCCCTCTGGTCTTCTCCTATCATTTCGCATTTTCCCCTCCCTCTCCCACTTTCAAATCTCTCACTATCTTTCCTTTCAGTTAGTCCTGACGAAGGGTCTCGGCCCGAAACGTCGACAACGCTTCTCCCTATAGATGCTGCCTGGCCTGCTGCGTTCCACCAGCATTTTGTGTGTGTTGCAAAAACTGAACCTCTTGACCATGTCTGCATGCTTTTATGCATTGAGTTGCTGCCACATGATTGGCTGATTAGATTTTTGCATTAACGAGCAGGTGGCCAGGTGTATCTAATATAGTGGCCACTGAGTGCAAGTTTTTATTGCAAATCTCTTCATAACCCAAATCTCCATGTTAATTGCTATGAATGGTGCGAGAGGCAGGATCTACAATTTCAATGTTGAAAATTTTTGCTTGTCTCTACCTATTGGGATGGGGGTAGGCAATGGTTAAAATCAAGCCCACTGTATATGGACTGACCATCAGGTTCAAGAAGTGGGGCTTCAAGAAGGTAGCACCCATCGTTAAGGGCCCTCACCATCAAAGACCCACCTCTTCTCATTAATACCATTAGGAAGAGGTACAAGAGCCTGAAGACTTTCTCAATGATTCAGAAACAGCATCTTCCCCTTTGCCATCAGATTTCTGAATGGCCCGTGAACACTGCCTGTTTGTCCTTTTTTTGCACTACATATTTATTTTTGTAACTTATAGTAATTTTATGTCTTTGCACTTGTTTGCTGCCACAAAACACCAAATTTCACACCATCTAAGTCAGTGATAATGAATCAGATTCTGATGCTGCATGAGCCTATGTGAACAGGCTTTGTGAACTAACCCATAGTTCAGGTTACAGAAACTCGTCCTTACGGAATTCACAAATCACTGCCAAAATTATGAAATATAGAAAAAAAGCCTTCTCTTACAAAATTTAGCTGAAAAGCAGTAAGTAAATAAAGACTTTTGTTTTCAACTCATAATTTTGATGGATGTACAGATGACTCAGGGGTCACCTGAACATTAAATCCCACTTACCAGCCATGGTCTGTCACCTTCTATGTCCAACCAATTCAAGTGCTTGTCCAAATGTTGTGAGAGTACGTGCCTACTTCTCAGGAAGTGTGTCCTGGATTGAAACTATCATCTGAGTGAACAAAAAAGTCTTCCTCATATTTCCTTTGAACCACTCACTCCTTAACCTAAATCCAGGTCCTTTGATTTTAGACACCTCTGCCTTGGGGCAAAGTTTCCTACTATCTAAATTTCATGTCGAAATCCTTCCACCAGCTTCAGTCCAATTCAAAGCTCTTAACCCAAAATGTCTACTTGTCCATTTTCTTCCAGAGATGATGCCAGACTCGATTACTTCCGCCAATGGCTGAAGTGTTGTTCCAGATTCCAGCATCTGCAGTCTCTTGTGTCTCTTTCTTACCTTCTCCCCTATCTATGCCCATCATAATTTTATGTCCTTATATCAAGTCTCCCCCCTACCCTTGGCCTCTGCTGCTCCAAAGAAATCAAGCCCAGCCTGCTCAGTCACTCGTCATGAAAAAAGAAACATTCCATCTCAGGCGATGTCCTGGTGAATCTTCAGTGCATTCACATCAATCTTATAGCTTTTGTAACGGCTTAGCAAACAATCTAAAATAAATTCCATCATTTTCAGTCCTCCCCATACCCTTGTTTCTGCCTCTGTTACAGGGGTGGCAAACCTCTGGCACATGCACCCAAGATGGAACGAGCATAAATTTTGTTGTTACGTCGCACGCAGTGCAGTCCCTCAGTTCTTTATACTCCACTCTAATAAAATTTACATAATCTTTACGGCCAAGTGAAGGAGCAAATGATTTTTTTACAACCTGAGAGCAGTGAGATGTTTTCACAGGAAATGTCTCACACTGGCTTGGCACCAGCTAGACATTGGATGTTACATTTTGAAATCCTCTCAGACTTGGAGTACACATCAGGATTTGGATAATAAATGGTTACAATAACAATACTAATCAGAAATGATGTCGTTTTTCAATTGCCTTTTTAAAAGGTTAATATTAATCATTTTTGAACAGGATTTCTAAAATACTTTATTTATTCAATCTGTCTATGTTATATTTTCATTAATTGTAAAGCAATACATACAAACTTTATATATATAAACAACATTTTTTTCCTTAAAATAACTATTGTAAAGCAATACATATATATAAATAAACAACATATTTTTCCTTAAAATAAGTATATAATTACTGTTAATTAATTCATTAATCAATGGTCAAAATCCCCATCACACACAAGAGAAAGTTTCAGAAAATTATTGTCAATTTGGGCAGACGATCTCAAAAAGGTTCACCACCCTGGTATGGAATATTGAATCAACTTTTCCTTTATAGAATGCAGTGCTCCCTGCTTCCATGTCCTTCTTGTGGTAAACCATCTGTCTTCAGCTGACCTATCTCTTTGCAGTTCAGGAGTAACATGGAACCGTGATACTGTTTATGTGCCAATAGTTGGCTGACCCCTGCTCCCTCCTGCAGCCAGCGTTCTTGCCCTGAACAGCCCCTGCTGACTTCTGTACATTTGCCTATCTCTGCTCCTGCCACTGATGTATTATCTATGCTTTGGTTAGTTTCAGATTTGCCTCTCCCAATACTTGCTGCTATCCTCTTGTCCTGCTTTAATTCAGTTCATCTGAAACTTTCCAGATTTTCACTCCAACTTCCAGGCACTCAGCTACATGGTGTCTACTTATTTACACCAACTCCGAAACTGTCCACCTTACTTCCAAACGCTCCAGTGCACCCCACCTCCACTAGAACAACCACCTAATCTCCCGTACTCCAGCCCCTTGGTATTAGTGACAAGGTCTGAGCTTTGGAATTTCCTCCCTTAACCTCTCTAACTTTCTCTCTCCCCTCTTTTAAGACACTTTTAAATCCGACCTCTTTCACCAAGATTGCAGACAGTTGCAAGAAACATAACATTGTTATACTAGGTAATTTTAGTTTTCCACATATTGACTGGGACTCCCATACCGTAAAAAGACTAGATGGGATCGAGTTTGTCAAGCGTGTTCAGGAAAGTTTCTTAATCAGTACATAGAAGTCCCAATGGGAGAATGTGTGATACTTGATCTCCTATTAGGGGATGAGACACGACAATTGATGGAACTTCGTGTAGGGGAACACTTCACATCTAGTGATCACAATCCCATTAGTTTCAAAGTAAATTTGCAAAAAGTAGGCCTGGACTGTGGGTTGAGATTCTAAATTGGAGAAAGGCCAATTTTGATGGTATCAGAAATGATCTGGCAAGTGTGGATTGGGACAGGCTGTTTTCTGGCAAAGATGTACTTGGTAAGTGGGAGGCCTTCGAAAGTGAAATTTTGAGAGTACAGAGCTTGTATATTCCTGTCAGAATAAAAGGCAAGGATAACAGGCTTTGGGAACCTTGGTTTTCAAGAGATATTGAGGCCCTGGTTAAGAATAAAAAGGAGATGCAAAGCAGGTATAGGCAGGTAGGAACAAATGAGGTGCTTATGGAGTATAAGACATGGAAGAGAACACTTAAGAAAGAAATCAGGAGGGTTAAAAGAAGGCATGGGTTGCTCCAGCAGACAAGGTGAAGGAGAATCCTAAGGGATTCTATAGATAAGTTAAGAGCAAATGTATTAGCAAAGGACAAAATTGGTCCTCTGGAGGATCAGGATGGTAATCCATGCGTAGAGCCAAAAGAGATTTTAAATGTAATTTTTGCACCTGTATTTATTTACTCAGGAGATAGACACAGAGTCTACAGAAGTGAGGCAAAGTGGCATCAGCTTCAGTGACTCCATCGAGATTACAGAGGAGGAGGTGTTTGCTATCTTGAGGCAAATCAGGGTGGATAAATCCTTAGGGCCTGTGAAGGTGTTTCCTCGAACCCTGTGGGAGGCAAGTGCAGAAATTGCAGGGGTCCTAGCAGAGATACTTAAATCATCGTTAGTGACACGTGAGGTGAGCTGCTGAAGGATTGTACGAAAGCTGTTTAAGGAAGACTTTAAAAATAAACCAGGAAATTTTTAGGCCAATAAGCCTGATGTCAGTGATGGGAAAGTTATTGGAAGGTATCCTAGAGGACCAGATACATGAGTATTTGGATAGAAATGGACTGACTAAGGATAGTCAGCATGGCTTTGTGCATGATAGGTCATGTCTAACCAATCTTATAGAGTTCTTTTGAGGAAATTACCAGGAGGGCTGATGGTTCTACTTGGACTTTAGCAAGGCCTTTGACAAGGTCCCACATGGGAGGCTGGTCAAGAAGCTTCAGTCACTTGGCATTCAAGATGAGGTAGTAAACTGGATTAGACATTGGCTTTGTGGGAGAAGCCAGAGAGTGGTAGTAGAGGGTTGCCTCTCTGACTGGAGGCCTGTGACTAGTGGTTCTGATGCAGGGATTGATGCTGGATCCGTTGTTGTTTGTCATCTGTATCAAAGATTTGCATGATAATGTGGCCAACTGGGTCAGCAAATTTGCGAATGACACCAGAATTGGTGGTGTAGTGGACAGCAAGGAGGACTATCAAAGCTTGCAGTGGGATCTAGACCAGCTGGAATAATGACAGATGGAATTTAATGCAGACAAGTGTGAGGTGTTGTATTTTGGTAGGACCAACCAGGGTAGGTCTTACACAGTGAACAAAGGAGGCTGTTCACCCTGCCATCCTTTGTTGTATTGTGTGCACTTTTGGTCATTGACTACAGGGAAGATATAAATCAGGTTGAAAGAGTAGAAAAAATTTACAAGGATGTTGCTGGGTCTGGAGGACCTGAGTTATAAGGAAAGATTGAATAGGTTAGAACTTTATTCCTTGGAATGTAGAAAATTGAGGGGAGATTTGATAGAGGTATACAAAATTATGAGGGGTATAGATAGGACATATGCAATCAGGCTTTTCCACTGAAGTTGAGTGGGACTATG
This sequence comes from Hypanus sabinus, assembly GCF_030144855.1. NCBI lineage: Eukaryota > Metazoa > Chordata > Chondrichthyes > Myliobatiformes > Dasyatidae > Hypanus > Hypanus sabinus. The sequence continues at coordinate 12,215,777 of NC_082739.1, read as the reverse complement.
AACAGAGGTCAAGGGTTAAGGGTGAAAGGTGAAAAGTTTAAGGGGAACATGAGGGGAAACTTCTTCACTTGGAGGGTGGTGAGAGTGTGGAATGAGCTGCCAACACAATTGGTGCATGCGAGCTTGATTTCAACGCTTAAGAGAAGCTTGGATCGGTAGATGGATGGTAGGGGTATGGAGGGCTATGGTCCCAGTGGCAGGTCGGTGGGAGTACGCAGTTTAAATGGTTCAGCGTGGACCGGATGGGCCAAAGGGCCTGTTTCTGTGCTGCACCTTTCTATGACTCTAAGTTCCTGCTCATTTATCTCAAAATTGCCTTATGGCACTTAAAATCAATTTCTGTTTGACTTATGCTAGTTGGGATATTTTATCATTTTGAAATCAGTGTACAAATTAAATTAATTATATAATTTGACTGGTGTTCACCTGTTGCCACCTACTCGGAGAAAAAGCTGCTAAGAACGTTTATAAAAACACATCAGTTGGAAGGAAATTCTGAAACGTGACCAATTTGCAAAGGGGTTGTTATCTATCAGCTGCCCTGTTTATCCCCTGCAGAAGCGCCACAATAAAGATGCTTGGTAAGGCAGGCACTGCCACCTGGTGTTTAACCATCAACACTGCAAATACAAGCATTGAGACGGAAAATCAAGTGATTCTGGAGATTTTGGAAATCTTAAGCGACACATACAAGATGCTGGAGGGACTCAGCAGGTCAGGCAGCATCTATGGAGGGGAATAAAGAGTTGATGTTTCACGCGGAGACCTTTCATCAGGACTGCCCTCTAATCTAAACTTTCTTCCCCTGCTGCACCACTGACAGCCTCGCCTTCAGCTTACAAGATCCCAGACTTCAAAGTTCTTTCTCTATAATTCTCTCTACTTTTCTTCCCAACTGTATGACTCTCCTTAAACCTACCCTGATTGGCCACATTGTGATATCACCTTTGGTAGCTCAGCGTCAGATTTTGTTTATAATACAGCAACACACAAAATGCTGGAGGAACTCAATGGGTCAGGCTGCATCTATGGAGGGAAATGAACTGTTAATGTTTTGGTTAAAGAGTCTTCATCAGGACTGGAAAGAACAGAGGTAGCCTGTACAAAAGTGTGGGCTTAGGGGTGGAACAAGAGCTGGCCGGTGGATCCAAGAGAGGGGTTGAAAAAGCGGATGAGGACGGAGGAGAGTGGGAATGATGTATTGGAATTGGCTTATTGTTGTCACATGTACCAAGATCCAGTGAAAAACTTGTCTTGTGTACTGCTCATACAGATCAAATCATTACACATTGAGGTAGAACAAGGTAAAATGTAGAATTAAGTGTAAATGTTACTGGAAGATTGCAGCACAGTTAAATGATAAAGTACAAGACAATAATGAGGTAGATTGTCCATCTTATTATACAAAAGGTCCATTCAAGAGTCTGATAATAGTGGGTAGAAGCTGACCTTGGACCTGGTGGACCTTGTATCTTCTCCCCATTGAGAATCTCTGTGGTGGGTGGGGTCTTTGATTACTGGGGCAGAGTCCATGGAGGAGGTGGTGGTTTCTGTGATGTGTGAGCTGTGTCACAGGCAGAGTAGTAGCCGTACCAAACCGTTGTGCATCCAGAAAGATTGCTTTCTATGGTGCGTTGGTAAAAATTGGTTGAGAGCATGATAGGTGGAAGAGGTAAAGGGTTGAAGAATAAGCAGTCAACGACTCGGGCCAAGACTGATGAAGGGTCTTAGCCCGAAATGTTGACTGCTCACTCTTTTCCATAGATGTTGTCTGACCTGCTGAGTTCCTCCATCATTTTGTGTGTGTTGCTTGGATTTCCAGCATCTGCACAATCTCTTGTGTTTATGAAGAGCTGAATATGAAACCTTATAGCAGAGGATAGTGGGCCATGGAGCAAAGGAAAGGAGGTGGGGGACAGTGGGAGGAATGTATGGGTGATGGGCAAATGGAGAAGGTGGGGGAGTGAAAAGAGTGTTCTGCTTATAACACTCCCCGTTTACCACCCTGGAGAGTTTTATTATAGTAAAGGTGATGTATGGATGCACTGTTAAAGGTGTCCAATTTCATTGGTGTACATCTTCTGCAAGTGCTGACTCTCACAGAGCACATGAACACTGTCTGTTTGTATCGGACTGCAAAAGATTTGAGACACACGAGAGGGCAGATGCTGGAACCCGGAGCAACAATCTGCTGGAGGAACTCTACAGGTCTGTGGGAGGGGGAAAGGACTCGTCGGTGTTTTGGGGTCAAGACCCTGTATCAGGACTGGTAAGAATTTGAGTCCCACTGCAATGATTTGAGACAGAATTTAGCCAGAGCACACAACGCAATGGCGAGGGCAAGGTTTAAATGAGATGATCTCGCAGTGGATGTAACTGCTTTGAAGAGGAGCGTCAGTGCAATATTGTGGGCTAAAGGACCGGCATTGTGCTATGTCTACATTCTATGATGTGCATCCTGTTACTGGGGTCACACAGCACCAGTCTCATTTGTTTCTGCCAATTTTCCCATCGCCTCCCCTCCCAGTCTCTACTCTTCACCTACGCACTGGAGCCATGGTAGCGTTGTGGTTAGTGTGGAACTATTACAGCTCGGGTCGCTGGAGTTCAGAGTTCAATCCTGGTGACCTCTTTAAGGAGTCTGCACACCCACCCAGTGGAGTGCATGGGTTTTCTCCTGGCCCTCCAGTTTCCTCTGGTGGGGAGGCTCAAAGGGCTGGGAGGGCCTATTCTGCGTTGTATCTCTAAATTAAAATAAAACATTAACTTAAAGTGGCCAAGTAACCAACAAACCTGCTCACCTGGAGGAAACTGGGGCAGAGAACTTTCTGTACCAACTCCACATGGGGAGCATTGGCGGGCAGGGTTAAACTGGGGTCATGTGAGGTGCCAGGCACTGGTTCTACTGCATCATCCACTGAGTGTTTTTATTTCATATTTCCAACACCTGCAGTTTTGTTTTTGATTTTCACTGAGTCATCACTATACTACCATTCGTGGGAACTTGCTATCAACAAGTTGGCCCCAACATCAGAACTTCTTAGGAACTCCTGAATGGCTACAAGGTCCTGGGAAAGGTCTGGAGGTGGTAAGTGTCAAATGTACAGTCAAGACTTCCACTCACTGAGTGACTGTTCATCTTCTTCAGTTTGTGTCATGCACAAAATGCCAGCAGGTCAGCACCATCTGCAAAATGCTGGAGGAACTCAGCAGGTCAGGCAACATCTGTGGAAAAAAGCACAGCTGGTGTTTCCAGCTGAAACGTTGACTGTAGTTTTTTTCCATGGATGCTGCCTGGCCTGCTGAGTTCCTCCAGCATTTTGTGTGTGTTGTTTTTATTTGGATTTCCAGCGCCTGCAGATTTTCCCTTGTTTGAGGTCAGCATCATTTGTGGAGAGGCACGAACAGTTGACGTTTCAGGCCAAGACTGTAAAGGAGAGGGGCCGAAGCCAGAGTAAGAAAGTGGAGCGTGGCACCTTTTTTACACACCTGTCCATGGCCCCCTCTACTGCCATAATGCAGCCAAACTCAGATCGGAGGAGCAACACCTCACATCCCATCTGGTAGCCCCCAATCTGATTGCATGAAATCTAATTTCTCAAATCTCCAACAATTTTCCCCCTTTCCCCTTCTCTCTTTTCCCATTCCCCATTCTGGTTACCCTCTTACCCCTTCTCTTTTCAGCTGCTCATCACCTCCCTCTCGTCTCCCTCCTCCCTTTCTTCCATAGTCCACTGTCCACTCCTGATAGATTCAGCCTTTTACCTCTTCCACCTTTCGCCCTCTCCCACCTACCCACATTCCCCCTCACCTGGTCTTACCTATCACCTACTAGCTTGTACTCCTTCCTGTCCTCCACCTTCCTATTCTGCCTTCTGCCCCCTTCCTTTCCAGTCCCGATGAAGGATCTAGCTCAAAATGTCGACTGTTTATTCGCCTCCACAGATGCTAAGTTCCTCCATTATTTTGTGTGTGTTACTCCGAATCTCTAATTTAATGATCAGTCAGCATTTCTGGCCGAGACCCTCCCTCAGAACTGCAAAAGAAGAGAGCAGAAGCCAGATCATTTCCCTCCATAGACGTTGCCTGACCTGCTGAGTTCCTCCAGTGTTTTGTGTGTGTTGCTTTAGATTTACAGCATCTGCACACTCCTTTGTTTCTCAGAGTACGTCACACTTTGCTTGCCTGTCCCGAGACACTTGGAGGTTCAGGCTCTCTCTGGTTTGATCAGCCCTTCTGTTTCGATGAGCTGGTCCTTCTCTGAGAGGAATGTGGCTCGACCCGTTCCCCCAGTTTCTGTCTCCTGCGTGCCACAGGGAGGGAAGAAGCCAACGCCACGAGCAGGAATTCTCCCCAACTACCACCCAGTGCAAGAATGCGGCAGAAATCAGCTCAGCCTATCCCTTCTATTGTTCTGCATTCACTCCAGTCCCTCACCTCTCCCATCCTGGTCGCGACAGACTAATCCCTCAATACTTCTTCTGAATTCTCCCCCTGCCAGTTTCTTCCTCATTATCACCTCTTGACTTATCAGGTTTCAGCAATGGCTGCCCTGTGCTTATCTCCCTCCAGTCCATATCCCAGTGGTGTCTTTATAGAGTCATATAGCGCTACAAGTCTGCCTGGACGGTCCCAAGCCTGGCTGTGAAGGGTTGATCATGGGACCACCAACCCCATCCTGTAAGAACCCAGAGCTACAGAAACGCCGGCAGAAGCCGCAAAGGCCTCATCCCTGGGAGAAGGAGAAGCTGGGCTGCACCTGGGGCAACTTGAAAGAGTGGCCCAGGACGGTGAGCTGCTGTTGGCGGCCTACTCCCCATTTGGGGTGATGGGCCCAAGTTGTAGAGCTCAGAAACTGGCCCTTTGGCCCATCTAATCTGTGCCAAATCAGCCTTTTTCCATTGACCTGCACCGGGACCATAGCGCTCCATACCCCTCCCATCCATGTACCCGTCTAAACTTCTCTTAAATGTTGAAAACAAGCTCGCATGCACCATTTACGCTGGCAGCTCTCGCCACCCTCTGAGCAAAGAAGTTCCTCCTCAGGTTCCCTTTAAACATTTCACCTTTCATCCTTAATCTATAACCTCTAGTTCTAGTCTTACGCGACCTCTATGGAAAAGGTCTGTTTGCATTTACCCTAAAATTTACCTTTTACTTGGGATAAAAGGCCTGTCCATCTGTGGCAGCAAAACAAACCGCTGGAGGAACTCAGTGAGTCGAGCAGCATCTGTGGAGGCAGAGGGATGATTGTCATTTCAGGTCCAGACTTTGCATCGAGACTGGGAGGGCAGACGGGTGAAATCGAGTGAGAGGGAGAGGTGAGGCAGGGGTTGGTAGGTGACGGGTGGAACCTGTTGCGGGGAAGTGAGAATGATGGGTAAGAGCAAGGTGGGGAGGAGGAGGGTGGACTTTCAGGGATAGAGCAATGCACAGAATGCTGAGGAACACAGCAGGTCAGGCAGCATCTATGGAGGGGCATGAACAGTCAATGTTTCGGACCAAGACCCTTCACCGGCACTGAAAAGGGAAGGGGGAAGAAGAAGATGAGACAGACAGACAGACAGACATACTATATTGATCCTGAGGGAAATTGGGTTTCATTACAGTCGCACCAACCAAGAATAGTGTAGAAATATAGCAAAATAAAACCATAAATAATTAAATAATAATAAGTAAATTATTCCAAGTGGAAATAAGTCCAGGACCAGCCTATTGGCTCAGGGTGTCTGACACTCTGAGGGAGGAGTTGTAAATTTTAATGGCCACAGGCAGGAATGACTTCCTATGACGCTCAGTGTTACATCTCGGTGGAATGAGTCTCCTGTGCCTAACCAGTACTTTATGGAGTGGATGGGAGTCATTGTCCAAGATGGCATGCAACTTGGACAGCATCCTCTTTTCATACACCACTGTCAGAGTCCAGTTCCACCTCCACAACATCACTGGCCTTACGAATGAGTTTGTTGATTCTGTTGGTGTCTGCTACCCTCAGCCTGCTGCCCCAGCACACAACAGCAAACATGATAGCACTGGCCACCACAGACTCGTAGAACATCCTCAGCATGGTCCGGCAGATGTTAAAGGACCTCAGTCTCTTTAGGAGGAGGAGGAGGAGGAGGAGGGGAGGAGTACAAGCTGGAGAGGTGATAGGTGAGACCAGATGAGGGAGAAGGTGGGTGGGTGGTGGTAGGTAGACACAGATAACGAAGATGGGGCGAGGGGACGGTAGAATTTATGGCATCTTTCTGGATTTTTTGATGTGCATGTGACAAATAGGGATAATTTTTTTTAGTTTTGGGGTGAACGAAAATGCCCCATTGCCAATGAAATACTTCCCATATTATCAGTGGAGAAAACCCATGTTCAGCAGAACAATGGGCTGAATGACCCCGCCCCGCTCTATCTCTCCTCGTCTTTACTCTAAAAGCAACTCAATGAAGGTGGGACAGGGTCTCGTCACAATGTTTGTGCACACAACAGAGTGCGTTCGCCTGGACAGTACTGCTCCTGGAGCTCTCACTGGCTGTGCCTCAGACATGAGGGAGAGATGGAGGACAGAGAGTGTGACTCAGACTGAATGACGAGGATTGAGAGTGAGTCAGACAGAGAACAAACTTCAGAGGGTGGATTGCAGGGACCAGGGACAGCAGGGAGCCCAGAGCCACATCATTTCATGTTCTAAACTTTCAGCCATTGTCATGAGAGTCTGTGGGGGAGGGGGAAGAGGGGAGAGAGAGAGAGAGAAAAGGTGTGTGTGAGTGTGTGAATGAAAGAGAGAGGGAGGGGGTGTGTGTGAGAGAGGAAGAGACAGAGACTGAAAGAGGGAGTGTGTGTGAGGGAGAGGGAGGGATAGAGAGAGAGGAGAGAGAAGGTGTGTGTGTGAGGAAGAGGGAGAGGAGAGTGAGAGAGATAAAGATAGAGGATAGAGGGAAGGAGAAGGAGAGACAGAGGGAAAGAAAGGAGTGTGTGTGGGAGAGTGGGGAGAGATAGAGAGATAGAGAGAGAACATGAGAGAAAGAGAGAGAGAGAGAGAGAGAGAGAGAGAGAGAGAGAGAGAGAGAGAGAGAGAGAGGAATCCAAGGAATGTTGTTTATTGCAATAGCCTCACACTTGACGTCACCAAATCAAGAGGGACAGTTTCACAAAGGGAGTTAAATTTCAGGACTTTATTGTAGCAGGAACTGTAGAGCAGGGAAGAGGGTCACTGGGGCTTTGGTCAGGGCAGGTTTTACTTTTACTGTGATGGCAGTCATTCAGCAAGGATTTACATTGCCCTGGTGACAAGGCAAAGTGGGAAGATAGCTGATGGAAACTAAAAGAGAATGGGAACGACAGTTGGTTCATACGTGGAGGGTTAACAGTAGACTAGATGGGCTGAATAGTCTGTACCTTAATTTCAGGGTGATTCCCTGTCACCAAGAGGGACAGTTGACAGGGAGGGAGAGAGAATAAAGAGGCTTAACTGGTGAGGAGAGCAAATGAGAGGGAAGGGGACTAGAGAAAGGGGGTGGGAGAGGGAGAGATGGAGGTTGAGCGAGTGGGAGAGGAAGGGGAGGAGGGGCATGAGATAGGGAAAGGGAGGGAGAGATGGGGAGGGAAAGGAAGTGAGAGTGTGGGAGGGAAGAGGAAAGAGGGACAAATAGAGAGAGGGAAGAACAGAGAGATAGGGAGCATGATTGGGAGAGGAAGAAGGAGTGAGGAGAGGACAGGTAAAGAGGAAGTGGAGAGGAGGGAGTGCTGTTTTATAGACAATAGACAGTAGGTGCAGGAGTAGGCCATTCAGCCCTTCTAGCCAGCACCGCCATTCACTGTGATCATGGCTGATCATACACAATCAGTACCCCGTTCCTGCCCTCTCCCCATATCCCTTGATCCCGCTATCTATAAGAGCTCTATCTAACTCTCTCTTGAATGCATCCAGAGACTTGGCCTCCACTGCTTTCTGGGGCAGAGCATTCCACATATCCACCACTCTCTGGGTGAAAAAGTTTTTCCATATCTCTGTTCTAAATGGCCTACCCCTTATTCTTAAACTGTGGCCTCTAGTTCTGGACTCACCCATCAGCGGGAACATGCTTCCTGCCTCCAGTGTGTCCAACCCCTTAATAATCTTATATGTTTCAATCAGATCCCCTCTCATCCTTCTAAATTCCAGTGTATACAAGCCCAGTCACTCCAATCTTTCAACATATGACAGTCCCGCCATTCCGGGAATTAACCTCGTGAACCTACGCTGAACTCCCTCAATAGCAAGAATGTCCTTCCTCAAATTTGGAGACCAAAACTGCACACAATACTCCAGGTGGGGTCTCACCAGGGCCCTGTACAGCTGCAGAAGGACCTCTTTGCTCCTATACTCAATTCCTCTTGTTATAAAGGTCAGCATGCCATTAGCTTTCTTCACTGCCTGCTCTACCTGCATGCTTACTTTCATTGACTGATGTACAAGAACACCTAGATCTCGTTGTACTTCCCCTTTGCCTAACTTAACTCCATTTAGGTAGTAATCTGCCTTCCTGTTCTTGCCACCAAAGTGGATAACCTCACATTTATCCACATTAAACTGCATCTGCCATACATTTGCCCACTCACCCAACCTGTCCAAGTCACCCTGCGTTCTCATAACATCCTCCTGACATTTCACACTGCCACCCAGCTTTGTGTCATCAGCAAATTTGCTAAAGTTACTTTTAATCCCTTCATCTAAATCATTAATGTATATTGTAAACAGCTGCGGTCCCAGCACCGAACCTTGCGGTACTCCACTGGTCACAGCCTGCCATTCCGAAAGAGACCCGTTAATCGCTACTCTTTGTTTCCTGTCAGCCAGCCAATTTTCAATCCATGTCAGTACTCTGCCCCCAATACCATGTGCCCTAATTTTGCCCACTAATCTCCTACGTGGGACTTTATCAAAAGCTTTCTGGAAGTCCAGGTACACTACATCCACTGGCTCTCCCTTGTTCATTTTCATAGTTACATCCTCAAAAAACTCTAGAAGATTAGTCAAGCATGATTTTCCTTTCATAAATCCATGCTGACTCGGACTGATCCTTCTACTGCTATCCAAATGTGTTGTAATTTCCTCTTTTATAATTGATTCCCACCACTGACGTCAGGCTAACCGGTCTATAATTCCCTGTTTTCTCTCTCCCTCCTTTCTTGAAAAGTGGGACAACATTAGCCACCTTCCAATCAGCAGGAACTGTTCCTGAATCTATAGAACATTGGAAAATGATTACCAATGCATCCACGATTTCTAGAGCCACCTCTTTAAGTACCCTGGGATGCAGACCATCAGGTCCCGGGGACTTATCAGCCTTCAGACTCAACAGTCTGTCCAACACCGTTTCTTGCCTAATATAAATTTCCTTCAGTTCATCCTTTACCCTAGTTCCTTTGGCCACTATTACATCTGGGAGATTGTTTGTGTCTTCCCTAGTGAAGACAGATCCAAAGTACCTGTTCAACTCATCTGCCATTTCCTTGTTCCCCATAATAAATTCACCCGTTTCTGCCTTCAATGGCCCAATTTTCTAGAGGGAAAGGGAAAAGCTGGTGGGTCCTGCACTGCATCTGCTCAGTAACCCAACCGTTCAAAGTCCCTGTGCCAGTTGCTGAGGCCTGCCAGACAACATCCAGAAAAGAGAGATATGAGAGGTGACCTAAAACATCTCACCAGCCTGTACGCTAACATCACAAACTGCCTCTTTCACATGTTTTGTAAGGCATTTACCCTCGTGTGTGTGTGTGCCTGAACAATTATGCAAGGCTGTATGCCTGTGTATAAGTGTATTTTCATGTGTGTGATATGTGAGCGATATATGTTTCACATGTGCATGGCTGGGTGTACATGTGTGAGCTTTCATCTCAGACTGTGCTGTGCCTGCAATGTCACACGAAGGCAGGGTGGGGCTAGGGTGTGATTTGTATATATATTTCAGCAGTAAACTTTGTTATTCAATTAGTAAATGTCATCATTCATTGTACCATCAACTCAATACCTTCTCTAACGATCTGTCAACACCAGTCATGTTTCCTCCTGAAGCAATGCACCCACGAAGCCTCTGACGCTGTGGCGCAGAGCCCAGCCACTCGGTGTTCAGTAGCGGCACGCCCTTTCTGGTGGTTTAACCGTCAGCACAGTTTCCTGCAGCTTGCAACGGACCAGTTGACATCACTCATTTGCACACATCCCCTTACTTGAAAATCAACAAGTTGCAGTGGTTGGCATGGACGTGATGGAGGGACAAATATATGACCCGTTGACAGGGATATGTACGTTTGGTAGTGTGATCAAGGAACTACATTATAAAAATCCTCTCAGAGAAGAAGAGCTTTTGTGAGAGGAACACACAAAGGACTCTCTCCCCCTCCCTTTTCCATTCCTCATGAGGTTACTCTCTCAGCCCTTTTCTTCTCCTCACCAACCCATCACTTCCCTCTGCTTCTCCTCCTCCTTCCTCTTCAGCCCTTTATCTCATCCAGTTATCACCTCCCAGCTCCTTACCTTGTTCCCCCACCCACCCATCTTCCTCCTCATCTTGCATTACTTGTACTCCTCCCCTCCCCCCATCTTCCTAATCTGGCTTCTTCTCCCTTCTTTTCCAGTCCTGAATGCCCACTGTTCATTCCCCTCCACAGACGCTGCCTGACTTGCTGAGTTCCTCCAGCATTTTGTGTGTGTTGCCCAAGATTTCCAGCATCTGTAGAAACTCTTGTGTTTATGATTTTGGGAGAGGGTCTTGTCTCAGCTAGCAGAGATGGACTGCAAACTCAAAATCAGTACAGGAGTAAATTGTGGATCTGGTTACAGAAAGGAAAGGAGCAAAGTCATGAGAAAATCTTGACTCGTCTGCAGAGAGTCTTTCTGTTGTTTCCCGTTGTTGACTCATCTATGCATTAAACCAGGAGTTCCCAATTTTTTCATGCCATGGACCAAGGCCATTAAGCAAGGAGGTTGTGGACCCCTGCATTAAATCATGGTGAAACTACCATTAAACCTGATCTTATTTATCTTACACCTGGTGTCAACAGTGAGGCTTGGTGATTGTTGTGGCCCAGGTGGTTGGTGAATCATCACCATGGTCAGTGGGTTACCTTGTATCTGGACCAGACAGTTGTGGGTTCAAACCCCGCTTCGTACTGTCCCTGGGGGCGGGGGGTGTTGCATGTTCACCAGTGGGTCTCTCAGATGGGATGTAAGACCAAGGTCTCAAACACATGGACAAAACATTCCCAGTTTCCTTCTATCCAGTTTCCTTACAACGTTGATTGGTGAACCCCCCATATTAAACCTTGTAATTGTCACATAATAATGTGTGGGATCTTGCAATAAAGGATTATTTAAATAGCAGCTACAATTCAATAAAACATATCATTGGCGATAAAGTGCTTTTCGATGTCTTCAGAAGATGAAGACTATATGAATGTAAACCTTTCAGATACTGAAACAAATATGTGCATTAATAGGCCATGGTGGCTCTCTCTAATCACAGAGAAGTACAGCGCATAAAGAGGACCTTCAGCCCATCTGTTCCATGCCAAAAACCATTTAAGCTGCCTACTTCCATTGACCTGCACCGGGTTAGTAAGTTGAGGGCATTTTTTTTAGCAGCAGAAGCCTGGCAACACTTGTGCGCTGTCCCCAGCACATCCTTGGACCGTGTAAGTCATTGACACACAATGATGCATTTTACTGTATGTTTCAATGCATATGTGACAGACAAAGCTAATCTCTTCAAACCCTTTTCCTGTGCACTTCATATAGAATAAGGGGTGACACAGTGTGCAGATAGTGGCACCACTGCCTCGCTGCGCCATGTTCAATCCTGATCTTGGGCGATGTCTGTGAGAAGTTTACACTCTCTCCCTGTGACTGCCTGGGTTTTCTCCGGATGCTCCAGTTTCCTCCCACATCACAAAAACGTGCAAGCTGGTAGATTGATTGGCCACTTTAAATTGCGAGAATCTGGGGGCAAATGTTGAGAATTTGGGGAGAGTAAAAATGGGATTAACGAAGGGATAAATGGGTGGTTGATGGACAGCACATATTTGGTGGGCTAGAAGGCCTGCCTCCATGCTGTATTTCTCTATGAGAATATTTTAGGATTCCTTATTATGTTTGCTAATTGTGGACAGAAGCAGCAAGGGGTTTGTGGGGCGGGGTATGGGCAGAGTAACAGGTAAAAAGGAGCAGTGGTGAAAGGTTGTTTATTGGATCTGATGAAATTGTAGACTGGAGTTGCCCAGAGGTGTCTGGAGGGGGTCAATGGTAATGGGACCACTGCTTTACTCAGGACCAACTCCACCAGGCTCAGGAACAATTATTACCCTTCAGTTCCTGACCCGGAGAGGATAACTTCACTCAAGTTCAGTCACCCCATCACTGAACTAGTTCCCACAACCTATGGACTCACTTTCAAGTACTTTTCATCTCACGTTCTCAATATTATTGCTTATTTATTAATTATTATTATTTAATTTTTCTCAGCTCAGGCTGGTAAAACCAGAGGTATGGACACAGCCAAGCACACTCATTTCTCAATTATTAAGGACTTTCAGACTATTCCTGTGGTGTTTAGTATTGTGGCTTTCTGGAGATTTACAGTGTTGTGTCAGCCAAATTGTTTAATGCTATTGTGTAGTGACCTTGGGATGGCACCAATTGTAGTTATTACTATCGGGACAACTTATACCCTGTTCATATTCCAAAGTCTTTCAATTTCCTCTTTTAATTCAACATATTTCTGGTGATTTTCACTTACTGATTTCTGTAAGTTATGTGTGTTTGGAATGGCTGTATCTATTAAATAAGCTGTTCTTGCTTGTTTATCCTGTAATATTATATCTGGACGGTTATTTATGGATTGTCCTATCTGTAATAGTGGATCAGTTGTAATATAATTTGTGGGACACGAGACTCTAAAACTGGATCAAGCTTGTATTTATAGCAAGGTCTGGTGTCTTTTATGAGTTTGTATTTTAAAGCAAGATTTTAGTGAATGATGTTTACCACTTGATTGTACCCGTGTAAGTAATCAGATTGAGTTAAACTGCCTCAGGATCCTGTAATATGTCGAATTGTTTCTGATTTCCCTTGGCATTTTCTACAGAAATCATCTTGAATTTGTTGGTCTTTTATTATGTATTTTTGATAATTTTGTTATTAACCACTTAGTCCAGCATTGCCACAGGAAAACCCTCTGTTTCTGGGACTAGGTCTCCAATTCTTTTACGATAATTATTCCTTTTTTTTCTTTTTTTTCTATGCACAGTTTATTGTCTCTGTTGTGTGCGATCTTTCATTGATTTTATTATGTTTCTTTTATTTACTGTAAATGCCTGCAGGAAAATGAATCTCAGGGCTGTATATGGTGACATATATGTACTTTGACAATAAATTTACATTGAACATTGAGTGCTCTTGGCTCAGGAGGGTCCTGAGGATGGTGCACAATTTTGGAATTTGCAGATGTCGTTGAGGCGTGGGGTGGGTCACCTCTGGGAAGTAGTAGACTCATCACGGGTACAGGTCTCTTCACTATCAATAACATTTACAAGAGGTGATGTCTAGAACAGTAACATCCCTCATCAAGGGAAACAGAGACACCTTTTTCTCCTTTATTAGGGAGAGAGAGAGAGTCTGTGGTTTGTCGAATTCTGGGTGAACGAGTAGTCTTTAGGGTGTCTTTGTCGATGCTTTGCTGCACGCTTGAGTGGAGGGGGTGCCGATGCTTTTTTGCTGCTGGTGGGGGAGGGGGGGTCATTGCTTTGCTGATGTTTACGTGTGGGAGGGGGGAGCCGGGGGGCGTTGGGGTTCTATCATTTAACTGTCATTCGTTCTTTGGGAGCACTCCTCTGTTTTTATAAGATCATAAGACCTTAAGATATAGGAGCAGAAGTAGGCCATTCAGCCCATCAAATCTGCTCTGCCATTCAATCTGATGCAATTCTTCCAGTCACTCCCACTCCCCTGCCTTCTCCCCATATCCTTTGATGCCCTGGCTAATCAAGGACCTGTCTATCTCTGCCTTAAATACACCCAGTGACTTGACCTCCACAGCCACTCGTGGCAACAAATTCCACAGATTTACCACCCTCTGACTAAAGTAATTTCTCTGCATCTCTGTTCTAAATGGACGTCCTTCATTCCTGAAGTCGTGCCCCCTTGTCCAAGACTCCCCTACCATGGGAAATAACTTTACCATATCTAAACTGTTTAGGTCTTTTAACATTTGGAATGTTTCTATGAGATCCCCCCCCTCATTCTCCTGAACTCCAGGGAATACAACCCAAGAGCTGCCAGACATTCCTTACACAGTGACCCTTTCATTCCTGGAATCATTCTTGTGAATCTTCTCTGAACCCTCTCCAATGTCAGTATATCCTTTCTAAAATAAGGAGCCCAAAACTGCTCACAATACTCCAAGTGTGGTCTCACGAGTGCCTTATAGAGCCTCAACATCACATCCCTGCTCTTATATTCTATGCCTCTAGAAATGAATACCAACATTGCATTCGCTTTCTTCACCACCGACTCAACCTGGAGGTTAACCTTTAGGGTATCCTGCACAAGGACTCCCAAGTCCCTTTGCATCTCTGCATTTTGAATTCTCTCCCCATCTAAATAATAGTCTGCCCATTTATTTCTTCCATCAAAGTGCATGACCATACACTTTCCAACATTGTAATTCATTTGCCATTTCTTTGCCCATTCCCCTAAACTATCTAAGTCTCTCTGCAGGCTCTGTTTCCTCAACACTACCCACTTCTCCACCTATCTTTGTATCATCAGCAAATTTAGCCACAAATCCATTAATACCATAGTCCAAATCATTGACATACATGGTAAAAAGCAGCAGTCCCAACACCAACCCCTGTGGAACTCCACTGGTAACCAGCATCCAGCCAGAATAGGGTCCCTTTATTCCCACTCTCTGTTTTCTGCTGACCAGCCAATGCTCCACCCTGCTAGTAAATACCCTGTAATTCCATGGGATCTTATCTTGCTAAGCAGCCTCATGTGTGGCACCTTGTAAAAGGCCTTCTGAAAATCCAAGTACACCACATCTACTGCATCTCCCTTGTCTACCCTGCTTGTAATTTCCTCAAAAATTGCAGTAGGTCAGTCAGTCAGGATTTTCCTTTCAGAAAACCATGCTGGCCTGTCTTGTCATGTGCCTCCAGGTACTCCGTAATCGATTCTAACAACTTCCCAACTACTGATGTCAGGCTACAGGTCTATAGTCTCTTTTCTGCTGCCTCCCATCCTTCTTAAATAGCGGAGTAACATTTGCAGTTTTCCAGTCATCCGGTACAATGGCAGAATCTATCGATTCTTGAAAGATCATCATTAATGCCTCCATGATCTCTCCAGCTACTTCCTTCAGAACCCAAGGGTGCATTCCATCAGGTCCAGGAGATTTATCCACCCTCAGACCATTAAGCTTCCTGAACACCACCTCAGTTGTAATTTTCACTGCACAAACTTCACTTCCCTGACACTCTCGAATGTCCGGTATACTGCAGATGTCTTCCACTGTGAAGACTGATGCAAAATACACATTCAGTTCCTTGGCCATCTCTGCGTCTCATTACAATATCTCCAGTGTCATTTTCTATTGGTCCTGTATCTACCCTCAACTCTCTTTTACCCTTTATATACTTAAAGAAAACTTTTAGTATCTTCTTTGATATTAGTTGCCAACTTCCTTTCATAATTCATTTTTCCTTCCTAATGTCCTTAGTTTCCGTCTGGAAGTTTTTAAAAGCTTCCCAATCCTCTATCTTCCCACCAGTTTTGACTTCCTTGTATGCCCTCTCTTTTGCTTTTACTTTGGCTCTGACTTCACCTGTCAGCCACGGTAGTGTCTTCTTCCATTCGAAAATGCCTTCTTATTTCGTGGATGGCTGTGAAGAAAAAGCATTTCAGGGTGTATGTTGTATACATTTCTCTGACATTAAATGTACCTTTGAAACCTTTGAAGGACCCCTGCCATCTGGCCATGCCCGCTTCTCAATGCTGGCATCAGCCAGGTGGTACAGGCAACATGAGGGGTTCTGCAGATACTGGAAATCTTGAGGAACACATACACAAATTTGGAGGAACTCAGCAAGGCAGACAGCATCTACGCAGGGAAATGAGCAGTCAATGTTTCAAGCCGAGACCCGTCATCAGGAGGTACAGGATCCTGAAGACCCACAGCTATAAAGATTCAATAATAGCTTCTTCCCCTCAGCAAGCAGGTTCTTGAACAGACCTTTAAAAGCCCTAATTCTCCTTAGGACTATATTTCCCTCAATTTGCACTCAAGTCATTTAGTCTGTTAATTTAGTCGCGTAAGTTATGTGCAGGTATAATTTTATTGATTTAAATTTATGTTTATCGTGTTTGTAATGTACTGTGATTACTGTTGCTGCAAAAAGCAGATTTTCCTGGCATTTATACTGTAGGCATGTATGCCCATGACAATAAACTTGAACTTGGAGGGGTAGGCCTGAGGGAGTGCTCCGTCCATTTCTGCTCCGGCTTTCTTGTGTGGTGAGTGGTGAAGGGGACAGGACTTCCAGGGAATACGGGGAGACTGGGGATAGATGGTAGAAGGAACCTCAGGCTGAGGAATGTGAAGTTTGTCATTTCCTGGTGGAGTGAACGAAAGGCAGTCACAGGCTGCACAAGTGCAAAAAAAAGAAACAATAATAATAAAAAATAAATATGCAATAAATATTGAGAACATGAGATGAACAGTCTTTGAAAGTGAGTTGATAGGTTATGGGAACATTTCACTGAGGGGGCAAGTGAAGTTGAGTGAAGTTATCCCTTTTGATTCAAGAACCTGATGGTTGAGGGGTAATAACTGTTACTGAACCTGATGGTGTGAGTTCTGAGGCTCCTGTACCTTCTTCCCAATGGCAGCAGCGAGAAGAGAGCATGTCCTGGGTACTGGAGGTCCTTGATAATGGACTCCTGTGGCAGCATTTTATATTGATGTGCTCAATGGTTGGGAGAGCTTTGCTTATGATGGACTGGGCCGAATACACTATGTAACAATTGTTCAGTTATAGCTGGAGTATTTTGTCCATCTCTGGGCACCACGTGTCAGGAGAGATAGAAAGACTTTGGAGAGGAGTGCAGAAGTGATTCACCAACGAGGGACTTAATTCTGTAGGAGAGGCTACGGTTGTTCTCCTTTGAGGAAGGAGATTTTCATGAAATCGTAAGATGTTTAGATGGAGCAGAGAGAAACAATAAAAGATTAAAGACTAGCTTTACTTGTCACATGTACAGTACTGTGCAAAAGTCTTAGACACACTACCTATGTGTGTGTGTATATATATATATACATTTATACACAGTATGTGCTTAAGACTTTTGCACTGTACTGTACATTGAAACATTAAAACATACAGTGAAATGTGTTGTTTGTGCTGGGCAGCCCGCAAGTGTCACCATGCTTCTGGCACCAACGTAGCACGCCCACAACTCACTAACCCTAACCTGTGCATCTGTTTGGAACGTGGGAGGAAACTGAACACCTAGCGGAAACCCATGCGGTATCAGCGAGGACGTACAAAGTCCTTACAGACAGCGGCGGCACCTTCTGATTGCCGGTGCTGTGAAGTGTTATGCTAACGCTGTGCTACTATGCCACCTTAACTACTCCCATAAAAACTGGGAACCTAGGATGAGCATCAAACAAAGGAGCTGGAGGAACTCAGAGGGTCAGGCAGCATCCGTGGAGGGAAATGGACAATCGATGTTTCTGATCGAGATCCTCGAAAGAGCGAGGGGAGGCGGGTTGGAGCAAGAGCTGATAGGCTGAAGGGGGACGATCTGGAATGACAGTATTTCAAGGGGAAAAGTTGAGTTACACTTTGAACAAAGTGTTGGGGTGGTAACAGGCAGATTTGATTTTAGCGTTCATAAAGGAGTTGGGTGTCTCCAAATGGAAGGAATTTAAAGGGAAATGATGGGGGAGATCGATAAACTGGGTTATTCAAGCACTGAGCAAGTACCAGTTTAGTGGGTTGTATGGCCTTAGTCCAGACATCCTGAGCCCTGACACTTCATCCCAAAGTGGTAACTATTCCTCTCCTCCCACAGGTGCTGTTCGACCTGCTGAGTTCCTCTCTTGTCCCAGGTCCTAGGTTGCAGCAGCTGCAGTCTCTGTGCTTGTGATGGGCAGGTTTAGCTGAAGACCCAAGGGCTGGGCGTGGAGGCCTGAGATAGAAACACACTGTGACGTGCGACTGAGGTGGAACCTGCTCAGCCGGTTTGCCGCCTGCATGATTGGCTGTGGCCAATGAAGTGAGACCTGGTTTGAGCTGGGATTCCTCACTTTGTCCCAGTGCCTTCTAAGTGACAGTCAGTGCTCCTGCGCCCTTGGACAAAATGGCTCACAGCATGAGGTTGCTCCTTCTCCTGGCCCTGGTCTATCTCACAGGGGCACAAGGTAAGTGTCTCCTCATCCTGTGTTATTCCTCCCTCTCCTGCTCCTTCTGAATCTTAGTCCCCTTCCCTCTTCTTCAGCCCTTTTCTCTGTGACCTTTCTTTACTTCTCTTCATCTAACCTTTCTCTTCCCTCTCTCTTAATCTCTGCCTGTCTCACTCCCTTTCTGTGTATTTTTGTCTCTCTCCCTCTCCTAAGGATGCCTCGATCTCTCAGTCTCTGTTCCCCCCTCTCTTTCCCCTTGTCCTTTGTCTATCTTTCTTTTACGTTCCAGACCCATTACAATGGCTTCACTTCTCACAGGTGATTTTTAAACACAAGAAAATCTGCAGATGCTGAAAATCCGAAGTAACACACACACAAAATACTGGAGGAACTCAGCAGGCCAGGCAGCATCGATGGAAATGAATAAACAGTCGACATTTCTGGCTGAGACTCTTCTTGGACTGAAGAAGCGTCTCGGCCTGAAACGTCGACTGTTTATTCATTTCCATCGATGCTGCCTGACCTGCTAAGTTTTGTGCATGTGTGTTACAGGTAATCTTCCCACTTTCTTTTCATTTGCTTTTAAATCTTTTCATTTGCATGTTTCTGAAGACCCTCATTGTACACCCTGGTTTAACTGCTTTAAGTAGCCTGATTAACCCCCAAAAGCGCTGGCACCCATGGGCAATCTGACATTCCTACATTCTTGTGAGTTTCAGGGAGGGGCGTGATGAAAAATAGAGTTGGAGCTCCCTCTGCTGCTTGTGTTGGTAATAAAAGTTAGTCCTTGCTGTTACGGCCATTACGTTTCCCTCCTCCAACAAGCTAGTGGAACTAATCTACAATGGAGGATTGATTAATTTACATTGCTTACGCTCCAGGATTTAGGCCACCTCCATCCTCAGGGACAGCTTGTAGTGATGCCATCTCATGGCACTGGAGGCTGGATTCAGTTCTGTCTGTACGGAGTCTGCACGTTCTCTCTGTTCCCTCCCCTGTCTCGAAGGCATGTGGGTTGGTCCGTTAATTAGCCACTGTAAGTTGCTCTTTGTATGTAAGTGAGTGGTAGAACCTGGGCTTGGAGGGGAAGGGAAAAAAATAGATGAAACCATTGTACGATAATGTAAACGGGTGGGGGCTTGCTGGCATGAAGGGCCCGTTTTTAATGCTCTATCTAATGGAACATTGTTACTTTTTTTGATTTTCTAACTTCAAAGTAAATTTTATTATCAAAGTACATATATGTCAACATATGCAACCCTGAGATTCATTTTCCTGCGGCATACTTAATAAATCTATAGAATAGTAACTATAACAGGATCAAAGAAAGATCTACCAGCACGCAGAAGACAGCAGATTGTGCAAATGCAAATATAAATAAATAGCAATAAATAATGAGAGCATGAAATAAAGAGTCTTTAGAGTGAGATCGTTGGTTCTGGGAACATTTCAACGGTGGGGCAAGTGAGTGTAGTTATCGCCTTTTGTTCAAGAGTCTGATGGCTGAGGGTGGTGGTGCGAGTCCTGAGGCTCTTGATGGCAGCAGCGAGAAGAGAGCGTTGCCTGTGTGGAGGGGGTCCCTGATGATGATTCATCTACTGTTCAATTATATTAACTGAGGCAAAAATATTGAGAGGGACTGGCGAGGCAAGTTTTTTTTACACAGAGTGGTCGATGGCTGAAATACGCTGCCAGAGGAGGTGGTGGAATCAGATAAAATCGCTGTAATTGAGTGGCATTTTGTTAAAAAGGCAGGACATGGAAGAATATGTTCCTAACGCAGGCAAGTGGGATTAGTGAACTTGGCAAAAATGTCATGCAGATAGTGAGCTGAAGGGCTTGTTTCTGTATTTGACTCTAACTGGCTGCAATACTCAGACACATTTAGGTAAAAATTAGCTTTATTTGTCACATGTAAATCAAAAGGTCAAAACACCGAGTGAAACGTATCATTTCTGCATCGATAACCAACCCAGCCCACCACTGTCTTCATGCTTCCGGCACCAACATAGCATGCCCGCAGCTTACTGACTCCAAACTGTACGCCTTTGGAATGTGGGAGGAAACCGGAACAACCGGAAGAAACCCACACAGCAACGTACAAACTCCTTGCAGTGGGAATTGAATCCTAATCTAGCAGCCGGCATTGTAAAGCTTTTGTTGGCGCTCCAAGTCACTGTTGAGTTGATTGGCTGCCAGCTGTCTCTCTGGTGTTGCTGGGATATGGGTCCACTCCCTGGTCCCTGACTTCCAGCGAGCTAGGGACCCTAAGTTCTGGAGCTTTGGGGTCAAATTCAAGGAGTTGATCCTGGACAGGGAGCTTTACCTCACAATTAAAGGGCCTTACATTAAAACCTACCAGGCTGCCATGCTGACAACACCATCCCACCCTGACCAAATCCATCCATCACTTCCCTTTCCCAGGAGCAACTTCTCAGCAAAGACCGTCGTTATTGAAGACACTTAACTTTGTCTTCATTGGGTCAGGAGTTTGATTGGCTGAGGAAAAGCATATTTGAAGATTAAGAGCAACACATACAAAATGCTGAAAGAACTCAATGGAAATAAATAAAGTCAGCTTTTCGGGCTGTGACCCTTCATCAGTACTGGAAAGGAAGGGGGAAGATACCAGAATAAAATGGTGGTGGTGGTGAGGGTGAAGGGAAGGAGGACAAGCTAGAAGGTGATAGGTGAAGCCAGGTGGGTGGGGGAGGAGGAATGAAGTAAGAAGCTGTGAGGTGATAGGTAGAAAAGGTAAAGGGCTGGAGAAGAAGCCAGTGTAGGAAATAGAAGAAGAGGGAAGGGGGAGGGTTTATTCTGCCACAATGACACCACTCTCAGGGAGGGGGAGGAGGGGGAGGAGGGGCAACACCTCACATTCCGTCTTGGTAGCCTCCAACCTGATGGTATGAACATTGACTTCTCCTTCTGGTAATTTTTTTCCCTCTCCCTTCTCTCTTCAAGTAAATCTGCTCTGCACTGTCTCTAAAGCTTCCACATCCTTTCATAATGAGGTGACCAGAACAGAACACAATACTCCAAGTGTGCTCGACCGAAGTTTCATGTAGCTACAACATTACATTGCCACACCGCTGCTTTTGAACTCAATCCCCCAACAAGTGAAGGCTGCCTTCTTATCCACTCGATCAATTTGCACGCCAACTTTGATGGATCTATTGACATTGACCCCAAGATCCCACTGTCCCTCCGCACAGCCAAGGTCAAACTATGCAAAGAAAGCAGGGTAAATCCTTGGCTCAGTTGATAAATAGGAAAAAATTCAGGCAAAACTATGTTAGGCTTCAGGTGAAATATTATGTCTGATTCTTTGGGGAAGGTAGAGAGAGGCCTTGCAGGAATTTAAGAGGAACATGAGGAATGGGTTCACCACCTAAGGCAGAGAAGGTTTAGAGTAGATTTGACACAGGTATTCAAAATATCAAAGAGTTTTTCTGGTGTAGGGCAATAGTGATCTGATGTGAGTGGATAAAGGGCCGGAAGAAGATAACAATGCAAGAGGCTGCTGATGCTTTTTTTTTATTACAAAATCCTTTATTACAAATTTCGGTGCTATACAATATATACAAAACAGTGGCAAACACAATTACTGCACTACAAATAGACAATAGACATTACACCAGAATGTTGCCATCCCTATCCACGATGGCATTCACACCCCGCGGAGCCCAACGGTCACGAAACTCCTCCAAGGCCGCTGTGGACTGCGCGTGTTCCTTTTCAATAGTTACCCGGGCACGAACATACCCCCTAAACATTGCCAGGCAGTCTGCCCGGGGAGATCCTCCCGCCACCCGTTTCCAAGACCCACGGATGGCGGATTTCGCCAGCCCCAGGAGCAAGTTGACTAGGACATCCTCATCCCTCCTTGCCCCCTTCCTTACTGGATGACCATATATAAACAGGGTGGGACTAAAATGCAGCCAGAAGGTGAGAAGCAGCCCACGCAAATATGCAAAAAGAGGCTGCAGCCTCACACACTCCATGTACATGTGGTACACGGTCTCCTCCAGCCCTCAGAAGTGGCATGTGGGTGGGAAGTCCATGTACAAACTGAAAAACTTATTGCAGGGCACTGCCCTATGCAGTACCCTCCAGCCGAGATCCCCCAGGTGCATGGGAAGAACCCCGGCGTAAAGGGACTTCCAGTGGGGACCCTCCTCACCTCTGGGTGGAAGGACCGACCGCCATGGCGTGTCGGGACGGTGTACAAGGGCAAGGAAGTGGAGGGTGTGGAGCAGCAGCCCATACAGATACCTCCTACTTGCATCCCTGAATGGGACTGTGGGTATCGATGAGAGACGGCTCAAGTTGTGTGGACACTGCTCCTGGGAGGCTGGAGCAACACAAAGGAACTGGAGGAGCTCAGCAGGTCGGGCAGCATCTATGGAGGGAAAGACAGTTGACGTTTTGGATTGAGATGCTTCATCTGAACTGGAAAGAAATGGAGCTGGTGTAAAAGGTGGGGATGGGGTGGAGGGATGGAGCAGGAGTTGGAAATGAGAGGTGAATCCAGGTGAAAAGGGGAAGTGAGGGATGGAGGAGAGGGAGAGTGATATTAGAAGCTGGAGGATAGTGATGGAATCTGATAGAACAGTGGAGCATGAAATCAAAGGAGGCATGGTGGGGTGGGGAAAGAATTAGGGGACTCAATTTCACACTCAACATCAATATTACCAAGCAGTTGGTTGTTTCATTTGGTTGTATATATATATATATACATACAGCCAGATGACAATAAACTTGAAGTTGAGGTAGCAAGGGTAATTTTAAAAAGCAGCAGGATTTGGAATTAGTTTGAAGAAGAAAGAGGGAGTCAATACTTGAGATCAGGGAATGGGTAATGATCTTTCACTGGCTTGTTCAGCCTCAGTTCTTCCAATAAAACAGCGAGAACTTGAAATCTCTATTTATTTATTACTCTGGTTGTTTTCTGTGGTGTTCTGTTGTGCGCACCAAAGAATCTCATCACCTTGTGACTGTTGACAGAAGCATGCAGTTTACATACGATTTGCACATGATTTACATGTGGACCCTCCAGAAGCAAGAGCACAAATATTTTCACTGCAAACTGAAGATGGATTAAACCTGTTCAGAAGCCATAGCAGTGACTGAAGATTGTTGGAGGATGTTTTTAATCTGCTGTACGGTACCATACTCAAGGCAACATGTCATTTCCCACATCTGTAGCAGAGAATTCACCACTGTCTCCTGTCTGGTTGCAAATGATGACCTACTTTGGGCTTACATTAGGCTGAATTGACCCAGCTGTAGACATTCAGTCCTTGCTTTCCAAATGTCCGATGGATATCAAGTTGAGCAGTGCTCCAATCTCCTTTTACTGATGGATACACGAGCTCGTGGCAGATTTGCGAAAGAGAGTGGAGCTGTTTCGAGCAGAGGAGTTGCTGTTGTGGAGGGTCAGTAAATGGGATTGAGCTAGGAGAGAGAGAAAGAAAGAGGCAGGAGAGAGAGAGAGAGAAGGAGAAAGAGAAAGGGAGGGAGAGAGAAAGAGGGGGGAGGAGAGAGAGAGAGTAATTACTTCCATAAGAAGGAGGGTTCAGAGTAAGGAGAGATGATTAAGTTCCTACCTAAACTGCAAGATGAATTTCAAATAATGTGTGGACAAGACAAAGTTGTGGAAAAGTAATTAAATTAATTGTGGCAATTAGCTGAAGTCAGTAAGGAGCTTGCTTCAGGGCAGTTTCAGCTGTAGCAACACTTTTTATACTTAGTTCAAACATTGATATTTTGTCATTAACAATAGCTGCCTGACCTGCTGAGTTCCTCCAGCGTTTTGTGTGTGTTGATCCAGATCTGCAGTCTCTCACGTCTCCCTTTGTAATGATCATTTCCAAGGCGTCTCCATCGCTACACTGCAGCTCACTGCTGTCATTCTGGGAGGTACTTGCTATTCTTCAGTGGATTATAGAGGCATAACAGAATATTCAGCACGACTCAGCTTGTGTTGCCCAGCAAGCGAGTCTCATTGGCCCACAGCACTCGAAACCTCTCCTAACCATGTACTTAACTAGATGGCCTCAACCAATATTTCTGGCAGTACATGCACCCTTTGCATGAAGAAGGGTCCCTTTAAAATTTTTGTCTCTGATCTTAAACCTATGCCCTCTTGTTTTTATCATCCTCTGCCTGGATAAAAGACTACGTGTTTTCACCATTTCTATGTCCTTCATTATTCATAAGTACTTTGATCAGGTCAACTCTCAATCTCCTATGTTCCATGAAATAAAGTCTTAGTCTATGCAACCTCTCACTGTATCTCAGACCCTCAAGTCCAGACAACATTCTGGTAATTCTTCTCTGCACTCTTTTTAGTTCAATGTCTTCTTCCCTGTAACAGAGTGTCCAAAACTGTTGTCAACACAGTAATCCAACGTAATACTCTAAGTGTGGCCTTACAAAGTTTCAGTAAACTACACAATAACTTCCTGTACTCAGTGCTCTGACGGATGAGGGTCAGTATCCTAAATGCCTTTTTTACTATCCTGTGCTTTCAGTGAATTATATACTTGCACTCCCAGTTCCCTCTGTGCCATCACACTGCCCAGGTCCCAACCATTCTTATCCTGAAGAAAAGGGTCACCGCAGAACAAATGAGTCTGCGGCCTGGAATTATGTAGGGAGTGGTCGAGAGGGAGGCCAGGGAGAGCCTGACATCCTGCAATCAACCCCTTCAATCACAATCCGACTCATCAGAGCGCTGAATCTGAAGTAGGCAGTTTAGGGGACACTAAGAAGGACGTCTTTAGGCAGGATGTAGCAGACATTTGGAGTTTTCTCCCTGAAAAACCTGGGGTTGGTACAGATTGGATACTTTGCAACCGTGGATAATTTTTTGTCAGGGTTGTTGTGGGTTGGAGAAACAAGGGAGGCAAATGGAATTAGAAAGGTGGTTCACCGTCCAGCTGACACAAACCTGGGCTGTTGCAGAGTCACATGGTGTTATTCTGACACAGAAAAAAGGCCATTCAGCCCAATGAGTCCATACTAACTTCCAGCAGAACAGTCCCATTTCCCCCATTTCCTTCACTCCTTATTTTCCTTTGATTCAACTTTCCTTGATTCTTTTATCACTCTTCTACACTGGGTACAATGTGCTGAGCTAGGAGTCAGGTTAGGGTTTAGGGACAGGGATGAGGGGAGTTAGAGGTTAGGGGCAGTAAATGAAGAGTTAGGGCAGGAGTTGAAGTGCAGATTGGTGCATTCCATGGTCAAACATCAGTGAGTCAGGGGTCACAGGTCTTCTCAGCACCTGATCCCTGACAAGTCCTGGTCCCGTTTGGGCAGCATGTCCTGGTTACTGGCTATGAGTGGGAGTCACGAGGGCCAGTGAACTGGGGTCGTAGTTCCATGCCAGTCCAGAATTTGAGCTTCAAAGGTCAAATTTGTGATCAGCAAGTCCAGATGCCAGTGAACCCAGGTCTTTGGAGCTGTGAGGCAGCGACACTGCTGACTACACCTCCAGCCACCCTTGGTAACAGACTCCTCAGTGGAATGTGACATGCTTATATAGGCAGGGTATGCTGCTTGCTTGACAACAGGATATGTAAATGGAGCGCAGATTTTATAAAAGGGAAAAAAATAAGACACGTTTACTAGGACTTTGTTCCAAATTTCACTCTCATTTGCCCATGTTCCTCACAACCTTTCTTATCCATGTACCTGCCCAATTGTTTTTTAAGTATTGTTAGTATTTCTGCCTCAATCACTTCCTCTGGCAGCTCATTCCATATACTGACCAACCTTTGGGTGAAAAGTTGCCTCTCAGTTTCCTGTTAAGTGTCTTCCCTCTCACCTTAAACCTATGCCCTTTAACTCCTGATTTCCCAACCCTGGGAAAAAGACTGTGCACATTGAACCTCATAATTATATACGCCTCTCTAAGATCACCTCTCATTCTCCTCCACCTAAATTAATCAAATCTCATCCTTCTCAACCCCTCTCTATAACTCCATCCCGGCAATTCTGGCAGCATCCTCACATATCTCCCCTGCACTTCTTCCAGCTCATTGATACCTTTCCTATAGCAGGGTGACCAAAACAGAGTACAATTAATGCTCTCTTCTCATGCTGCCATTGGGAAGAAGTTTCAGGTCCCACACCACCAGGTCAGGAACAGTTATTACTCTTCAACATCAGGCTCCTGAACCAGCGTGGATAACTTCACTCACCTCAACACACTTCCACAAACTTTCAAGGATTCTACAACTCTTGTTCTCAGCCAATCTGTGTATTTATTTATTTCTTTTTTTTTCTGTGTTTTTTGTTTTTTTATAACTTTTTTTATTGAGTTTTCAAATGATTTACAGAAAGAAAAAAAAATTATCTACCCTTCCCCCCTCCCCTTAACTCCTCCCCCCTAACATTCCTATAGAAGAAAAGAAAAAGAAAAAGAAGAAAGAAAGAAAGAAAGAAAGAGAGAATGCCTGGATATCGGAAGATCCCCACATTCTCCACAGAGTTCATAATAACTTTAGTGTATATATTTATTTCTTTCCCCAAATAACCAATTAATTGCAATGACTTTGCAATATTCCAAATGCAGCCTCACCAGAGTCTTGTAAAACTGCAAAAATTATGTTATGTTTTAAAACTTTTCTTTTTAAACAGAAACAGGTGTTACTATCTCACTGGCGGATGAGAGCATGAATGGGATTGTGCAAAGTGTCCGCTCAATGTCGGTGATCCTAAGACTGCCACCTTGCGGATTAGCCGGGGAAACAATCGCGGTCAAGGTCACCAACATCACTGGGCAAGGTATCCGTTAATATTTCATCTAGTTCAATCTTGCTTTCTTTTCTTTCCAATTTGGCTTCTAATTGTTCTTCTTTCTCAGAGATACAACAGCCAAACTTTACAATGCCTGTCTGCCGCTTCAGGCGTGAATTGATTGCTCTGGAGGCTAACATCGATGGATTTCAGCGAATGTTCAATTTGGGCTACCAGGTGACAGGGCTGAAAGAAAATACCAAGTACAAGTAAGTGAAGATTCCCCAGGGTGAATTCAGAGCAGGAGAGTGGCTCCATCTCACTGGAATATTACAACTCTGTGTCAGTCAGGCATCTGGCTCTGACAAGGAATTGGAAAACTTAATTCATTCCATAATAAAACCCTCCAAATCAGCCTCCCCTCCAACTGACTCTGTCTGCATATACTAGCCTCAGAAAAGCAGCCAACATAATCAAGTACCCCACACACCCTGCACATTTCCTCTGCTCTCCTCTCCCATCCGGCAGAAGAAACAAAGGATTGAAAACACATGCCTCCATACCTGCAGGCTCAAGGACAGCTGTTATCATATGCTAAAGATGAACCCTTGATCTCCCAGTCTTCTGCCTGTGGCTCTTCCATTTCATTTGTTTACCCACACTGCACTTCCTCTGAAGATGCAACATTATATTCTACGTATGGCATGGTCTGTCTGCACAGGCTGATTCATGCCATAAATTTTCTTTGCTTCATGTTACACGTGACAATAATAAACCAACACCAATATGAATCCTCACGCCACCTCCCCGACACCCGCTCCTTCTCCTCCCCTGCATCCCACCAATCACTTCACTGCCCATCAGGCTCCTACTCTGCTGATTACACCCCCCTCCCACTGCACCCTCACACCATTACTACCCTTCCTCCATACTCTTACATCCACATAAATAATTACACAGTTACAACTCCTCCTTCACCCCATTACATTCCTTCTTACATCACAACTCCTCCTTCCACATCATTACATCTCTCCCATGCCATTACAACCTCTCCTCCACACCATTACATCCTTGAACCATGGCATTACAACACATCCTCCACACCATTACATCTCTCTCATACCATTACAACCTCTCCTCCACACCATTACATCCTTGAACCATGGCATTACAACACATCCTCCACACCATTACATCTCTCTCATACCATTACATCCTTGAACCATGGCATTACAATACCTCCACACCATTACATCTCTCCCATGCCATGACAACATATTCTACACGCCATTACATCCACAAACAATGTATTACAAACACATCTCCACTCCATTACATCCCCTTCCTATGCTATTACACCCCTTCTCAAGTAGTATCGATGTAGTTGTAAAGAAGGCAATTCAGCGGCTATACTTTATTAGGAGTTTGAAGATATTTGGCATGTCAACAATTACACTCAAAAACTTCTATAGATGTACTGTGCAGAGCATTCTGACAGACTGCATCACTGTCTGGTATGAAGGGGCTACTGCACAGGGCTGAAAGAAGCTGCAGAGGGTCGTAAATCTAGTCAGCTCCATCTTGGGTACTAGCCTACAAAGTACCCAGGACATCTTTAGGGAGCGGTGTCTCAGAAAGGCAGCATCCAGTATTAAGGATCTCCGGCACCCAGGACATGCCCTTTTCTCACTGTTACCATCAGGGAGGAGGTACCGAAGTCTGAAGGCACACACACAGTGATTCAGGAACAGCTTCTTCCCCTCTGCCATCCGATTCCTAAATGGACATTGAATCTTTGGACACTACCTCACTTTTTAAAAAATATACAGTATTTCTTATTTTGCACGTTTAAAAAAAACATTTATTCAATATACGTAAATGATTTATTTGTTTATTTACTATTATTATTTTTAAAATTTTATTTACTATTATTATTATTTTTTCTATGCTAGATTATGTATGCCATTGAACTGCTGCTGCTAAGTTAACAAATTTCACGTCACATGCCAGTGATAATAAACCTGATTCTGATTATATCTCCCCCAGCAACATTATGCCTTCTTTCATTATCTGTAAGATTTGCTGCTAACTCTATAATGTCCCCTTCACCTCTGCATTCTTCCTTACACCTGTCCCACGAAATCTTCCTAAGTTCTTTCTCCATTTAATCCCCCACCCTGCGTCACACAGTAGCACATTTTCCCCACAGCTTGTCCCTCATCCCTCTGCTAAACCACTCTTTTTCTCTACATGCCCTTCATACACCATTCCCATCTTCTTCCCGTACACCCCTTTTACCTCCATTCCATCCTCCTCTCTCCAGAATCCCTGTTCTGAACCTTCCCCAAGAATCCCAACCATTGACAGCATTATGACATGCTGCCTGGAGAAGGCAGCACATATCATCAGGGACCCCCACCCCTCGGGGGCATTCCCCCTCCTCGCAGCAAGCAGGAGGTATGGAAGCCTGAAGACCCACACCACCGGGTTCAGGAATGACTACATTTCTACGGCCATCCAGTCTTTCAACCAGCTTGCGCAAGCCTCCCTTACCCTAGCAACAGCGCATTGCAGGCCACCTCTTGCATTACCGTGGATGTGTCTTGGATTGTGTTATTTTTTGCACTTATGTCTTGCTTTGCACGGTTTTATTTCGCAATTTTGTGTATTTTATCTGCAATTTGTGTGCTTGTGACAAGACTGCAAGGAAGTTTATCATTGCACCTGAACCCCACTGAACTCGGATATATGTCAGTAAGCTTAACTTGAATTAACCTCACTCCACTGAAGTTTCACTCCTACATTCCTGCTCAATACTGACTAAAAGTCTTTCTCTCCATCTGCTAAGCATGCTCCTCTGACACCACACGTTCTCCATCCACTTCGATGTGACCAATGTTTCATGCTGTTCATTGTGATAAGCCTGTTCTCCTTGCTCCCAGTATGTCGTATGAAGTTGGTAACAGGAAGAGCAACCAACTGGAGATCAGCACCATCATGCGTGAGTATTTGCTCCCACAGTGCTGGATGGTGAAGATGTTTATTTAAACTTAGAGGGAGCTAGACTAAATTGGGCCCCTTTTCTAAGAAAAGATCTGCTGGCATTTGAGAGGGTCCAGAAGAAGTTCACGAGAATGATTCTGAGAATGAAAGGGTTAAAGCATGAGAAGCATTTGGTGGCGCTGGTTCTGTACTTGCTGGAGTTTAGAAGAATAAATATCAAATGTTGAAAGGCCTTGCTAGAGTAGATGTGGAGAGGATGTTTCCTATTGTGTAGGAGTCGAGGGCCAGAGGGCACAGCCTCAGAATAGAGGGATGTCCTTTTAGAACAGAGATGAGAAGGAATTTCTTTAGCCAGAGAGTGATGAATCTGTGGAATTCATTGCCACAGGCAGCTGTGGAGGCCAAGTCGATGACTATATTTAAAAGGAAGGTTGATAGTAAGGGTGTCAAAGGTTACAGGGAGAGGCAGGAGACTGGCTTGAGAGGGATAATAAAGCAGCCGTGATGGAATGACAGAGCAGACTCAATGGGCTGAATGGCCTACTCCTGCTCATACATCATATGGTCTTATGCAATTTAATTCAGGTAAGTGTGAGGTGTTATGATTTGGTAGGATTAACTGGGGCAGGATTTAAACGCATAATGGAATGGCTCTGGGAAGTGTTGTGGGACGGGGGACCGAGGGTACATGTTCATAATGAAGACACAGGAGAACAGGGTGGTAAAGAAGGCCATTAGTACGCTTGTATTCATCAGTCAGGGCATTGAGTACAAAACTCAGCATGTCATGTTGAAGTTGTTCAAATTGTTGGTGGGAATGCACTTGAAATACTATAGGAAGGATGTTATTCAACAGTAAAGGGTGCAGAAAGGATTCACAAGGATGTTATTGGAACCTGAGGGCTTGAGCTTTAAGGAGCAACTGTATAAACTGGGACATCTTTCTATTGGAGCATTGGAGGTTGGTGGTGACCTTATGGAAGTCCATAAATTCAAAAGGGATATAGACAAAGTGAACGGTCACATTTTTCCCCAAAGGTAGGAGCATCCAAAACAAGAGGCCAAATGTTAAAGGTGAGAGGGGAAAAATGTAAAATGCTATCAAAAGGGTAACTTTTTCACTCAGAGGGTGGTGGGTACGTGGACCAAGCTACCAGAGGAGGTGGTCAACGAGGTTACAACTACAAAGTTTAAAAGTCATTTAGATAGGTCATTGATGGGAAATGTTTAGAGGGCCAAATGTGGGAAAAAGAGTGTGGCTCAAGTAGACAACTTGCTTGGCATGGATGAGCCAGGATGAAGGGCTGTTTCTGAGCTGTACAACTCTATAACTAATTTTCTGAATGTTACTTCATGGAATTGTTGTGAACTTGAAAATCTGCTTCTAAGTCCTTCTGGAACTCAGAATCAATTTATTTATTTACATACATTGTAAAATTAACTCTAAGCCCAATTTCCCAATGATGTAGCAGAATTAATAAGCCCTGCCTATTAGAGTCAACATCTAGGTGAGAACTTTAATCTGCAAGGCATAGAAAGCCATGGACCAAATTTAGTATAGATGGATACTTGATGGTCAGCATAGACACAGTGAGTCAAATGGCTGTTTCTAGCCAATTGAATGTCATAGTTGAGGCTAGCCTTCATTCCCATGGCTCCTTAGTTACAGATAGTGGTAATGGATTATTTAACTTGGTGCAGAGCAGTGATGGGATGAAGGGTGATACTCTATAGAACTCATTACCACAGCAGGGTGGTACTCTGTGGAAGCCAGTACTACAGCAGGTGGTAGATTCACCCACTAAGCCCTTGTAAGTATTATGCCCAGGAAAGCATTGACAGGATTTTCTTCAATTGAGATAAATCCCCATCATTCTAGTTCATTTGGCATCCAAGTCAGTGAACATTCATTAAAAAAGAGAATAGATTTTCAGGAAAATTCTTGGAGAATCATTGTTCTAATCCTGTGGGTGTGATTTGTCTCAGGCTAATCACTCTTTAACCAGTCTTACCATTCACTTTCACGTGTGTGCGTGTGTTACATGCACCATTTGCGTGTGTATGTGGATGTACACATTTACTTACTGCTCATTACACTGATGGTGTTTAGGGTGGTGATGAAGATCTCTGGCGGTGTACAGGGTTTCCTTCATCGTGTCAGTAGCTTCCTCTCGGTTTTCACTACTATCGGTCATGCAAGTCCCAGGTGGAGACTCAGGAATACCGTCACACTCAGATGTAGAAGGATTCTTCATTGCTGTTTCCATAACAGTTTTGTTTAACTAGTCAGGGTTCTTAGCCCTGAGCTGAACCCCTGAACCTGGTGGACCGTTGGACCCCTCTTAGTCTGGCCTCTACCCTTTGACCTTTTTGGCATGGGTGACCTCACCAAGGAGTCAAAGCCCAAAGCCCTGACTCCAGCCAACATAGCTCTCCAGGTCACTGAGGCACACAAACCTCCAAACCCCACAACAAGGTTGTGCTCCTCTTGAAGGAAGTGCATGTTCATAAGATGTGTGTGTGTGTGTTGGTATGTGAGAAAGTGACCCAGCCTGCATTAGCTAACTGAATTGTTTTATTTTTTTCAGCAATAAATTACAAGGACATCGATACTGGTTTTGGTCGGAGCGGAGCCATGGTTGTGATTACCGTGCTTCTGGCAATTGCCATGGCCGTGCTCATTGGCCTTTTCATCGTTGCTGTTATAATTCGGAAGTAAAATCTTTTGCTGAAGAATGAAAGAACATTTATAGTAACAAATATGTGAACAATTTTTCTCTATATCTCTTATGTATTTTTAATCTGCACCCTGCATTTTGATGACAATTAAGAATTAATTCAGATGAATATCTGCTTATTGTGAACGTTTTGATCTGTAGCTATTTGAAAATATTTATCTTTGAACCTGATTGAAGTTCCTTGTCTCACGTGGCCTCACCGTCAATGATCCATTCCTTCATCATGATCCCAAAAACTTTCAACCTTCAATTGTTTCTGAATCATCCTTCAGAATTTGATGAATGCTTGGTTCTGTGAATCTGTCCGGGGACAGCAGGCACCTGGGTAGATGCAGCAGATCTAGTGTCAGGAACTGATGGTTCAACACCTGTAGTGAATCTAGTTGCTAACCACTGTTCATTTAGAAAAGGCATTATTTTATAATTAAAGTCTGTATTTATGATCCAGTCTCATTCTTTCAGTGAGAATGGAATAGGTGTGTGGTTTTGCTCTTGAGTGTATCGTGAGAGTGATGCAGCATTGTGTGCTCAATGTATGTTAGTGATTTGACTAAATGTGTGATTTTGTTCAGAGTATGTGTGTATTCTGTGTGTGTGTAGTCTGGGTTATGTGCTGCGTATGTATTGGAGCGGCAAGGTAGCGTAGTGGTTAGCGTAATGCCATTACAGTGCCAGGGATCCAGGTACAATTCTACAGCTGTGTGGAAGCAGCTTGTTCATTCAATAGTTCAGTGGTTCCAGTTAATATCAGAGAATGTATACAGTATACAACCTGAAATTCTTACTCTCCACAGACATCCTCGAAACAGAAGAAAACCCTAAAGAATGTAAGAATGTAAGAACCCCAAAAGCCCCCCCATGCAGAAGCAGCATCAACCCTTCCCCTCCCCCTCCCCCACGTATTCCAGCATTCCCTCCACCCACCATGCAAGCAGCAGCAACAGCCCCCAAAGAGAGGCCATGGTCTGCAACCCTTCAAAAACTGACTGTCCACCCCAACATTTTCGACATCCCACAGGCCCTCTCTCTCATTAGCAAGGGAGAGACAGAAATCGCTCCTTCCCCATTCTCCCCGGTTCCATGTGGGTTTCCTCAGGCGCTCTGGTTTTCTCCCACTTTCCAAAAATATACAGGTATAAAAAGTTAATTGGTCACATGGGTGTAATTGGGCCAGTAGGGCCTGTCGCTGTCCTGTGTCTCTAAATAAAAAACAAATATACTGTACGTGTATATGAATGTATAAGTGTGTTTGTGTGGGGTATATTTTGTGTGCATATGTATGTAAGTGTGTATATAAACGTGTGTGTTTCAACTGAGTGGTTTGTTGTGTTACCAGTGTGCATTTTTAAGTGACAGAAACCACATTGAAAAGGTATGACAGGATTCCTTGTAACAGGACCCACCAGAAGCCAATGCCCTGGATTAAGTCGTTCTGCACATTCTGCTGAAGAAACCTGATACTGGAGGCACAGAGAGAATTTCAGAGCTTGCACTTTTTACCATAGCCATGATGTTGCTAACGTACCCGCCTGCTGAAAAGTCATCGAGGCCGATTTTTATCCAAAATGAAATACAAGGTGTGCTTGCAATACAGGGTTTCAGCTGTTGTACTGTGACTTGCCCACTGCACCCCATCACCCACTGTCCCCCACCATATGACTGTCAGGTATAGGAGCAGAATTCGGCCATTTGGCCCATTGAGTCTGTTCTGCCATTTTATCATGGCTGATCCATTTCCCTCTCAGCCTCAATCTCCTGCCTTGTCCTTGTATCCTTTCATGCCCTGTCTAATCAAGAATCTGTCAACCTCTGCCTTAAATATACCCAATGACTTTGGCCTCCACAGCCACATGTGGCAACAAATTCCACGGATTCACCACGTTCTGGCTGAAGAAATTCCTCCTCATCTCTATTCTAAATGGATGTCCTTCTATTCTGAGGCTGAGTCCACTGGATTTAGGCTCCCCAACCATAGGAGACCTCCTCTCCACATCCACTCTATCGAGGCCTTTCAACATTCAATGAGGTCACCCCTCATTCTTCAGAATTACAGTGAATACAGGCCCAAAGCCATCAAATCCTCCTCATATGATAAGCTTTTCAATCCTGGAATAATTTTTGTGAACCTCCTTTGAACACTCTCCAGCGTTAGTACATCATTTCTTAGATAAGGGGTCCCAAACTGCTCACAATATTCCAAGTGAGGCCTCACCAATGCCCAATGAAGCCTCAACATTACATCCTTGCTTTTTATAGTCTAGTCATCTCAAAATGAATGCTAACATTGCATTTGCCTTCCTCACCACCAATTCAACTTGCAAATTAACCTTCAGGGAATTCTGCAGGAGGACTCCCAAGTCCCTTTTCACCACAGATTTTTGAATTTTCTCTCCAATTAGACAATAATCAATGCTTTTATTTCTTCTACCAAAGTGCATGACCATACACTTCCCAACATTTTATTCCATCTGCCGCTTCTTTGCTCATTCTCCTAATCTGTCTAAGTCCTTCTGTAGTCTCTTTACTTCCTCAATTTCAACACTACCTGCCCCTCCAGCTATCTTCATATCATCCACAAACTTGGCCACAAAATCTGTTATCCAAAACATTTACATATAATGTAAAAAGAAGTGGTCCTAACACAGATCCCTGTGGAACAACACTAGTCACTGGCAGCCAACCAGAAAAGGCTCCCTTTATTCCCATTCTTTGCCTCCTGCCAATCAGACACTGCTCTACCCATGCTAGTATTTTTCCTGTAATACCATGGGCTCTTGTTAAGCAGCCTCATGTGTGGCACAATGTCAAAGGCCTTATGAAAATACAAGTACATAACACCCACCAGTTCTCTTTTGTCTATTCTGCTTGTTATTTCTTCAAAGAATTCCAACAGATTGGTCAAGCAAGAATTTCCCTTGAGGAAATCATGTTGACTGTGCCTATTTTATTATGAGCCTCCAAGTACTATGAAACCACATGCTTAACAATCGACTCCAATATCTTCCAAAACACTGAGGTCAGACTAACTGACCTGCAATTTCCTTTCTTCTGCCTCTCTTCCTTCTTGAAGAGTGGAGTTACATTTGCAATTTTCCAGTCTTCCAGAACCATTCCAGAATCAATTGATTCTTGAAAGATCATCATTAGTGGCTTCATGATCTCTTCAGCCACCTCGTTTTTTACCTACAGAGCTACGCTACCCCTCTGCCTACCTGTTTGTCCTTTTGAAACAATGTGCATCCTTAGATGTTAAGCTCTCAATTATTCTTTCAGCCATGATTTAGTGACCCCCACATCATACATGCCATCCTGTAACTGTGCTACAAGTTCATTTACCTTATTCAAATATTACACCTCCAGTCCTGTATTCATCACCTTTTTTGATTTTGTCCCCCTTTTACATTGCAACTCATCCTGTTGACTGCAATTTTGCCCTGCCATCAGCCTCTCCTTGCTAGGAGTTTCACTACACATTGCCTCTGTTTGTAACCTAACTACCACATCCCCAGCTCTATCACTCCAGTTCCCATCCCCCGACGAATTAGTTTAAACCCTCTCCAACAGCTCTAGCAAACCTGCCCACAAGGATATTGGTCCTCCTCGGGTTCAGGTATAACCTGCCTCCTTTGTACAGGTTGTACCTTTCCTAGAAGAGACCCCAAAGATCCAGAAATCTGAACCCCTGCCCCCTGCACCAGTTCCACAGCTACACATTCATCTGCCAAATCATCCTATTCTTACCCTCATGGGCATGTGGCACAGGCAGCAATCCAGAGATTACTACCCTAGTGGTCCAGCTTTTTAGCTTCTACCTAGCTCCATAAAATCTCTCTTCAGGATCTCCTCACCTTGTCTACCTATGTCATTGGTACCAATATGTATCAAGACTTCAGGCTGCTCACTCTTCCCATTTAAAATGCCGTGGACCCGATCCAAGACATCCCTGACACTGGCATCTGGGAGCAACATACCATCCAGGTGTCTCTGTCGCATCCACAAAATCTTGTCTCTATTCCTCTAACTATAGAATCCTTCACCACCCAGGGCACTGATTTGCACTGTCACCCACTGCTTACTATACTTAGTCCCCCTGTCACCTACCACCCACTGTACTGAGACTCCCCCTTTGCAGTAGCAAAGAGGATATCGAAAGTTCCTTCAGATAAATTAAGAGTAAAAGAGAGTTGAGAATGAATATTGCGCCACTGGAAAGCAATACAGGAGACGTAGTAATGAGGGACAAGGAAATGGCAGACTAACTGAGTAAGTTTTCACTGTGGAAGACACTAGCAGAATGCTGGAAGTTCGAGAGTGTCGGGGGCAGAAGCTTGAGAAGTTGCTATTATTAGGTTCTTGGGAAACTGAAAGATCTGAAAGTAGATAAGTCACCTGGACCAGATGGTGTACACCGCAGGATTCTGAAAGAGGTGGCTGAAGAGATCATGGAGGCATTGGTAATGATCTTTCAAGAATCACCAGATTCTGGAATGGTTCTGGAAGACTGGAAACTTGCAAATGTTACTCCAAGAAGGGAGAGAGATAGAAGAAAGGAAATTATAGGCCAGTTAGTCTGACCTCAGTGATTGGGACGAAGTTGGAGTTGATTGTTAAGGACGTGGCTTCGGGGAACTTGATTAGGCTATGGTTAAATCAGGGGTTGCTGGGCAGAGTGGCTCAAAGGGCCATTCGGGCCTATTCCACGCTGTACTGTATCTCTAAAGATAATCAATCAATAAATAGAGAGATGGAATTGCAGCTGTATGAATCTTCATATGTAGTTCCATCTCACTTAGTAATGACTTGGTGTATTTATACCTGGAAAAAGGTGCAATTCAGCAAACTAATGAGAATATTATCCTTGAGAATCTAATGAAGCACAAGAGCAAAATACAACTGTTAGACTTTGTAAAGTTGGTGAATTGTTATTGATAATAAATGAATGTTTAGCTAGTTAACGTGTAAGTGATCCCAGTTACACTGGAACACAAGTAGAAGGTGAAAGGCCACAGATGCTGGAAACCTGAAATAAAGCTGAAAATCTGGTGAAAATCATTGGGTTAGGCAGCATCCATGGAGAGAAACGTGCCATCCATATAGATAATTTCGCCACAGTACTACAATACAAGGGAAAAACATTAACAGACAGCAGAATGTAAGAGAATAAGGGGACATTGATAGAGATATGCAAAATTATGAGGGGTATAGGGAGGGTTAATGCAAGCCTGTTTTTTCCCACTGAGGTTGGATGAGATGAGAATTAGTGGTCATAGGTTAAGGGTGAAAGGTGAAATATTTCGGTGGACTTCTTCACTCAGGGATGAGCTGCCAGGGGAAATGATGGACGTGGGCTTCATTGCAACATTGAAGAGAGGTTTGGATAGGTACATAGGTGGGAAGGGTATAGAGGGCTATGGTCCAAGTGTGGGCCAATGGGACTAGGCAGAATAACTGTTCAGCATAGACTAGATGGGCAGGAGGGCCTGTTTCTGTGGAGCAGTGCTATATGACTCTTCGTAGTGTTACACTCACAGAGAACGTGCAGTGCAGGTAGACAGGAAGGTTCGAGGTCATAATGAGGTAGATTGTGAGGTCAAGAGTCCATCTTATTTTTCAAGATTCAGTCTTCTTATAACAATGCTATACAAGCTGTCTTTGAACCTGGTGGGATGTACTTTTGTATCTTCTCCCTGATGGGAGGGGTTAGGAGAGGGAATGACTAGGGTGTGTGGGGTCTTTCATTATGTTGGCTGCTTTCCTGAGGCAGCAAGAAGGGTAGACAGAGGGGCAGCTGATTTCTGTGATGAGCTGAGCTGTGCCCATAACTCTCAGCAATTTACTACAGTCAGGGGCAAAGCAGTTTCCATACCAAACTGTGACGCATGTGGATAGGATGCTTTCAATGGTGTGTCGATGAATATCGGTCCTGCGTGTCGGTCGATGATATTTTCCTTCTTATAAAAGAAGCTTCCCTTGTCACATCATCTCGAAGTTCAAGTTCGTTGTTGTCGTATGCATATATACACAAGATATAAATGCCATGAAAATGAGCTTTTTGCAGCAGCAGCTCAGTACATTATAAACACAAGCAAACACAGATTTAAATTAACATAAATTATACATGCACAGAAATAAATAGCAGAATAACTGCGAGAATCCTGAAATCAATTGCAATAGAGAATTGGACTTCATGGAACAGGGGGATTAGACCGGATAGTTGCTTGGTCATCTGATAGTGGCAGGTTCAGAGAACGTTGGGCTCAAGTTTTGAAGAATGAGTGGGGAGAGGAGATCTAATTGAAACCTATCAAATAT
The DNA here is from genome assembly GCF_030144855.1 of Hypanus sabinus. Classification (NCBI taxonomy): domain Eukaryota; kingdom Metazoa; phylum Chordata; class Chondrichthyes; order Myliobatiformes; family Dasyatidae; genus Hypanus; species Hypanus sabinus. Next base: position 12,176,536 of record NC_082739.1, on the reverse strand, counting down.
TGAAAGGCCTGGTTAGAGTGGATGTGGAGAGGATGTTTCCTATAGCGGGTGAGTCTAGGACCAGAGGGCACAGCGTCAGAATAGAAGGGTGTCCCTTGAGAACAGAGATGAGGAAGAATTTATTCAGTCAGAGGGTGGTGAATCTGTGGAACGTATTGCCACAGATGGCTGTGGAGGCCAAGTCATTGGGTATATTTAAAGCAGAGGTTGATAGGTTCTTGATTAATAAGGACGTCAAAGGTTACAGGTAGAAGGCAAGAGGATGGCGGTGAGAATACCGGACGAACTAAATGACTTAGTTCTGTTCCTATGTCTTATGGTCTTAAGATCAAGTCCCCTGCACCTTAGGCATAAACACATGTTGAGCCCAGTCTGAGTCTCACTGTGCAATCCTCGATGCTACGCTAAACTTTCATTGTGCTGTGGTTCCCAAAAACCTCAGTTAATTTCAAGTTATCTCAATTATTTTTAAAGTGAATTGAATTCAAATTAAAAACATAATTAAAATTTATTTTATATCTATTGTTACTTAATTGAAATAAAGTGAACGAAACACAAGTGAAGTTTGGTAAACCCAGTTTAATGAGTGACGCACAAAGTTTGCTGGGTGCAAGGCTAAGGGGGTAGATGCACTTTGGTTCAGAATGTAACAGGAAGACCCTGGTCTCAAGGGCGAGTCTAGACTAAAGGTTAGATATGCCCCATCTCCTTCAGTATGTGTTCATCACTGTAGTATGCATAGACGTGGGTGTTTGACAAGTATTGAGGTGCATAATTCAGTTTGCTTATAGTCCTCTGTGGACCCATCAGTCTGCTATTGGTGTGATCCAGTCTAGTACAGGCTGATCCCTAAAGTGGAGGATGATAAATTCTTGATTAGTAAGGGTGTCAAAGGTTACAGGGAGAAGGCAGGAGAATGGGGTTGAGAGGGATAATAAATCAGCCATGATCAAATGGCAGAGCAGACTTGACTGGCTGAATGGCCTACTTCTGCTTCAATATCTTATAGTCTATCCCAGTGCAGTATTCAGGAGTGCCACACCGTCTCTCTCCAGGCCTCCCACCACTGTGGTTTGCTAAACTGAGATGCTGTCTCCTATGGAGAAGGTGAAAGCAATATCAGGGCACTATTTTGAACAGAATTGAGTTGTTTTCTCTGGCATCTTAGCCAATAATAATTCCTTGGGCAGCACGTTTTCAGGGAGTTTAGGTTTATTGTGCCTTGTGATATCTTGCTAACTACCCTTGCTTATTTTCCGAGATAAATGTGAAACCTCATTTGTGGCTAATGACGTGTTCAAGACTGGCCTGTGCCGTTAACTAACTGGAGCAGAAACCTTTGAACGGTGGCTGCCGTCTCAGCGAAAATCTTCCTGCCATTATCTGCCCCTCTCACTGGCTTGGTGGTATATATTTGTTGTGCTGTTTATTCACTCATTGCGTGGTGCTGTGGCATAAACATTAGTGCATTAAATGACCATATAACCTTTTGGTTGAGGGCCAAACATTAGCTCGGACGCTCCCACTTTCTCAAGCTGGTTCTGTGGGAGGGTAGGTGGGGCGCTCAGTTTAATCTGATAGTGAGACTATCAACAGCGAAGCTCTCCTCAGAAGTGCACTGGAAACATCAGCTTCTGTAATATCTGTAGTCTTTGCAGTGAGCTGCCTTGGCCGGCACGGTAGCGTAGCAACGCTTTACAGTCTCAGTGACCAAGATTCAATTCCCGCTGCTGCTGGGAAGGAGTTTGTGTGTTATCCCGGGTGCTCTGGACTGGTTAGTTGGTTAATTGGGCTTTGTAGATTGTCCCGTGATTAGGTTAGGATTAAATCAGAGGCTGCTGGGTAGTGCAGCTCGAAGGGCTGAAAGGACTATTCCGCACTGTATCTCAATAAATAACTAAATACATTTTGAATTTTTAACTTTCTGAGACTATGCTTTGAATCGTGACAGTACAGTATTGATTGGTTTGCTATTAATGGGTTATCAGTCTGCCGTGTTTGGAGCCAACATAAGTGCACCCTGTAGGTAATGAACCAGTACATTTAGCCTTTACGTTCCAGACGGGGATAGAATCAGTGTCAATAATTCCTTTGAAGCTTAAAATCTTCAAATCAAATACCCCCTGAACCTAATAAAGTGGTCACTGAGTGTATGTTCATGGTCTTCTGCTGCTGTAGCCCATCCACTGCAAGGTTTGATGTGTTGTGCGTTCAGAGATGCTCTTCTGCACATCACTGCTGTAACGTGTGGTTATTTGAGCTACTGTTGCCTTCCTGTCAGCTTGAAGCAGCCTGACCATTCTCCGCTGACCTCTCTCATTAACAAAGTGTTTTCACCCACAGAACTGCTGCTCACTGGATGCTTTTTTCATTTTTTGCTCTTTTCTCTGTAAACTAGAGACTGTTGTGTGTGAAAATCCCAGGAGATCAGCAGGTTCTGAGATACTCAAACCACCAATAATCATTTCATGGTCGAAGTCACTTAGATCCTGCTTATTAAATACCTTGGACTACTTTGCTCTATTGTGGATGATATATAATTATTATAGTAGAATTGGCTGAGTAGGCCCAACTGTGATGATGATATTTTTCTATTTTCTCCCTCCCCACAATGAGGTAAAAAACATTGTGGTACCCCTTTTTACTAGAGATGCGGCTTGTTAGCCCCTCACTAACAGCCACCGGACTCTGCACTGAGAAAATCACCTTTCTGCAACTCTGTATGTCCAAGGTAGATATGAATTGCTGTCAAATCCGTGAGGCTGGGATGTCTCGCCCACCCGAACCCTGATTTGCGTGAATACTGAGTAGCTTACTGCTCTCATGCAATCAACCCGCAGCAAAAAATAACAGACTGCACACTGTGAACAGCTATAAAGAATGTGTATTCATGAGTGTTAATTTAACCAGTCATTAAAGAAAGAAAAACACAAAAGGGCCCTTCATAATTAAACAGTCAAATATATGCAGTTTGGAGCTCAAATCTTCCAAAAGTTGTTGTGCCTGATGTATTCACGGAGCCAACTCCTATTCATCATTCCCTGGTAGAATTCTTCTCTTGGGCTCCATCCACACTCCCACCGGATCGAATCCTACGGCTGTTTTTTTTTATCGAGCTTCGTCTCTCCCCATCTCCTGTCGAGAAAAGACCTCGACCTATCTCAGAGTCCCTCACAAAACCTCTCCCCCAGTATTCTCTAGAACCTTCCCCCAGTTCCACCCTCCCCTGATTGGGTGACACAACATTCCTAAGCATCCCTTATCTTTAATGGTAACCCAAACACTACCAGCAGAACGCACTGCTTCTACAGAAAACCATTACAGGAAGTTTCCTACAACATTAATCGCATAGTTTACCAGAATGATACGGTTCTTTATAACTTGCCGTATTATTTAATCCACCCAGTGTTTTCAATCGCATCTTCTTTGCCAAGTTTCTCTAAGCTAATATTCCTTTATCAGATAGCTTCACTTTTGTGTGCCTGAACATCCATTTGGGGGACTTGGAACACTGGATTCCAAACCCTTGGAACCTCCTTCATCCAAGATCCTATCCATTGGAAGCACATCCCAACCCTAATCCCCTCTGCTTCCCAGTTGGACTATTTTAAAAAACCATCAATAAGTGGCATTAGTGTGACTGAGGATTTTTTCGCTGCTCTGTACTTGCCTATAAATCAACGTGTCAACTCCTCAATTTATAAATCTCAGCTGAACTTTCTATGCACTGAAAGTGCAAATTGAACAATGTTTTGCTTTTAATGGTCCATTTTAAGTGCAAAACATTTTAAAGCCCTTCATAGACACGTTGCCAAAAATGGATGTGACCAATTAAGAAATAATTAACTGAGATGAGCAAAGGCTTGGAGGACAGTTGTCAATAGCGGGACATTGGATCTGGAGAAGATACCCAATATGTGAGGGAGTGGCAATCTCAGAAGGCTTGAAGGGTTGGTCCGATCGAGACACTTGAAAGTGAAGATGAGAATTGTAAAATGGAATCAGGAATCACTAGGTGGACGCTGGGTGGCTTTTTGCCTGTGATTTGTTGTTATCAGGCCCGTGACTGTCCTGTTAGTCGAACTTTGGAGTTAAGACAGAACTAAACCAATCTCTTGTGCTTGTGATGTGAAATATGCCTCTGGAATGGACGAATCCATGCCTGACTGCTCTTTCACAGACTAACAGCTGAAAATGTTCATTACCTGCTGCTGCTTCAGACAGACCTCTAACCCACAGACTCCACAGAGCTTGAAATGTATCAACAGGGTGATCTACCTAGCCTCCATTACATTCTCTTGCTCTGGAAAATCTTAGCTGGAATAACTGGAAATGGTAAAGCCAGAGCCCAAGGCTATTTTTCAATCCCTACCACATCCCTTGAGTTCTTTCATCTTGTACTTAGATTAAAATGCTGAATACTCTTTTTTTTTCACTTTGGAAGGGATCCTGTTGACACTTCTTGAAGGATTGGTCATCTTCTTACAAAACCACCACAAATATTGCTACAGTTCTGTGGATTTGTGCCACAACTTGGGAAAATTTATTTTTAACATTTCTGTACAGCTTGCAGTGCAATCAAATCAGGGGACTGACAAACGTGGGAATAATAGTTTTTGAATATCTGTCCTGGGCCGTAGCTTCCCAGACACAGATCTGATCTGGTGCTTGGTGCATGGCCCTCTCACTAAACTCCATGTTCAGCAGGTCTGGAACTGAAATACTGCGATGGTGGGCTCCTTCAGCAGCAAAGGTGGTCTGGCTCCCACAGAAGTGCTGGTGCCTGATTGTTGTTTTTAGCTGCGGATTCCAATGTTTTCTATGCAGCTTTTCATCGGAGATGGGGTTTCAGGCTTTGGTTAGTAGCACTTGTTGAGTGTTAGGGTGGTGACTGTCATTCAAATCTGCAGAACTAAGTGTGGGAGGGGAGTGCAACTGGGAACTGATACTCTTGGATTTATTTAACGGCAGCAGCTAATGAAGAGTTCGCTTTCTCCTGAAATATTTAAGGTTGTCTTTCAACGTCTTCCCTTAGAGAACCCTATCGGCCCCTCCCCCAGCTTCCACGCCAGGCCGAAACACAAACTCGGTTTTAGATTACTCTTCCTCTCCTGCCTCCTCCAAATTGGAAACCTCATTCCTTCGTATTGGACCACTCTGGAGATGGGGGTTAGTAGATCATTGGGTTAGCTGGAAAAATTGCTGAAGCAGGTGTGCACTTGGGCAGACGGGAAAGGGACTTACTAAGTTGGTGTACTTTCAAGTCGCTTGCTAACTTATGGGGTGATTGTTCAGCAATTTTGCGGCTGTCTTGTTGGCAATTAAATTTTGCAAATCACAGATATAAAATTCTATTGATACTCCTGTATATAACCTTGCTGTAAATAGAATCTATCTTGTGCAAAAGCCATTTTTCTTTTGTTTAGTTATCTAAGCCATCATTTAAATGGAGGATGGTATGATGCATTTTTGGATAGGCAGAAATGGAACCATCACCCCTCACTCCCCAAAAAAGTGACTAAATTATAGTGGTGATTCTACCAGATCCATTGTTCACACCTTCGTGTCTCAATTCAACCAATAATATATGGCACCACCTCTGTATTCTGGGGCTTTAAAATGACAGGAAATTGTAGAGGACCTGTCAGCTGAAAGGCCAGTCTTGGGACATCCCAACGTTTTAGAGCCAACAAAGAAGCTTTGAAATATTGTCACTGTTCTAAAGTAGGAACCACGACTGTCAATGTCTGTTGCAAATCTACCACCCTCATACTGCCATGGAGTAATTATGAAATAAAGATTTTAGTTTAAAAAAAATGAACTGCTGGAGGAACTCAGTGGATCAGGCAGCATTGTAGAGGGAAACGGTCGCCTGAATTTCAGATCGAGACCTTTTACCTGGGCTAAGCTTTTAGATATTGGCTAAAGAATATTTATTGATGTTACACCATGGGATCTTTTACATCCATTTTAGAATGGGGTTGAGAGGGATAATAAGGCAGTCATGATGGAGTGGCGGAGCAGACTCGATGGGCCAAATATCCTAACTCTACTCCTATGTCTTATAGTCTTATGGATGACATCTAAAAGACAAGCTCCAATAAAATCCCATACTGCTCTGGGAGCATCAATATGGGTAATGTGCTGAAGTCCTGAACAGGACTTCAGCCTTGAGCATTCTGACCAGAAGCTGAATGAGTTTCTTACTAAACCATGGCTGGTATGTGTTAATCTTTCAGCATGAGAATCCCCTTTGAGGATTGAATGGAGTCGTGTGATTCATAGTTTAGATACTGCCGGTCCTTTTCATTCCAAGAACAGAGTGTGAGTGATTGAATAAGAAGTAATGAGAGCCTCTATGGGACTGTGTGTCCTGTTTAATTAGTTCTGTTCCTGATTCGCGAGCCATTGCTCTAACATTGCCTCTGGGACCTATCAGAATAGCTGTGCTGTAGTTGGAGGGTCTGCTTGGAATGCATAATTGAGACTGAATGTGCATTATGGCTTGTCTAGTAGTTAGATTTTCTATTTGGCCTTTCAGATACAATTAGAGAGTCATAAACAATTGTACACGTATCACAAGGGCCTCAGAATGATTCTGGTTATATTCACATTCAATTCTCTTTCAATGTAATCTGAAATGTCAATCATGTTGCTATCTACTTTATTACCAAATCAAAGCAAGCAACATGTACCTGAGGGTAACATCACCAGAGAGTCAGTTCCAAGAGTTGGGAGCTGCTATGTGGGAAAGTCCAGGTTGTTTAAGGAAGGAATCCGGGAGATAATGGATTTTCAGTTGTCGAGATGACAAAGGTTAAAATTTGAGTTCTGCGGATTTTTCCTGCGGTAACGATGTCGTAGAGTTAAGAGCACAGAATCTCGCATGTTTTGTTTATCCAATGAATCTATACCACAGGTAATGCTCAAACTATTCCTCTCTTAGTTCTCTTCATCTAATCCCTTCAATGTAACCTTTCTCTCTTCATATGCTCTTATTGATCTCATTTTCCCTTTAATACAGCAAAGGTCTGGGGTACATATATATAGCCAGGGTGCCTAAGACCTTTGCACACTACTGTACTTTTAAAGTGGTGCAGAGAGCAAGTTTGTAAATCCGGCGGGAGCAAAGGACATTAGGAATGGTGAGGGTGGAGCACCGCAGAAGGGGCATGGGGCAAATGGCAGAGAAGGAGTGCCAAAGGTGGGGGTTGGTGCGGGTGTAGACACACCCAGCCCTGAGACACCAGGCAAAGTCATTTGATTCCAAACAGTTGGTTTATTGATCAATGTTCCCTCTAATTTGTAATGACCAGTGTCTAGTGCTGTACAATTTTTTGCCCAGCGACAACAAGAAGTGTGCACTGCATTTTATATGTAGAGGTATTCATTTTATCAGCTAGCAAAACACTGTCATTAAGAACTTAGATCTCCTCTGGGGTTGATCATTTTCGCTCTCGTTCATCTGCACTGTCACAAAACATACACAGCAGGCCTGTGGTGGGTAACGAAGGATTTCCTCACCAGAGCTTTTGCACACTGTCCATATGTGATTTGCTTGCTAAATGACACTTTAAAAAGTCAAGTTTCCAAATATCACTCCACTTCTTCCCACTTGCAAATTCTCTAGCAATTTTTGCATCGTGACAATACACACAGGTAACACCAGTTTCTGTATTGTACATAAATATTTCTCGTAGCCGCACGTTCCCGACCTCATGAGCTTTCAGTGGAGCAGTTTCTACTGTTTCATTGAGCCATTCTGCTGTAAATGAACGAGCAGTTCTTTTGAATTTCATGCCCTTTGCTTCTTTGGAATTTGACACAGTGAATCAATAATTTCTTCAATAAAAACAGTATAAATAAGGCAGTTCTAAAATCTGCAGACAAATCATCGCAAACTCCAAGTTGTCAACACCGTCTGCTTCAGGTTCCGGTAAAGGAAATGTGATTGTGTACGATCGTGAAATATACTTAACACACCAATGAGGTAGAGGGTGACAACCTTTTATGCACAGTTTAAATTCCTTTGTGCGCTAGTAGCAAAAGATGTGTGCACATGCACACACACACACCTTAGAGGGAACAGTGTTCTTGATCACTATATTTTTAAAATGTCTCTCTAGTGCTTTCCACTCCCTCGCCTCTCCACTCCCTCGCCTCTCTCTTTCCCCTTTCCCAACCATGATTCCCCTCTCCCTGCCCCCTTCCCACTCTCAGTCCACAATAGAGACCCATATCAGAATTAGGTTTATCATCACTCACGTATCTCATGAAATTTGGTTTCTTTTTTTCTTGCAGCAGTACTGTGCAATACGTAAAACTACTACAATACTGTGCAAAAGTCAAAGGCACCCTAGCTTATATATGTGCCTAGGACTTTGCCCAGTGTTGTATATAAATACTACTTCACATTGGCTCAGTCACTGAGGCAGACCCTTGCAGTGCAGGCTTCTAGTGCAGTTTTAAGGATTCTGAGTTAGCTAATGAGAGTTGCAGACTCCACTGATAGGGCCAGTTGGACAGTTTGTGTATGGTCCACTCCTTTTCCTTCTGCGGGTCCTCTATGTTGTCTTGGTGCCATCCCAAGAGCTCATTCCCCTCTTTGACTAGTCGAGGGATGGACGTTCCCACAACTCGCTGATATATACTTCTTCAAAGAGACTTTAAAGGACATCCTTGAAGGTCATTTTGTGTGTCTGTAATCTCTTCCCACTGCAGAATTGGGTACATTGTCTGTTTCAGTAGTCTGGTAACCAGGGCCTTGATACTGGGAATCCTTATCTGTATTTCTTGTGAATCGGAGGTGATGATTTGATGCAGCAAGAGCGGTGGTGGTATTTTCCAATGCCATGGTGCCTTTTGCAGGTCGTCCATGTTTCAGAAGTATAAAGGACTGGGTAAAATATTTCCTTTTCAAATAGCTGTTTCCTCAGTGAACAAAGGCTGCACTGGTGCATTGAATGCAGTGGTGAATTTCATCATCAATGTTTGCCTTTGTTGAGATGTTAGAGAGGCCAACTAACAGACAGGAATTGGGATAAATGGGTCAATTTTGGTTTGGGAATCAGTGGAATCGTTCTGAAGCCTTGAAAACTTGGAACGACAAACTATCTGCTGGAGGAACTCAGTGGGTCGTACATCTGTGGGTTTTGTCGATGTTTGGGTGACCTATACACTGACGACTCCTTTCCTCACACAGAAACTGCTGACCAGTTGAGTTCCTCCAGCAAGAGTGCTTATCATTCCAGATTCTAGCATCAAGTTCAAGTGCAAAATTAATTGTCATTCAACCATACCTATAAATACAGCCAAAGGAAACATAGTTCCTCTGGGGCCAAGGTACAAAACACAGTACCAACAGTCAGTGTTTGTAGAATCTCTGGTGGCGACAAGAGGGCATACAGGAGTGAGATATGCCAACTACTGGAGTGGTGTCGCAGCAACAACCTGGCACTCAACGTCAGTAAGATGAAAGAGCTGATTTGTGGACTTCAGGAAGGGTAAGATGAAGGAACACATACCAATCCTCAACGAGGGATCAGAAGTGGAGAGAGTGAGCATGTTTCAAGTTCCTGGGTGTCAAGATCTCTGAGGATCTAACCTGGTTCCAACATATCGACATAGTTATAAAGAAGGCAAGACAGCAATTATACTTTATTAGGAGTTTGAAGAGATTTGTCATGTCAACAAATACACTCAAAAACTTCTATAGATGTACTGTGGAGAGCATTCTGACAGTCTGCGTCACTGTCTGGTATGGAGTGGAGGGAGTTACTGCACAGGACTGAAAGAAGCTGCAGAAGGTTGTAAATCTAGTCAGCTCTATCTTGGGTACTAGCCTACAAAGTACCCAGAACATCTTTAAGGAGTGGTGTCTCAGAAAGGCAGTGTCCATTATTAAGGACCCCCAGCACCCAGAGCATGCCCTTTTCTCACTGTTACCATCGGGTAGGAGGTACAGGAGTCTGAAGACACACACTCAGCGATTCAGGAACAGCTTCTTCCCCTTTGCCATCCGATTCCTAAATGGACTTTGAGCCCATGAACACTACCTCACTTTTTAAAACATTTATTATTTCTGCTTTTTGCATGATTTTTAATCAATTCAATATATGTATACTGTAAATGATTTACCATTTATTTATTATGACTTTTTCTTCTTCTATATTATGTAGTGCATTGAACTGCTGCTGCTAAGTTCATGGGACATGCCGGTGATAATAAACCTGATTCTGGTTCTGATACAAGGCACACATTTAGCACAAGTAAGATAGCAGTAAACATACAGTCACACAAAAAATATATAGTAGCCCAAGCCCATGAGTGATACGTCCTGTAAATTGATGGTGCATGGGCATTATCAGCAAGAACAAGCAGTTCTCAGCAATCTGCAGACGAACGTACAAATGCACACACTCAGTCCAGCTTGTCATTCCATCAACTGAACACTGAGGGGCAGCACCAACAGGAGGGGACAGTCCTCCCATCGCACTTCAGTCTTCAGTGAAGATGTTCTATTAGCTCTCCCAATCTCTCGTCGTATCTGTACACTGGTGAATCTTGCACTAGGACCTCAGGTGCACCACCAATCAGATCATAAGCTTTTTATTTTATCCTGATAAAATGGATAATTAATCATTTTCCCACACACTCACTTTAAGAATATTCCTTCATAATCTCGTTTCCTCTTCACAGCTTTCCACAATTCAATGTTAACTGACTAGAACTGAACCCCAGAATTCTGTATTAATTTCATTAATCTATCCCACTCCGTTGTGTTTTTGTAACCCCTTGCTTTCCTAATCCAGAGGGCATGGTTTGAGAATAAGGGGTAGGTCATTTAGGACAGAGTTGAGGAAAAGCTTCTTCTCCCAGAGAGTTGTGGGGGTCTGGAATGCACTGCCTCAGAAGGCAGTGGAGGCCAATTCTCTGGATGCTTTCAAGAAGGAGCTAGATAGGTATCTTATGGATAGGGGAATCAAGGGATATGGGGACAAGGCAGGAACCGGGTATTGATAGTAGATGATCAGCCATGATCTCAAAATGGCGGTGCAGGCTCGAAGGGCCGAATGGTCTACTTCTGCACCTATTGTCTATAATCTATTTGGATACTTTCCAAGGAATCTGTTTTATCCTTGAACTTCCTCATAAAATGTGCTTCCTCACACCAAGTGTTTGGCAGCTGCAAACCCATTTTTGAACAATCTTGTTTTATGTCAATTGCAATTGTCCTCTGCATTTGTGGTACCTATTTGCTGGCGGTTGTAACGTTGGACATTGTAATCCCAGGGCCAAGAGTTCAACTGAAATTGGGAGTGAGGAAAGGAAACCTTTGTAGCACGAGAGAGAGAGAGCAAAGAATTGTGAAGTGTCGTCAGCAACAGAAGTAGATTCCAGGGGCTAACAGGTAAATTTAAGGAGTGTGGTTGGTGAAAGAAAAAAACACAGGAAGAATTGGCTTGTGTTAATATACTTGAGTGATAGTGTGGATGCTTTAGTGTACTTTGTCTTGTTGTTCTGGACACTGGGGGGCGCTGCAGGCTGCAATGCAGATAGCATTTACCGATTTTATGACTTTTCGTTTCTTGACAATGCTTGTAGATTCAAAATATGGGTGGAGGTGCAGAGTGTTTGTGTCCTGTGTCATGCTCCGATGGATTTAAATATCTAAATGTGAGATGTTTCCTCAAGAAAAAATCTTTTTATGGTTACTGAATCGTGGGCATACCATAAAACTATAAGATCATAAAACATAGGAGCAGAGTTTTGCCATTTGGCCTATCAAGCTATACCACCATTCCATCATGGCTGATTGTATTATCCCTCTCAACTCGATTCTCCTGCCTTCTTCCTGTAGCATTTGACACCCTTACTAATTGATGACCTAATATCATCTGCTTTAAATATACTTAATGACTTGGCCTCCACAGCCATCTGTGGTAATGAATTCCACAGATTTACCACCATCTGGCTAAAGTTGATGCCAGAGGCATGGCGACATTGGGGGCTGCCCACTACAAACCTTGCTGATTTGATTTGATGCAAAAAAAGAACACATTCCACTGGACTTTGCGATGTACATGTGACAAATAAAACTAATCTTTAATCTTTTAGCAGGGTGTGAGGCATAGGCAAAGAAGAATGTTTTGGAGGGTAAAGCTGGTGTCTTTGGGATGGAGGGAAGGAGGGGGTTGAAAATAATTTCTGGGTCACTGCAAAGGTTCTGAAAGTCATGGATCAATCCAGAATGAAAGGATTGGAAATGAAGTTGTGGTTTTGTAGCTAAAATGTTTTAGGAGTGGTAGGACTCAAATCATCAGGTCAAAAGGGACAAGTCTGTTGCTAATTGATTCCTCTCTGCCTGCCAGTCCTAATGGTCTCTGTATCTGAATGCTGCTCAGTTTTCTCAAGGTAAATAATAGCTTTGTCAATATTACATTTCACTTTCCATTTATTTCAGCTGGCTATAATGGAGTTAGTTTTATCTGTATCTGTCATACCCTACGCTGCCAAGTATCAGAGAACATTTGTGCCATAGACAGGCAATACAAACGTGGAATTGTCCTGTTAACTGCACCTGGTCTTCAAAGGATAAGTTTCTAATCTTAAGCATCTTGTAGTTAACATTGAGATCAACTTAATCCAACAAAATTGACCACAAGAGCAGGCCAATTTTTGGATACTCTGTGAAAGTGATTTTCCACTTAATTCTTTTTCAAGGTTGAAATCGTGAGTGTAACTGTTCTCCAGACTCTGGAACAAAGTTCAGCATTATCCAGCAAGTGTACAGTTGGATGCTCTGTCAGTGACCCTGCCACTGGAGTCCTTGTGTCCCGACCCTCCATTAATGACATAGCACCTGCAGTAAGGAGCACTTATTCCTGTGACCTTCCTGATAGCCTCACTATTAAAATACCTCTAGTTTATCTTATTAACATAGGGTCATTATACTTTAATTCCCCATTTTAAATCAGTAGCAGAGGTCCATCACCACACGGAGTTCTATAGCTTGTAGATTTGTTGCACAAAACAATCAATACCTTGGCAATCAATTCAGTGATTAAGTGCAACAAATAACCAAGTACATGGGATGTGTAATGCCCTGATCCTTTGACCAGAAACTTTCAGTTTCTTGCACCATCCCTTCCCTTAAAGCAGGTCTTTACATAAGAGCACGTAGAAACACTAGCCCCATGCGCAGGATGTCACAAATCCTAAGCTGATCTCAACAGTTCCTGGAGTAAATATTAAAATACAACAGATGCTGGAAATCTGAAATTAGAATTAGAATCTGATATTAGAAATACACTGCAGATCAGTCAGCATCTGTAGAGATAAACGGAGTTAAAGTTTCAGGTCAACAGAATTGTTGAAATATGTAGTCTTCCCCTTTCCATAGAAACTGTCTGACTTGCTGATTGCTTCTGTTTTATCCCCAGCAATGGTGTTGGAAGGATTGTTAGACCCTGTGACAAAGGACAAAGCATCCGTAGAGAACATTTCTACTTACAGTGAGACCAAAACTAGGGGAACTATATGCCAGTGACTCGCAACTGCAACGGGAACTTCAGGAGAAACGCTTTACCTAGGGATTGACCAGACTGTAAACTTGCTGTCTCAAAATGTGTCTGAAGTGTGCCAATTGTAAAAAGATATTTGCAAAGGGGGAGGCAGAATTCGGAGGATCTACCATTAAGGAGGAATGGAGATGGGCTAACCCCTACTGACATCAATGGATCTGGGGTTGAGAGGGTGAACAGCTTCAAGTTCCTCAGCATCCACATCACCGAGGATCTCTCATGGTCTGTACACACCAGCTGTGTGGTGAAAAAGGCACAACAGCGCCTCTTTCACCTCAGACAGTTGAGGAAGTTTGGTATGGGCCCCCAAATCCTAAGAACTTCCTACAGGGGCACAGTTGAGAGCATCCTGACTGGCTGCATCACTGCCTGGTATGGGAACTGAACCTCCCTCAATCCCTCAATCGCAGGACTCTGCAGAGAGTGGTGTGGACGGCCCAGGGCATCTGTAGTTGTGAACTTCCCATGATTCAGGACATTTACAGAGACAGGTGTGTAAAAAGGGCCCGTAGGATCATTGGGGACCTGAGTCACCCCAACCACAAACTGTTCCAGCTGCTACCATCCGGGAAACAGTACCGCAGCATAAAAGCCAGGACCAACAGGCTCCGGGACAGCTTCTTCCAACAGGCCATCAGACTGATGAACTCACGCTGATTTGAGTGTATCTCTATGTTACATTGACTGTTCTATTTATTATAAATTACTATGATTGCACATTTAGACGGAGACGTAATGTAAAGATGTAAGAAATAAAGTCAATTCAATAGGGATGAATTGTAGATATCTAGGTGGTAGCACTTTTGAGCACACACACACACACTGGCACTGGTTGAACTAAATAAGAGCATAAGACATAAGAACAGAATTAGGCTGTTTTGTATTTAATGTTTAAATAATGTTTGGGTAATCCTGTATATATATATTGTTTGATTAAGCATTCTTGCTTGTTTAAATAATTGATTATGAGTTCTGTGTATAAATTGCATACATCATCACGCTACCCGTGATACTTGGGCACCTTGCTTAAAGTAAATGCAAAGTTAGAGCCGCATACAGGGAATGGCCTATGCTATGTTTTGAAGTTACAAAATAAAACATAGGCCATTTGGCTCATCGAGTCTGCTCTGCCATTCCATCATGGCTGATTTATTTTCCCTCTCAGCCTCATTCTCCTGTCTTCTCCCTGTAACATTTGACGCTCTGACTAATCAAGGACCTATCAATCTCCGCTTTAAATATACTCAATGACTTGGCCTCCACAGCTGTCTGTGGCAATTAATTCCACAGATCCATCAGCCTCCGGCTAAAGAAATTATTTCTCATCTCTGTTCTAAAAGGATGTCCTTATATTCTGAGATCCTACACTTCCCCACTATAGGAACCATACTGCCCACATCCACTCTGTCGAGGCCTTTCACTGTTTCCATCCTATATCTTCTAAGTATCTGCATCTAGATACAACCATCACACAGTCTCAGTTATAAATAAACTAAGAGTTCTTTTGTTAACATCTATCACAAGCAGGTTACAGATAATTTTGAAAGTATTACTGCACACATGCAGAGTTCCAGGGCAGTATTTTCCCCCAGGCACTGAATGCTTCTGAGGCAGTGCTCCAGCTCTGTGCACAGATTGGGTGCTGCTGTCCTGGAGGCCCAATCAATCCGTCCATTTCCCAACTTCGCTCCAGGCTGCAGAATAAATAAAACAAATAGCTATTGAATATTTCAAATATCTACAGGAGCTTGACTTATAATGAGTACAGGCGTGAGTCAGAAACAGGAACTAACTCCCAGCAGGAACACAAAAGCAGTCAGTGCCAGAACACTGCAGATAATGGAAACTATTATCTGTAATATTCTGCCACTGTGTGTCCACACCTGCTCCGGAAATATTTGATGGGGGCAATGTAGGGTATAGAGACACTCTCTGGTGCTGTACGCATCCTGCCGTTGTTTACAGTGCACGGGAAATCTCACTGTGAATTTAAACTGCATGTATCAGTTTTCAGTGTATGATGGAGCAGTATGGTGGGAGCTTTACTCTATATCTAAACAATTCTTGCCTAGGAAGTGATTAAGACTTGTACCTAACCCTGCTGATCACCTGTTAGAAATGCTTGATGCTTTGTGTTTGAGGTATTCCATTTATTGCACTAATGATTGGCCTCAACTTCAGGGCCAAACGTTCCAAAATGGACGAACAGTTTTTATGCTGTTTTCGGAGAGAATCCGTAATGTGCTCAGAGTGTACCACACTGACAACGAAGTCTCCCCTTCGCCTCCGGGAATCGTAGCTCGTTGTTCTAAAGCTTATAGCTCCTGTTGGTGTGATCACGCACTGCCCTGACAATGATAAACACAAAAGATTCTGATGCTGTAAATCCAAAGGAACACACACATGTAATGCCCTGATAAGCCTCCGAATGCCTTGTAGGATGCCCCCCCCCCCCCCACTGTTTGTTGAGCTGATTAGAGAAGTACGAGAGGAGGAAAATGCGATGGAGAAGCGGGAGGCCTCTGTCAGTCCCTGGAAGTAGCCTCCGTTGCTGAAGTCCCACAGGCAGGAATTCATGGCAGATTTTAGAGCTGAGGTATGCCGGTTGATTTCAGCCATAAGGGAGCCGGACCCACTGATGGGGTGTACTAAGCAGAGGGCTGCTATCGAACAAAGTCTCCTGAAAAGGGGAGCAACCGGTTGCAACTGTGGTGAGGAGGGACATTTTAAGCAGGAGTGTGAAGGAAGAGAAAACCTTCGGGAAGTGAACCAACAGTTAATTAAACTGAAGGGGAAGTTTGGAAACCTCGGAGAAACCTAGTAAGGGAATGGCCCAGCGTCTAGGGGAAACACATTCTAATCAATGTATCAAGGAACACTCTACAGTGTGAAACCCTATTCCTGAAGGCTTAGTGAGGCTGAGGTCCAGTGTATCCCCATGGATTGAGGGTGTTTATGCTAGAGCCATACTTGATACAGCTTCTCAAGTTAATCTGCTGTACTGATCCTTTCACAACCGGCAATTGATGCATTTACCATTGACACCACTCAGTGCCCTAGAGATTCGGGGCCTTAGATGACTACCTGTATGATGGTTACCTGTCATTGAAGCTGGAGTTTTTGGAGGCAGATGTTAGAATATTTGAGGCCCTTTATACATTAGTGTTGGTCTGTCCGGACCCGGTTGAGAAGGGTGAAACTTCAATTCTTATGGGAACAAATACTCCTATTGTGAGGAGGCTAGTGGGAGCCTGCAAGGAGAGAAATGGAGAGCGCTTTCTGAAAACAATGTGTAAATGTGTATTCTAGGCCGGATGATGAGCACAAACGAGGAACTGTGTGGTACATCCAGTCCAAACCTGTCTTGTTACAGCCAGGGGAAGTAGTTAGACTGAAACCCTAAATTTCCCAGAATTCCTGAAGCCGAGGCCCTCCCAGTGGATGCACTGGAAGACCACGAAGAGGAGCCACGCTTACCTGCTGGCGT
Source organism: Hypanus sabinus (assembly GCF_030144855.1). Lineage (NCBI taxonomy): Eukaryota > Metazoa > Chordata > Chondrichthyes > Myliobatiformes > Dasyatidae > Hypanus > Hypanus sabinus. Next base: position 12,159,466 of record NC_082739.1, on the reverse strand, counting down.
ACTGGTGACGCCTGAACTGCAGAACCCGTCGGCTATACACGTAAAGAGGATGACAGTGATTGTCAGGAACACCTTGGAGAGAGAGGTCACCCTCAGGTAGCGAATGCTGATGGCACACCTTTTCTCAGTGACTGTAATGCCCAGTTTTCCTGTAAGAAAACCAGGATAGAGATAATTTTCTGGATCAGGAAAGCTGACAGCCAAGTCATTCAAATTTAGTGACTCCCCGGCAGCTGGGGATTGGAACAGGAGATTGACAGAGAAGATGTTAAGGTTCAGGGATGTCTTTTCTATTGATGAGTTTGGTGTGGGTTGTTCCAAGACTACTCGCCATGCCATCTGAGTGACAGAGGACACCCTGTTCAGAGAAAGGTCTCAGCAATTAGCACCTGCAGAGGTGGAAGACTTTCGGCAGCATCTGCAGGAAGCTGGAATTATCTCTGAGTTACGGTGTCCCTATGGGTCATTAGGAAGAAGAATGGGAAGGTACAAATGTGTGTTGACTATCAGACACTGAACCGACATACAGTCCCTGACCAGTGTACTGTTCTGTGGATTGAGGATGCGCTGGCCTGCCTGAGTGGCGCGGTGGTTCAGTGTGCTGGACCTAAGGAATGGGCATTATCAGATACCCATGAGTGAAGTTGACAAAGAGAAGATGGAACTTGGATTCTTTCAGTTTGAAAGAATGCTCCAGGACATATTAGGAGAACCGGCAGCTTTTCAATGTGTCATGAAGTAGACTGGGGACATGAACTTGCTTGAGGTACTGATGTACCAGGATGATCTCATAGTGTTTGGGTCCACCCTGGAAGAACACTAGACGAGGCTGCTGAAGGCGTTAGACTGCCTGAAAACGGAAGGGTTAAAACCGTCACTGGACAAGTACTAGTTCTGCAAGGTGTCTGTCAAGTACATTGGGCACATAATTTCACAGGGCAGTATAGGTGGATGATGGACCCTGTCCCTTCAAGTGTTTGTGGATCCTGTCCCTCAGAATTCCCTCCAGCAATTTACCCACCACTCATATCAGACTCACCCACCTTCAGTTTTACTACCTTTTTAAACAGTGGTACTACATTAGCCACTCTCTAATCAACTGGAGCATCATGTGGACAGAGGTGAAGCAAGGGCCACCACAATATTTTCTCTACCCCATGCAAGGCTTATTGAGAAAGTAAGGAGGCATAGGATCCATTGCTTTGTGGATCCAGAATTGGCTTGCCCGCAGAAGGCAAAGAGTGGTTGTAGACGGGTCATATTCTGCATAGAGGTCAGTCACCAGTGGTGTGCCTCAGGGATCTGTTCTGGGACCTACTCTTCGTGATTTTTATAAATGACCTGGATGAGGAAGTGGAGGGACCAGTTCGTAAATTTGCTGATGACACGAAGGTTGGAGGTGTTGTGGACAGTGTGGTGGGCTGTCGGAGGTTACAGTGAGACTTTGATAGGATGCAAAAAATGGGCTGAGAAGAGGCAGTTGGAGTTCAACCCAGATAAGTGTGAGGTGGTTCATTTTGGTAGGTCAAATATGATGACAGTGTATAGTATTAATGGTAAGATTCTTGGCAGTGTGGAGGATCAGAGGAATCTTTGGGTCCGAATCCATAGGACACTCAAAGCTGCTGTGCAGGTTGACTCTGTGTTTAAGAAGGTGTACGGTGCATTGGCCTTCATCAATCGTGGAATTGAGTTTAAGAGCCGAGAGGTAATGTTGCAGCTATATAGGACCCTGGTCAGACCTCACTTGGAGTACTGTGCTCAGTTCTGGTCACCTCACTACAGGAAGGACGTGGAAACCATAGAAAGGGTGCAGAGGAGATTTACAAGGATGTTTCCTGGATTGGGGAGTATGCCTTATGAGAATAGGTTGAGTGAACTCGGCCTTTTCTCCTTGGAGCAATAGAGGATGAGAGGTGACCTGATAGAGGTGTACAAGATGATGAGAGGCTTTGATCGTGTGGATAGTTGGAGGCTTTTCCTAGGGTTGAAATGACTAGCATGAGAGGGCACAGTTTTAAGGTGCTTGGAAGTAGGTACAGAGGAGATGTCAGGGGTAAGTTTTTTACTCTGAGAGTGGTGAGTGCGTGGAATGGGTTGCTGGTGGCAGTGGTGAAGACGGAAAAGGTGGGGTCTTTTAAGAGACTCCTGGATGGCTACATGGAGATTAGAAAAATAGAGGGCTATGGGTAAAGCCTGGGGAGTTCTAAGGTAGGGACATGTTTGGCACCACTTTGTGGGCCAAAGGGCCTGTATTGTGCTGTATGGTTTCTATGTTTCTAGATTTCTATGTCTCTACCTCCCCATAATGACTGGACAAATACTAGGACAGGTTCTGGAGATTTTTCCACCTTAATGCACTTTAAGACCTTCCTTGATCATTCATACAGGGAGAGAAAATACAAAAATCTGAGGTGCAAAGGGACTTGGGAGTCCTTGTGCAGGATTCCCTAAAGGTTAATTCGCAGGTTGAGTCTGTAGTGAGGAAGGCAAATGAGATGTTAGCATTCATTTCAGAAGGACTGGAATATAAAAGCAAGGATGTAATGTTGAAACTTTACAAAACACTGGTGAGGCCTCACTTGGAGTATTGTGAGTAGTTTTGGGCCCCTCAGGATGTGCTGAAATGGGAGAGGGTTCAAAGGAGGTTCACAAAAATGATTTCAGGATTGAATGGCTTGTCATATGAAGAGTGTTTGGTGCCTCTGGGCCTGTAATCACTAGACTTCAGAAGAATGAGGGTGACCTCATTGAAACCTATCCAATGGTGAGAGGCCTTGATGGAGTGGATGCTTCCTATGGTGGGAGAGTCTAAGATCAGAGGACAGAGCCTCAGAATACAGGGACGTCCTTTTAGAACAGAGATGAGGAGGAATTTCTTCAGCCAGAGAGTGGTGAATCTGTGGAATTCGTTGCCACAGGCAGCTGTGAAGACCAAGTCATTCAGTATATTTAAGGCAAAGGCTGATAGATTCTTGATTGTTCAGGGCATGAAGGGATACGGGGTTGGGAGTAAGGCAGGAAATTGGGACTGAGAGGAAAATTGGATCAGCCATGATGAAATGGTAGAGCAGACTTGATGGACCAAATGGCCTAATTCTGCTCCTACATCTTATGGTCTTATGGTCCAAGGCATCAATTCTCATTTCCTAACTTTGCATCATTTTCTCCTCAGTAATAACTACAGGGAGCAAAGCTGAATGACATTGCCATTTAGGCTGTGACAAGGAGAAATGTAGGTGAGACGGATGAGAATTCAGTCAAGAATTTAGCCCACCTTCCCCAATGTGGAAGCAGATTGACGTTTCAGTGGCTTTATTAATTGATGCCACATCAACACAATAAAAATAAGTGATTCATTTGAAATGGAAAACTGTGTCATTTGGGCTCCAGAGGAAAGGGAATCATTATTCTAACATATTTAAGAACAATTATTCATAAAGCCTGACATTTATGACTGTACTCTAATGGTTCAAAACCATCAGCAGAATTAACATTCCTGGTCTGCTTAATGTTTTCAACACTTTCATGTCTCCGAGCATTCACATTTTTTTGTTGACACTTTTCAGATTTCGGGCCGATTCAAAGCCATGCAGAGTCATTGAAGTACTTACGATGTGCAGCCATTGTGATGGGCCTTTGCTGTTGTTAGTTGAGTACAGAGCTGTGTCTCTTCAGTCTTGCCTTCATCTTTTTGTCAGCTTTTAACCAGGGGTCAAGATTGTGGCTTTGAAATAAGCCCTACAGCATTGCTGAAATTTATCCCTGACACTGACCTGTCACACATCAAGGCTTCTTTCTTGGCCATCACACCCTGTCATGGTGAGGCATTGAGATATGACGTGACAGGTGACAGATTGAAGATATTTGTCGGTTCCCAAAATACACACACCCACTGAACACTGGCTAAAACCGCACTGATCTCATCTGTCATTAACTGCTCCTCAAAGATATTCTCAACTATGCAATTTCAAAGAAAACTTAGACTGTGTTGTGTGCTGAATGTCCTTGTTCACTGTTCACTGCTTTGCAAATCAAATAGCCAAACTGCTAATCAGAAAGAGAGTTCCTGTTTGATAAAGGTGAGGTTCCACCTGTTCTATTTTGTTCCCCTAAGCCTGTTATAAACCTTTTGCCTGTGCGGAACAGAACTCAATGACAGAAGCATTGTCCTCCTGACAGACAGCTGTTAGTTACTGTTGATTGTAAAAGGTATAGGGATTGGAAGTAAAACTGGGCATCTGGAGATACCTTACATTTGGATGATGGATCCTATACATATCTCTGACAGGGAGCAAAGTAAATGTTAAAAATATTTTAACAAAATTCATTTGAAGAAAGATCATTTCAAAGATCATAAAAACAATCAATAAAAACTTTAAAAACCTTTATGCTGATTCCACTGCAAGATTCTGCTGATGGTTTTGAACCATTAGAGTACAGTCATAAATGTCAGGCTTTGTGAATAATTGTTCTTAAATGTGTAAGAATAATGATTCCCTATCCTCCGGAGCCCAAATGACACAGTTTCCATTTCAAATGAGTCACTTATTTTTATGGCATTGGTATGGCATCAATTGATAAAGTCTATGGCACATCAGATTGCTTCCACATTGGGGAAGGTGGGCTAAATTCTTGTCTGATTGCTCATTCCTGTCTCACCTACACTTCTCCTTGTCACAGCCCTGTTCCTAATTCATCAGTGGTGCATGGCGCCCATTTGTGATGCTACCTTGCAAACCCTTTGATTTGTCTTTCCTGAACCTTCACTTTGCTGAGCTGAGCACACTGGATCACCTCTGATCTTGAATATTTCCTAAAATATTACATTCTAATATTACGCTCCTCTAATATAAAACTACTACATTCCTTCTTCTACAACCTCTTAACTTTCAAATCAGTTGCTCAGGCGCCAGCTGTGGCCCATTCTGTACTACTGTTTTCTCTGAATTAGAAGTAGAAGTAGACCCATGCTAAGACCTGACTCTGAAAAACTCAGGTGATGGTATGGAGGGAATGTTGCATCGCAGGAGATATTTCTAATTTGTATGAAGTAATGGACAGAGGCCATTCATCTGCTTTCTCAGGTATGTTTATGATATCGCACTGGGAAACTTATTCCTGCTATCCTGGGGGACAGTTACTCTCCACTTAATTGAAATGAAACAGATTATCTGATGACTTTCACATAAGAACTAGGAGCAGGAGAAGACAATTGACCATAAGATCATAAGACATAGGTCAGAATTAGGCTATTCAGCCCATCAAGTCTGCTCCACCATTTCATCATGGCTGATCCCGGATCCCACTTCACCCCATACACCTGCCTTATGAGCCTCTTCACCATTCATGAATATCATGGCCAATCTTCTATTCAGCTCCATTTTCCAGCATTATCCCATATCTCTTAACACCCAGAAATCTATCAGTTTCTGTTTTGAATAAATTTTGAGCCTTCAGGATTTGAGAACTCTAAGATTAACCACACTCTGAGTAAAGAAATTCTGCCCTCATTTTCAGTCCTAAGGGTCCTAATTATTCTGAGACTCTATACCCCTCAGCCCAGAGGTAATTCCTTTCTGTACCGGTACTGTCAGGCCTTGTTAGAATTTTGTAAATTTCAATGATTACATCTTATTCTTTTAAACTGTACTGGATATAGGCCAAGCCCATAAAATGTTACCTCGTGTGGTAAATCCTCTATCCCAGGAAACATTCCAGTGAATCTTCATTACATTCTCTCAAAAATTGTTATGTCCTTTTTGTAGGTAAATGTAGTGCATTCAATATTTCAGTAATATTTGAGTAATATTTGCAAATATATTGTTTGATTAAGCATTGTTTACATCATTAATTATGGTTATATGTACAAAGTATGTGAATGGCATACAGAATTATGTCACTATGTCATATGTGAGTGCCTCACAACAGAAAAGGAAAGTGAAATCTAAGTAGGCCCATTTCCTGGCTCCCATGTTTTTCTTTCAATTAATTTTTTGGAGGTACAAAACATAACTGTGGTGATGAGTAAGTTTTAAAACAATCCCAGGATTACTACCTACCTGTTGAAGTGCAGTGCGCTTATTTTCTTGGGAAGGGGAGAGAGACGTTCGAGCTAGGAAAAGGAAGAAAACAGACGAAGTTCACAGGGTCATAAACAGTATATACCAAGTGATAATAATAAATTTAAAGAAGTAGAAACCACTGGCTATATCAGAAAGATAGACATGTTTGATTGCACAAGAGATAACTGGATGATGTATACTGAACAAATTGAGCAGTATTTTAAAGAAAAGGGAATAGCTAATGAGAAACGAGTACCAGTTTTGCTGAGTGCTATTGGTGGAAGAGCATACAGTTAGCTTAGAAGCTTGATTGCTCCAACCAAACCAGTGGAAATGTGCTTTGCTGATATTGGGAATGTAATGCAGGAACATTTAGAAACAAAACCATCGTTGATTGCAGAACGCTTTAGGTTTCATAAATGGAATCACAAGAAAGGGCAGTCCATTTCAGCTTTGTGGCTGAATTGAAGAAATTGTTGGAGCATTGTCAGTTCAGTGATGCACTAAGGGATCACTTAGTCTGTGGAATCTTACAAGAAAGCATTCAAAATTGGCTCCTAACTGAAGCACAGCTCACATTTTAAACAGCAGTTGGAATTGCTGCATCAGTGGAAACAGCAACCAGAGACACAGCTGAGTCGCAGTCAGGAATGAGAGTGAGAATGAACAAAATTGCAATGCCTAAGCAGAAACCTGCCTGGCCAAACAAATTGTGTTTCCATTGTGCCAGGGGCTCACGTACACCAGACAAGGCAAAGCTGGCAGAAAATGCAGCAAAGTTGGGCACAAACAGGCCAGGCAGACAAAAAATAATTGGACCACACAAGGAAGAGAAAAACATAAAAGTCAAGTTGCTGTTTCAAAAAGTTGCTGTTGATGGAAAATATGATAATGGTGAGAGTGACGCAGGACTGAGCAGCCTTGAGATTTACAATGTGAGAATTAAAAAGAAACAAGCAATATGGCAAATTAATTAAAATGGAATTGGTTATTGGCTCAGCTGTTTCGGTCATTCCACAAAATGAGTTTGAATGGGATTTTGAAGCTTTTAAAATGGGAATGATATTTGTAATAGTGAAATGCAACCACCAACAAGCCACATTGGGCTTGCTTGTGGTAAAAACAAGAGGAGCCGCATTGTGGGGCCATGATTGGTTGAGCCAACTACAAGTTTCTTGGAGATCCATTTGCATGCCACATCCCCTGCAATAGAATCAACTGAAAGTGAATTAAGAAAGGTACCGGATGATGCCACAGAAGGGTTTAATAATGGCTTTAGAGAACTCAAACATATGAAGGGTAAAATAGTGTTAAATGAAAATGCCTCCCTCAAGCTTTACAAAGCCCATCTGGTTCCTTGTACCATCTGTGATAAAGTAGCCATTGAGCTGGATTACATGGATGCTGAAAGAATTCTTTCCAAGGTTGAGTGGAGCTTATGGGCAACTCCAGTGGTCCCAGTACCCAAGAAGAATGGTTCTGTCAGGATCTGTTGTGATTTTAAGGTCACCATCAACCCAGTTTTGTAAGTAGTTCAATGCTCTCTGCCCAGGATTGAGGATATTTTTGCAAACTCTTCTGGAGGAAAACTCTTAGGCAAAGTGGACTTAGCTGAGGCCTACCTACAGATGGAGATAGAAGCAGAGTCCAAAGGGTTTCTCACCATAAACACTCACAAAGGGCTTTATTCTTATAATAGGCTTATTTTTGGAGTATTATCTGCGCTGCACTCTGGCAGAAAGCTATGGACCAGGTGCTGCAAGGCTGCCCAGGCACTCAGTGTAACCTGGATGACATCGTTGTTACTGGTAAGGATGACAAGGAACATCTCCAAAATCTTAAGACAGTGTTAAAAAGATTAAAAGGTTATGGGCTCAGAGCACGATTCAGACAAGTGTCTTAAACACTTTAAACTAAACATCACTTACTGTGGTCACACCATTAACACACAAGATTTACACAAGTGTGCTGAGAAAATTCAAGCAGTGTGGATACCCCAAGGCCAAAGGTCGTGTCACAGTTGTAGCCCGTTTTATGATTTGTCAATTACTATAACAGATTCCTGCCAAACCTGGCTATTGTGCTCCACACCTTGAACTCATTTCCAAAAGATAAAAGAAAAGACTCCACACTGTATCAGGTCTACACGGCCACCCAAAATGGCTGGAATGTGCAGCGGAAATTCCAGCTCCCCCATTTTTACCACCGCCAGGATGAACTTGACCTTGACGGGGGTTGCCCTTATGTGGGGATTGAGAGTTGTTGTACCATCCAAGCTGAGAGCTAAAGTGTTGGAGGAGGTATATGTGGTCATCTAGGCGTGGTCAAAATTAAAGCGTGGCTCAAAGCTTTGTCTAGTGGCCTTGGATAAATCTGCTTAACAGCTTGCCATACATGGTTTGAGATGTCAACACACCCAAAAGGAAGGTGCCTAGAACCACTTCCTGCAGTCCCAGAGTCAAAACTCCTACAACCACCACGGAGGGTGAATTGAAGGTCAAAAAAAGGAGTCAATAGAGATATAAATGCTGAGGATTTGTCAGATGATGTGGATGAGGAAACCAAGAGAAGAGATCAGATCTTAAAGGGAGCAATAGAAGGGTTAAAAACGGAATACTCCAGTGAGATCAATATGCACAATGTAGAAGAACAGAAAAGAAGAAAGGTGCCCAGAGCTGTCAGAACCACTTCCTGCAGACCCAGAAAACCAGAGATTGTTTCACAGTCACAACTCTCACCTGGCAGGCAGTGACCCCCTTGTCAGCAGACATTATCCCACAAGGGTAAGAAATCCTCCACAGTGATTAAATCTTCAGGCCTGAATGGGACAAGTTAGAGCTTACTATGCTGTCGATGTGTATATAGTAGTTGTACTATACTGTATAGTTTACTGTGTATACAAGATCGCAAGAGAACAATATGTTACAGATTTCAGCCGAGATACATTCTATATTGTTGGAGTTTATAGCTAAGCATGGAGGAGTGAAGTGTATTTAATATTTCAGTAATATTTGAGCATTCTTTGTTTACATTATTCATTATGGTTGTATGTACAAAGTATGTGAATTATGCTACTATGTTATATGTGAGTGGCTCATAAAAGAAAAGGAAAGTAAATCTAAGCAGACCCGCATTTCCTTCAATGAGGTTTTGGAGGTATGAAACATAACAGTAAGGTTATCAAACCTATATATGATATTCCAAGTGTGATATCACCCCAGATAATCACAGAGTTAAATCCTTCCTCCTGTACTTAAATCCTCTCATACTTGCTCGGGTTGTGAAGCATGGATTGAAACTGACTTGCTCCTGTGTTTTATAAAAGCCTATTGCTTTGACCAAGCTCTCCTTCTATCTCCTCGATGTACTTAGTGTCGGATTTATAGAGTTCTACAGCACAGAAGTGGGTCCTTTGACCCAACGAGTCTCTGCTGACTATAAAGCATCCATTTACACACGTCCTATTTTTACTCCACCAACTCCAGGTTCCACCATTTAGTTACGCACTCAGGGCAATTCATAGTGGCAATTAACCTACCATCCTGCGTGCCTTTGGGATACGGAAGGAAATGGGAGCATGTGTGCAAACCCTATAGTCAGCACTAAAGGTCAGGAGTGAAACCACTGGAACTGTGAGGCCACGGCTTTACCAACTGCACCACTAAGCTGCCCTAAGTACTGTCTCATAATTTACCCAATGAAGCTATTTTACCAAAAGGTCTATTTAAATGCAATCTTGGATTTCTCCAATTACTATTTTTTGAGCCTCTTGAAGCCTTTTTCCTTTTTTAAGCGATTGTTCCAGTTTCTCTTATATGTTGTAATTGACTTACATTCAAAGGCAATACTTAAAATCGAATTTTTACTACTTTATTGGTTTCTCACCATTGGAAGTGTCTGCATTCCTTTTTGACATTTTGAGAATCTTATATATGCTCAATCACTGAGTATGCTTGATTGATCTAATATGAATTAGAAGGATAAACCTGGATCTCCTTAAGAAAACAAGGAGGAACGTGGAGTCAAACTGAGAGTTCCAGCTGTGCATATTGATTTAACAAAACAACTGTTAACCACAGAGTTTGGAGTAAACAATGGGATTATAATATGTTTAGGTGGGATAAAATGGTGAAATAGACAAAAACTGTTATTTCATAGAGGGTTGTGAGACTGTGGAGGGCCGAGGTACATAGAGGCCTTAGGTCCCACACTGCCAGGCTCAGGAATAGTTATTATTGGTCAACCATCAGGCTCCTGGACATTGTTTCCTCTGAACTGTGCTGGTGTGCGGCCACGTGGTAACTGAAATGCTCTCAGGCACATAATCTTTGTTGCCGCGCAGCTGCTATTTTCTTTTCTATAATGTTTTATTAAAGTGCCACACAGCTTTCAGGCCGTGTAAAAATTGCCTGCACAGAGCAATGGTTGGTTGGTGCAGCTGTAAAAAGAAATGTTGCTCCTCAACCAGCACAGAGAACCTCACTCAACTCTGCACTAATCCCACTCACTTCTATTTATTATTTATTTGCACAGTTTATCTTATTTTGCACATTGGTTGTTTGTCAGAGTTTGTGTGTAGCTTTTCATTGATTCTGTTCAATTTCTTTGTTTTACTGTGAATGCCTGCAAGAAAATGAATCTCAAGGTTGCATATGGCGACTTTTACATACTTTGATAATTAATTTACTTTGAACTTTAAACTTTGAAACAGAGTATCAGGAATCGGCAATGGGTTGGATAGATAGTGGAAGGAAGTGTGAAATAGGGGATAGAGCAAGGAGAAGATGGATAGGATTAGGGTGCAGCTTGAATGGAGGATAAATGCAAAGTGGACCTACTGGTCTGTTCTGTGGTGTGCTTTCTACCCCTCATCTGGGAGCAATCAACATTTTATCCTCCTGTTTATCTCCAACTTTAGTTCATGCACATTAAAGTGTCAATGGCCTTCACTTCAGTTTGTCCTTAGCCCAAAGTGCCGCTATGATTGATTGCCTCTATTAAACCCAAGGAATTATCTGCAGATCAGCTCAGATACGAAGTTTGAACGGTAGCATTTTCATCTTTCTTTGACTTGACATTCACTGGTGAGAGATGCACTTCTGTCAAACTCCTCACACTGAACTTCCATTCAAAGCCCGAACCTTGTTAGCGGTGGTTAAATGGTTGCCTTACAATCCTTTCAAAAGGTAACGTGTTGGCATTGATCTTCTTAGTTCAGTCGCTCATGTTGTATTTTGTCTCTGGAGCTTGTCACACTAACCTTACCTTGTAGTTGAACTGTGACTATAAAATATGACTGCATGTGATCCTATACTGTACCCTATATGCAGCTGTAGTCTAGACCCTTCTGTACACTCGTGATATGACACTGTAACATTGTAAGAGTGTGCCTCTATAGTACAGTAACGCAGGTCCACGGGGACCCTATTGTGCAACATTTAACAGTGGGACTGCAACAACATTCTTAACCAGCAGTTCATCACTAATCCCACACAAAATACCATAGGGTTGAGTACGGGAAACCATCAATCAATGCCAGGCTGCCTCGGGAAGAACTTGTCACTTCTCCTTCACTGAAAAATTAAATCTTTCTCTGCATGCAGCTACAGAAGTGAAAACCAGACAGTTCAAAACAGAGGCTTGTTGGTGTTTTATTATTATTTGTCAGCCTGCACCTGAAGCCAAATACTGACTCCAAAACAGGCATGATCATAACAGTGTGACTCTGTAGTGCAGTATGGAAACAGTTCAACCTTATGCTACAGATGTGGAGTGATCCCTCAGTACACTTATGGAGTGTCCCAATAGCATTACACTGCAGTACAGTCACTGTTAAACAGAGTTTTAGAATTAGAATTTATTTCTCCATCCCACAAGGTGAGGGAGTAAAATCTTTGCGTTATGGTGCAATGTCATGGTAGAGTCACTACATGAGCTTTTGGTTTAGTCACAGTCCACCTGCAAAGGGAGTTTGTAAACTCATGGTGTGACTGCAATGACAGGGGCAGAAGGTGCAGTAGTAGGGTCATACTACCAAAGTAAGGGGTTTTTATATAGAATCACATTGCATCATATTCACATTGGGATTGTTTTTTGAGTTACACTGTGACTGCACAAAAGAAATAAGCTGTTTGTATTAAGGGAGGCAAATGCAATGTTTGAATTCATTTCATGAGGGCTAGAATATAAAAGCAAGGATGCAATGCTCGGACTTAATAAGGTATTGGTCAGACCACATGTGGTGAACTACATATACCTGTCTGGACATGCCCCCCCTGCTGACTGCTCCTGTGGCTCCTCCCACGGACCCCAGTATAAAGGCGATTGGAGACACAGCCCCGGCCTCAGTCTCCAGGATGTAGTGTGGTGGTCAATTGCTGCTTGTTCTTTCTTCCAGCCAATAAAAGCCTATATCTCGCCTTACGTCTCCGGGAGTTATTGATGGTGCATCACCACGTTTGGAGTATTGTGGGCAGTTTTGGGTCCCTTATCTAAGAAAGGATCAGCTGGCACCAGAGAGGGTCTAGAGGAGGTTTACAAGAATGATCCTGGGAATGTAAGGGTTAACATATGAGGAGTGTTTGATAGCTCTGGGTCTGTACTTAGAGGAGTTTAGAAGAATGAGGAAGGATCACATTGAAATTTACTGAATATTGAAAGGCCTAGATAGAGTGGATATGCAGAGGATGTTTCAAATCATGGGAAAGTTCAGGATGAGGCCTCAGAATAGAAAGATACCCCTGTGGAATAGAAATGAGGAGGAATTTAATTAGCCGGACGGTGGTGAATCTGTGGAATTCATTGCCATAACCATAAGGTTCATTGCCATAAGGTGCCAAATACTGTGACCACATTGTACCACTGTGCCAAATAGTGGGGCCATGTGGTACCACTGGGTCTCTGTGATGTGACCAATAGTGTATTAGAGTCACTCTATTGTTTTAGTTCAGTTCAGGATCAGAATCAGTTTTATAATCACTAAAATGTTAAATAAATTGTGCAAATAGAGAGCAAATATAGTGAGGTAGTGTTCATGGGTTTTTTGACTGTTCAGAAATCTGATAGATGAGGGGAAAAATTGAGTGTATGTCTTCAAGCTCCTTTTTCTCTTCTCTGATGGTGGGAATGAGAAGAGGGCATTTCCTTTCTGGTGAGGGTCCTTAATGATGGATGCTGTTTCCTAGAGGCACCGCCTTTTGAAGATAGGGAAAGCTAGGGCCCGTAATGAAGCTAGCTGAGTTTCCATTCACTTCACACTTGGGAAACTAGATGCCTCTCAGTAAAGATTGATGATGCCATTGGTGACTCTTTTTCAGGAGCTGGGATTTTTGGGTCTTCCAGGGAGACTGGCCAGGTTAGCTAACTTACCAAATGCATTTGTATTTATTGTTACCTTTCTTTAGATATTCTAACTGAATTAGGTCATTAATATTACGCTTCAAAGACTTGTTGTACTTGTTGGTGCCCCTACATTCTCTCCCCACATCCCCATACTTCACCCAACCACATCCACACCAACTCAAGGTGTTTGTGCAGCCCAGGTAGGGAACCTTTGATCCACATTAGGGAGGTGAGGTTCTGACAGTTCAGAAGCCCTGATGAACGATGGGTCAACATGGTCACATTGCAGGTGCAGGAAGCAAGGAGAGAGAAAGAGTGTCCAGGCGAGAGACTTCTAGTCAGCAGAGAGAAGTTCAGATGACATTGACCAGAGGATGGAGACAGAAACATTGTGCCAAATAGTCTCATCAACAGTGATCTTTGAAAATTAGATGGAACTTACTTTGGCTCATCTGTTATTATCATTGCCAGCACTGAGCTATGAGCTTTACGAGCCTGGCACATGTGTATAGTGACTGCCGAACTCCCTGCCTGGATACTTGACACTATAGATTGGAAGATTTATAGTAAACATTAACTAATGGTAATAATGTCTTTGGACAACTTTGTACATTCCCAGAATTAAATTGCTATCTCATCAGAACCAGAGAACTCGAGTAGGATTATCATTTTAATAAGGTATAAAATCTCACAGTGCCTCTGAATCCATTCAGCCCCCGAACTCTCAGATTTAAAGGGAGGAGGAGGAGGGTCTGGTTGTAACACGGCTCTCTGATATATTGTGGGAGTGGTTGTTTTCCCTTTGTATTCATGCAGAAGCATAGCCTGCAAATCGTGCCCTTAAGTCGAGTTTATCCTGGGGCTATCTTACAAAGTGTCAGACTTGTACATCAGTTATTGACTTTTTAAGATGTTGGATCTTCTCATAAACATACTACTGTTTTCAAGCTCCAACCAAAGGTTCCCAGGCATCAGATGCCCTACAGCTCCCTGGTACTACTGGAATATACAAGGTATCAAACTGCTATGGTTGCCATTCCGTGCAGGATGTGAATGCATGTAAAATCAGTGCAGTAAATCAAACCAGAGTCATATTTGTTTCACTTGCAAGAATTAATATTTTAAAAAAAACAAAAGCTGATGAATTAACACAGGAGCACGTCAAGGATGCACATTTAGTCCTCTGCTCTATTCTCTCTTCACTTTTCACTCATGACTGTGTGGCTGGCCACAGCTCAAATGCCATCTATAAATTTGCAGATGATACTGCTGCTTTCGTTAAAATCTCAGATGGCGAAGAGGAGGAGTACATGAAAGATATAGATCGGCTGGTTGAGTGGTCTTGCAACACCAACGTTGCACTCAATTTCAGCAAAACCAAAGAATAAGAATTGATTGTGGACTTCAAGAAGGGGGGAAGTCAGGAGAACGTGTACCAGTCCTCATCAAGGAGTCAGCAGAGGAAAATGTGGGTTGCTTTAAGTTACTGGGTGCCTCTGAGGATCTATCCTCTTATGCAAACATAAAGAAGGCACACCAATTGATCCACTTCATTAGGAATTTGAGGAGATTTGATATGCCACCAAAAACTCCAGCAGATTTCTCACTAGTTGCACCATGGCCTAATACAGAGGCTTCAATGCCAAGGTTTACAAGAGACTCCACCTGGCGCCTCTAGGCCCTACCCCCTCCCCTATCTCTATTACTGGGCTTCGGCCCTCTCTTCCCCCCCATTCCTGATGAAGGTTCTCAGCCTGAAACGTTGGCTACTCTTTTCTCATGGATGCTGCCTGACCTGCTGAGTTCTTCCAGCATTGTGTACATTATAAGAGACTCAACAGGCTCCATCACGGCACAACCCTCCCCACCATCGAGAACCTCTTCAAGTGACAGTGCCTCAAGAAGCCGATATCCCTCATCATCTGGGACACACTCTCTTCACATTATTGCAATCAGAGAGAAGACCCAGGAGCTCAAAGACCCACATTCAATGATTTAGAAAAGCTTCTTCCCCTGTCATCAAGTTTCTGAACAGTTCATGAACATTACTTCATATTCCTTTTTTTTCTGCTTTAGTTATTTGTTTTGTAATTTTAACACTTCTGTGTCTTTGCACTGTATTGTTGCCCCAAAACAAATTTCACATCATATAAGACAATGATAATAAACCTGATTCTGATTCCAATTCCAGGGTTCCAGGGTTGATAGGTTTGCCATTTGAGGAGAAAGTAAACAGAGTTGGATGATTTTCTTTAGAGTTTAGAAAGAATGAAGGGCGATCTTATTGACAGTTACAAGGCTCAACAGACTGGATATAGGGAGGATATTTCTCAGCTGAGGAGTCTATAACAAGTTGTCATCAAATAAAGAACAGCCTGTTCAGGACTGAAGTGAAGAGAAATTTTTCACCCAAAAGGTCGCGAATTCCTTACAATGGAGAGCTGGAGAGAATCAGTTGATGAGTTCATCCAAAACAAAATATCTATATACAAATGTTTTGGATGTTGTAGGAGCTGAGGATTGTGGGCCTGGCTGACTATGGCCACAGTTATTGCCCACATCTGCTGCGCTTGAGAAGTCAGTGATGAAATGCCTTTCAGAATCCTGCAGCCCTTGTGATAAATGTACTCCCACAATGTTATTCAGTTGTAAGTTTGGTACTTGGACCTAGTTTCTTGTATTTACTGTGATTGTCCGCAAAAAAATGAATCTCAGGGTTGTAACGCACACAAAATGGGGGAGGAACTCAGCAAGTCAGGTAGCATCTATGGAAAAGAGTAAACAGTCAATGTTTCGCAACAAGACCCTTCTTTAGGACTCTGGGTTGTATATGGTGACATATATATACTTTGATAATACAATTACTTTGAAGTTTGTATTTTGTACTTTATAGATTTTTATGTCTTTGCACTGTACTGTTGCTGCAAAGCAACAAATTGCCTGTCACTTGTCAATAATGATGAATCTGATTCTGATGTATTTCCAAGTCAGGATAGCCTATGTGATAGTGTAAAGAAATGTGGTAGCATTCTCACCTGCTAACCCAGCTGGTAGAAACCATCTAATCTGCAATGCAGTTGCTGGTGTTATGTTACTAAATGTGAAAGTTACAAAGCAAAGTTGAAAATTTCCTTTTCTCCTTTCAATGTAGGTGTGAGGCCTTTAGCATCCACCTATTGTCAGATGGGGCCTTCTGAACCAAAGGGCAGAATCACTTCAACGTACATGAAATGCTGGAGGAACTTAGCAGACCAGGCAGTATCTATGGAGGCACTTTGAGCTAAGACCCTTCATCAGGACTGGAGAAGAAGAGGGAAGAAGCCAGAATAAGAAGGTGAGCAGGGGGAGGAGTACAGGCTGGTAGGTGATAGGTGAAACCAGGTGAGGGGCTGAAGTACGAAGCAGGAAGGTGATAGGTGGAAGAGGTAAAGGGCTGTAGAAAAAGGAATCTGATAGGAGAGGAGAGCAGACCATGGGAAAAAGGGAAAGAGGAGGGGATTCAAGGGAGGTGATGGGCAGGTGAGGAGAAGAGAAGGTGCTTGGGGAATGGAGAGAGACAGAATTGGTGGTGGTGGTGGGGGGGTGGGGGGTGAGAATTGCCAAAGGTTTGCAGCATTACTTCAGTACCGAGGATGGCAACCCAGATTCTGGTGCTGGAAAGGCTGAAATAAAGCTTGAACCGATATTGTTGATTCAGAAAAACTGAATGAAAAATCAATCTGCAGGTGCTGGAAATCTCTAATAAAGACAGAAAATGCTGAAGCACTCATACAAAAGCGTGAAAAGTCTCAAGGACAGCTTCTATCCCACTGTTATCAGACTCTTAAATCAACCTCTTGTACTTTATCATTTAGCTGCACTGTACTCTTTTGATAGTTTTTACACTTCATTCTGCATAGTTATTGTTTTACCTTATTCTAGCTCAGTGCACTGTGTAATGATTTGATCTGGATGAACAGTATGTTAAGCAAGCTTTTCACTGTATCTCATTGCTCTACAGCAAGGGTTCCCACTCTTTCATATGCCATGGACCCCTACCATTAACTGAGGGGTCCATGGACCCCAGGTTGGAAACCCCTATTTTACAGCATCAGCAATCACTGACTGGGGCTTAATCCTGGCCACTGCCTGGAAGGAGTTTGTACAGTATGTTCACCACCCTGGGAACTCTGGTTCCCTCCTGCATTTCCAACACATACGGTTAGGGTTAGTGAAGCGTCCCCACAGCACAATGCAGCCACCACCATGCTTCACGGTAGGTCTGGTGTGTTTTTGATGATGCGTGGTGTTTGGCTGACACCAAACATGGCGTTTAGTCTGTTGGCCAAAAAACTCAACTTTGGTTTCATCAGACCATAGAACACTTCTTCCAGCTGACTTCAGAGTCTCCCACATGCCTTCTGGCAAACTCTAGCCGAGATTTCATGTGAGGTTTTTTCAACAGCAGCTTTCTCTTTGCCACTCTCCCACAAAGCTACGACTGATGAAGCACCCGGGCAACAGTTGTTGTATGCGCAGTCACTCCCATCTCAGACACTGAAGCTCATAACTCCTCCAGAGTTGTCATCAGTCTCTTGTCAGTCTCCCTCACTAGTCCCCTTCTGGCATAGTCACTCAGTTTTTGAGGACTCCCTGCTCCAGGCAGATTTACAGTTGGGCCATGTTCTTTCCATTTCTTTGTGATATTCACTTCTAAAACCAATTGGCTGCACCAGTGATAATTTGGTGTGTCACATTAAAGGGGGTGAATACTTATGCAATCAATTATATTGTGTTTTATATTTATAATTAATTTAGATCACTTTGTAGAGATTTGTTTTTACTTTGACATGAAAGAGTCTTTTCACTGTTGATCAATGTAAAAAAAAAGCCAAATTAAATCCACTGTGGTTCAATGTTGTAACATAATAAAACATGAAAACTTCCAAGGGGGGTGGGGGTGAATATTGTTTTCTAGGCACGGTATATAAGATAATGAGACTGATAGACATCACCAGACAATGAATGAGATTATGGGACCTGACACCCTAACCAACCACCCAAATGCCCTTTTCACTTATCCCAAAGAACCCTTTCCCATCACTTTTCAGAACCTGCTGAAATAAAAGTAAAATTCATTTCAATGGAACTAAAAGAATTAGTAATGTGCTTCCCCCTGAGAGCAAGAGGCAGCTCTGTTGCTCTCTCCCCTGTTATTGTTGTTATTTTGGCAGGGCTATGGCAGGGTTTTCATATTGCGTTTTGATCTTTTTTGAGAGGAGCTGATACCCAGCAGGGAATTGTTGAAAATTGCTTGGAGCATCATGAGTATGGAAAGAAATGGAAACAGCAATCTATCACAGTGAACAGGTCTGAGGAATTCTTAATGAAGATTAGAATTATATTCCCACATTAGAGTTTCTTAGAATCCTAGAAATTGTATAATACAGAAAAAGAATGAGGATATTCAGCCCATTGTGTCCAAGCTGCCTGTTAGAAAGAACCATCTTAATTCCTTATTCTTTCCTCAAGGATTTAAGTTTTTTTTTAATCAATTATTTATTTGGTTCCTCTATGAATCTGCTTCCATTGCCCTTTCAGGCAGTGCATTCTGGGTCTGATTACCTTGCTGCATAATATTTCTCCAACACCACCCCCTCCATACTACGATACTTGTATTAGAAATAGTTCATCCTTATTCCATCAAAACCTACACATTCTTACTTTAATCAAATTCCTCTGAAGAAAACAGACTTAATTGCTATAGCTTCTCCAGGTTTTCGACATCTCCTCCAAGGTGGTGAACTCATTTGGCACATTAACTCCTTCTTACCTGGATCACCACTTGTTGCACTTCACTATATTCACTGTTCCTCTTTGCAGCTCTTTCCTCTTTTTTTACCCTTTTCTGAGGGGTGACACAGTGGGGCTTATCTTTAAACAGAGTGAATGAATGCTAATAAGTTCCACATCATGGCCAGGCTTTATGCTTTGCACACCCTGAATTTTCAAACCATCTCAGGTCAACTCCTAACCTTGATTTTCTCCCCATCTGAGGTCAAGTAACAGCTTTGTTGGATTTCCAATTGTAATTGGCCACCTTTCTGGGTATTTTACCTCATGATCTTATGCTTTCAGTCCCAATATAAAAGCACTATTGATTAAGCAATATTCTGAAATCACTCCTTCCTTAATTTTGTCATTGGTTGGCCAAATGTTTCCCATCACAGAACCACACCCATCACTTCTTCAAGTCTCTTCCATTGGTTGGCCACCATTGATGGAAAGCTACAATTTCTAAGTCATTCTCAGTTAATTTTGCAAGTTTTCCTCTCTCAGAGCTTTGATTACAGTTGTGACTTGGTGATTGCAACTCCTGGGCAGTCCTAGAAGGGTGACAGAATGGGACCATTCTGCTCAGTATGGTTTAGATACTTGTATGAGTCCACGTACATTGGTCAACTTATAGAAGTGGATATTTGGATGTTAAAGGAGTCGAGGGATGTCAGGTTAGTACATGAGATGACACAGAGGTAAAAGATCAGCCTGCGATATTGTTGTATCAACAAGAAGTTGAAGACACAATGTCTATGAGTCCACAAGTCTGCTGGAGGCTTGAGATGTGTCTTGGGGTTGGAGGGCTGTCTGTGTGTACGCAAGGAATGAGGCTTATTTTGCTGTTGTTCTGTTGTTATTATTGCGCATGTTGTTCTGTGAATGTGGCCGATATGTTGGTGTTGGCATTGGCACTTGTGGGCTTCCCCCAACATATCCTTGGTTGTTAACACAAATGCCGCATTTCACTGTATATTTAGGTGTATGTGTAGTAAGGATCTAAAAGGTGAGGTGTGCCTGAGGATTTACACAGACTGCTCCTACGTGTCTTCCTTATGCTGCGTGCATTGTGTGTGAAAGCAATAATCTTGGGCAAATTCTGAATCAGTTGTTTCAGCAGCAATTCTACGTAACAAGCATTCTGGCCCATGAACTGGGCTGGAGGAGTAGATAGTTTGTTAACCAAATTAGTGCCCACTCTTGATCTTGCAGTGGGTGTTTGCAGGGGTGGTATCGTTACAAAATGCATTCTTGATCATTCACGACACTGAGAATATCACATTTGTTGTAAGATCAATTGACATGTACATTAAGGAATTACTGTTCAGTGTTTAACTGTTGGTTTGAAGCCGAATAGGATAATGTTACACTTGGTAGGTTCATTAATTGATTTAATTAACCAATCGTGAGGGAAGTAGGATATCAATTCCTTGTCTGTTAGATGTTACTCCTTCGTCCTTCCGCTTGCAACATGAGGCAGAGCTGGGTCTTTGAAAAATGTCAGAATCGAAGAGTTCTAAGTGTTGGGAAACAGAGGAGTAGACCAAAGGCTTGAATTGCGGGAAGAAATAAATGGATTTGGGGCTACTATCTAATTGAACAGAGGAGTAATTCTGAATGGACTCTTTCTTTTCACACATTCCAGATGTGCTTGTGTAAAAGCAGGGGTTCCTAACAGTTTTTATGCCACGGGCCTAATCAAAGGATCCATGGAGCCCAAGTTGGGAACCCCTGGTGTAAAGAGTTCTCCCGAAGTCTCAGCCCTCTGATTGCTGACTCTGCTGTGGTTAGCTTCAGTTTATTCAAGAATCCCACCCCTTTTTTGTGGGGCTAGGTGTAATTCAAGAAGGTGGCTAAATTAGCGTTCATTTACTCTAACCAGTGTGGAACTTATTCACAGCCTCCTAAATGTTGTTAGAAACAGATGTGATATCGAGAAGAGGCCTGAGGGACTTGGCCCAGACTCAGTGACATGTAACCATATAGCACAAAGGCACTGACTATTCTCTCCATTCGCAGATAATTACACTGTGAGAGATGTCAAGACTTGGTAGCAACTGTAAAGTGATAACCTAGTCACCTGGTGTAAAGATTTAATTGGTATTCCCACCCTTAACTTGCTGAGGTCCACTGTCAATTATCTGGAAGTGTACCGGTGGCATTCTGTCAATGACTTCTCAGACAGCGAGTGCCTTCTGCTTGGACTCCTGTGAAAACGCACATAGTGAGGAATAGAATGAGGCTCAGCAGGCTGATTCAGCACAGACAATACAACCTTGACACTTTTCACTTTCCAGTAAATGTGAGGGTAGTGTCGAATGTGAAATTTTGGGAGGGGGGAGGGCGGTGACACAGTAGCGTAACAGTTAGCGTAACACTATTGCAGCACCAGTGATTTGGGTTCAATTCCTGCTGCTGTCTGTAAGGAGTTAGTTCTGTACGTTGTTCTTTTGACTGTGTGGGTTTCCTCCCACATTCCAAGACATATGAGGCAGTAGGTTCATAGGTCACATGGTTGTAATTGAGCAGTTTGGGCTCATTGGGTCAGAAAGGCCTGTCACCGAGCTGTACCTCTAAATTAAATTAACTCTCATTGAGGCTGGAAGAGATGAGTGTTAGGAGCAATATGGAACTCAGTCTAAGTTGCATTGGTTGTGCAAACAGAAATGCACAGTGTATGGTACAGTAGCAAATAATTTGTGGAAATGTGTAGTAATAAATAAGATTTATTGGAGAGAGTTTAATGCTTATATGTTCCTGGGAATGAAGCATAGTGAAAAATGGGAAAAGAGAAAAAAAGTAGTGGAGAGTAGCTCAAACACGAGGAAATCTGCAGATGCTGAAAATTCAAGCAACACACACAAAATGCTGGTGGAACACAGCAGGCCAGGCAGCATCTATAGGGAGAAGCACTGTCGATGTTTTGGGCTGAGACCCTTCGTCAGGACAAACTGAAAGAACAGATAGTAAGAAATTTGAAAGTGGGAGGGGGAAATGCGAAATGATAGGAGAAGCCAGGAGGGGGTGGGGTGAAGCTGAGAGCCGGAAAGGTTATTGGCAAAAGGGATACGGAGCTGGAGAAGGGAAAGGATCATGGGATGGGAGGCCTAGGGAGAAAGAAAGGGGGAAGGGAGCACCAGAGGGAGGTGGAGAATAGGTAAAGAGTGATGGGCAGAGACAGAAAAAAAGGAAGGGGGATAAATAAATAAGGGATGGGGTAAGAAGGGGAGGAGGGTCATTAACAGAAGTTAGCGAAATCAACATTTATGCCATCAAGTCGGACGCTACCCAGACGGAATAAAATTTGTTATTCCTTGAACCTGAGTGTGGCTTCATCTTGACAGTAGAGGAGGCCATGGATAGACATATCAGAATGGGAATGGGACGTGGAATTAAAATGTGTGGCCACTGGGAGATCCTGCTTTCTTCATCCTACGCTCTGTCCGCCAGGGAAAGCAGAATCTCCTAGTGGCCACCCCATCCCTGATTTATTTATTTCCCCCCACTCTTTTTTTTCTCTCTCTGCCCATCACTCTTTGCCTGTTCTCCATCTCCCTCTGGTGCTCCCCTCCCCCTTTCTTTCTCCCTAGGCCTCCCATCCCATGATCCTTTCCCTTCTCCAGCTCTGTATCACTTTTGCCAATCATCTTTCCAGCTCTTAGCTTCACCCCACCCCCTCCTGTTTTCTCCTATCATTTTGGATTTCTCTCCCCCTCCTACTTTCAAATCTCTTACTACCTTTTCTTTCAGTTAGTCCTGATGAAGGGTCTCAGCCCGAAACGTCAACAGTGCTTCTTCCTATTGACACTGCCTGGCCTGCTGTGTTCCACCAGCATTTTGTATGTGTTGCTTGGAGAGTAGCTGTTATCATTGAAATATTAGAAAGAGGTTATGTCCTTAATGAGTTAGAACCACAAAGTCATGGAGTTGAAGACCATTTGGCCCACTGTCAATGCCAGTTCCAAACAGACCAATTGTGTCAGTTCCATCCCCTGCTCTTTTCTCTCAAAATTGCAAACTATTCTGTACCATATGCCAACAGTCACCTTTTGAAAGGACTGATTCTGTTTCCACCAGCACTACAGACAGCATACTAACCATGTAAAAGGGTTTCCAAACTCCACCTTTGTATTTTTTACTCAGAATTTTCAATTGGAGAATCTTTGTCCTTGAATCACCCAGTGATGAAAGCAGCTTCCCTGTATTTACCCTTTCTACACCAGTCATGATTCATATTCTATCAAATCGCTCTGAAGCCCCTGTGCTCCAAAAAGAGCAATTCCACATTCATCCTAACCTTGAAGCTGAAATCCCTCATCTCTGGAACATTCTGCATCTTTGCTAACACCTTGACTTGGTGTTATGAACCAATAAAGTAGTAATTAATCCAATTGACTTGTTTTATTAGTCACCAATTAAGGGAAAGAGAGGAGCAAGTCTACAAAGCAAATCACTTGAGACCTGCAGGAATGATGGTCTCATTATGGGAGATAAACTAATCTAATATTGACTGGGGCAGTGATTATGATGAGGGAAATGAAGGGGAATAATTTTTGATGTGTGTTCAGATGAACTTCCTTAAATGTAATGTTTGCTGTCCATTGAGGAAAGATTTACCCTTGGGTCAAGTGTAGAATATTAGTAGGGTAGTATCTTGGGAATCGTCATAATATCATAAATTTTAGATGAATTTTACAAAAGAAAAGTGATCAATAAAAATGTTTAACTTGAGGAGGGCTAATTTCAGAAAGTTGGATCTAATGCAATTCAATACTTATGCAGCAGGTGAAAAAACCACAAAGCCTGCAAGTTGGAAATTTAATTTCCAAATTTCAGTGAGACTCTACTGCAGATGAAATATTGTGATTTCTGGCTCTCAGATCCAGACATTTTGATGAAGTATGAGCACATGTGAATGGAAAGGTTTCCTCAAATTCAGAATGAACCTTATTGAGTGGGCAATATGAGTGTACAACAGGACTCTGGGTTGATGTTAATTCTTCAACTGTTGAAGACTGGCCCAATCCATATTTGTAATGGAGGAAGTGATATCCAATTAGACTGACAGCTAAAGTTCAAAGTAAATTTATTATCAAAGTATATATATCACCTTGTACTATCTTGAGATTCATTTTCTTGCAGACATTCACAGTAAAACAAAGATATGTAATAGAAAATAGCTCAGGATGCAGAAATTTTTTTATTATGATTGGGGAATTGATCTGTGTGTTGACAGGTGGGGGCAAAAGCACAAAGTGGTGTGCAGTTGTAGAAAGCACCAGAATCTGGAGTGACTTATAGAAGGGAGTAGCTTTACTTCATCTGGATGTGCTAATGAGCTTTATCATGATGCGTACCCCCTATAGCTGAATTTTTGCCTGTAATTTCAATGCGTTGATAACAACACCATTGATGCAGAAATACTGCAAACTCTCATGCCAAACATTTTAATTCCCATTCCAGTGTGTCGATCCGTGGCCGCATCTTGTGCCAAGATGAGGTTACCCTCAGGGTGGAGGAGCAACAAGTTATATTCTGTCTGGGTGCCCTCCAATCTGATGGCATGAATATCGACTTCTTCAGGTGAACAAATCCCCCCTCCCATTCTTTTACTTTTACTTGTTCTCATCTGCCTATTACTTTCCCCAGAAACCCCCCTTCACTTTCTCCTAATGTCCATTGTCCTCTCTTATCAGATTCTTTCTCCTCCAGCCCTTGACCTTTCCCATCCACCTGGCCTCACCTATCACCTTCCAGCTGGCCTCTTACCCCCCCTCCCCCCACCTTTTTATTCTGGCATCTTCCCTTTTCCTTCTCAATCCTGATGAAGGGTCTTGGCCTGAAACATCAACTGTATACTTTTTCCATAGATGCTGTCTGACCTGCTGAGTTCCTCCAGTGCATGTTTTTTTTGCATGTTATTTTATTTCATAGCAGTGCATTTTTAATGTTTTATTCACTCAGAAATTAGTGGAACAAGGAAATGGCCATCTTTAGCCCCATTAAGTTTCAAGTGCAGGTTTGGAAGCAATTCTCTAGGGTGTACAAAAGCTTCTTCAGCTGTCTTGTACAGATCACTCTGCGTGGTGGTGTGTAAGTAAATTAATTGTGAGCAGTCTTGGGCCCCATATCTAAGAAAGAACGTTCTGACATTAGAGAGGGTGAACGTTCTGGCATTAGAGAGGGTCCAGAGCAGGGGTTCCCAACCTGGGGTCCATGGACCCCTTGGTTAATGATAGGGGTCCATGGCATAAAAAAGGTTGGGAACCTCTGGTCCAGAGGAAATTTAGTAGAATGATCCTGGGGATGAACGGATTAACATGTGAGGAGCATTTGATGGCTTGTGGTCTGTACTTGCTGGAGTTTAGAAGAATTGGTGGGGGTAGTCAGGGGGATCTCATTGAAACATTGAAAGGCCCAGATAGAGTGGATGGGGAGAGCATGTTTCCTATAGTGGATGAGTCCAGGACCAGAGGGCACAGACTCAGAATAGAAGGACTTCCCTTTACAACAGAGGTGAGGAGGAAATTTTATAGCCAGCTACAGACAGCTTTGGAAGCCAAGTCATAATTAAAGCAGAGGTTGATAGGTTCTCAATTAGTAAGATCATCAAAGGTTTTGGGGAGAAGGCAGGAGAATGTGGTTGAGAAGGAAAATAAATCAGCCTTGATCAAATAGCAGAGCAGACTCGATGGGCTCAATGGACTAATTCTACTCCCATGTGTTATGGTCTAAATGCGATGATGGTAGTGGGATGTGGGTGTGAACGTAAGG
This sequence comes from Hypanus sabinus, assembly GCF_030144855.1. Classification (NCBI taxonomy): domain Eukaryota; kingdom Metazoa; phylum Chordata; class Chondrichthyes; order Myliobatiformes; family Dasyatidae; genus Hypanus; species Hypanus sabinus. The sequence continues at coordinate 12,133,472 of NC_082739.1, read as the reverse complement.
AATAGGAGCATGAGTAGGCCATCTGGCCCATTGAGCCTGCTCCACCATTCAATAAGATCCTGGCTGATCTTGCCATGGACTCATCTCCACCTACCCCATAAACCTTAATTCCCCTACTATGCAAAAATCTATCCAACCTTGTCTTAGATATATTTACTGAGGCAGCCTCCACTGCTTCATTGGGCAGAGAATTCCACAGATTTACCACTCTTCAGGAAAAACAGTTCCTCCTCATCTCTGTCCTAAATCTTCTCCCCCAAATCTTGAGCCTATGACCCTTAGTTCTAGTCTCACCTACCAGTGGAAACAACTTTCCTGCCTCTATCTTATCTACCTTTTCATAATTTTATGTTTCTATAAGATCTCCTCTCATTCTTCTGAATTCCAGTGAGTACAGTCCCAGGCGACTCAATCTCTCCTCATATTCTAACCCCCTCATCTCTGGAATCAACCTGGTGAACCTCCTCTGCGCCACCTCCAAAGCCAGTATATCCTTCCTCAAGTAAGGAGACAAGAACTGTATGCAGTACTCCAGGTGTGACCTCACCAGTACCCTGTACAGTTGCAGCGTAACCTCCCTGCTCTTAAATTCAATCTCTCTGGCAATGAAGGCCAACATCCCATTTGCCTTCTTGATGGCCTGCTGCACCTGCAAACCAACCTTTTGTGATTCATGCACAAACACTCTCAAGTCCCTCAGCACAGCAACATACTGCATTTTTTTTACCATCTAAATAATAATCTGCTCTTCCATTTTTTCCTTCCGAAGTGGATGACCTCACATTTACCAACAATGTATTCCATCTGCCAGACCTTTGCCTACTTAACTGATCTATATCTCTCTCTGCAGACTCTCCGTACCTTCTGTGCAATTTGCTTTTCCACTCAATTTAGTATCATCAGCAAACCTAGATACACCACACTCGGTCCCCTCTTCTAGATTGTCAATGTATATCGCGAACAGTTGCAGGCCCGGCACCGACCCCTGTGACACACCATTCACCACTGGTTGCCAACCAGAGTAACATCCATCTATCCCAACTCTCTGCTTTCTATTGGTTAATCAATCCTCTATCCATGCTAATACATCACCCCCAATTCTATGCGTTCTTAACTTATAGATAAGTCCTTTATGCAGCACCTTAACGAATGCCTTCTGGAAATCCAAGTAAATAACGTCCCTTCTAGCCACTGCGCTTGTTATATCCTCGAAGAACTCCAATAAGTTTGTCAAACAGGACCTGCCTTTGCTGAACCCATGCTGTCTGCCTGATGGATCCATTTCTTCCCAGATGCCTTACTATTTCTTCTTTAATGATAGCTTCAAACATTTTCCCAACTACAGACGTTAAACTAACTGGCCTATAGTTACCTGCCTTTTGCCTACATCCTTTTTTGAACGGTGGCGTGACATTCACTGTCTTCCAATCCGCGGGGACATGTCCAGAGTCCAGAGAATTTTGATAAATTATCACCAAAGCCTCTATTAAAATCTCTTACTATCTCTTCTTTCAGTTAGTCCTGATGAAAGGTCTCGGCCTGAAACTTCAACAGTGCTACTTCCTATAGATGCTGCCTGGCCTGCTGCATTCCACCAGCATTTTGTGTGCGTTGCTTGAATTTCCAGCATCTGCAGATTTCCTCATGTTTGCGATTATAACTTCTGTAATTTTTTTCAGTACCCTGGGATGCATTCCATCAGGACCAGGGGGTTTGTCTATCAATGAATGGAGGAATATTTATGAAGTAATATGAATGGAGAATTATCTATGAATGAATGGAGGATTATCTATGAATGAATGGAGGAATTAACACAATATTTCCTCCTTACTCCCTAGAGAGACTATCACTGAGCACTGATAGTGGCTCATCTTCATAACATCGCACTGGAAATCTATGGCTTGAAGGTGGTTATTTGTGCAAGAGTTGGTCTGTACTTGATGTAAATTGGCAGATTTTGCAAATCTCTTTCTGCAAGTACAGTCATATCAAGAGGAAAGGACTTTAAAACCACACTTGTTTTCATTAGCAATGATGTCACCTGGCCTGTATTAGGTACGTCTTTGCTTGCCAAAGGAGAAGGGTAGAATTTGTAAATCTTGTGACTGGATTCTATTCTAATCTCGAAGCAGGGATGGTAATAGTGTACTGGGGGACTGCAAATTTTCACAGAAAGAGAAGGAAAATAATCTGGCCATTACAGAACAATCAGTTTAGTGCCAGTGATGGTAGCTTCTTAGAAATAGTACCTTCAGAAATTGGGGAGTAAGTTAGCAGCTACAGGTAAGCTTGGAAGACAGCATAGATTTGTTAAGGGGAAAAATGTATTTGTTAAACCTAAATGAAGCAAATGCAGTTCTTGTGCACTTGTAAAGCTCCATATAATTCACATTATAAAAATTGAAACCTGTTAGCTAAATGGAGCAAGATCAATGTGAAAAAAAACAATGTGTTAAAATCAGGAAGATGTGATGAATGACATCTTTTAAGGATTTAGTATGAAGACCATTACAAGTTTTGGTATATGTGATTTGATGAGTACAGCAGGTACATCTGAATCAAAAGGGATGGGCATACATCCAAATTCAAGGACCTGGGCACAAAAATATCAATTGATTCTACTGCAGCTTTGAAGGGGTGCTGCATTGTTGGATGTATCTTCTTTGGAAGAAGCATAAAGATTTTCATGATGGGGGCAAAAGATTCTATAAAAACTGTTTGAAAGAAGAGTGGATTTGCTGCTGTTGTTCTGGGCAATATTCATCCCTCAGCCATCACAAAGTCAGATTACTTGATCATCATAATTTTACTGTTGTGGGATGTTGCTGTGTTTAGATTGGCTGTGGTGTTTCCAGCAACCGTTATAGAGTCATAGAGAAAACCAGCATGGGTACAAACTCTTCAGCCCAATCACAAAGCCATCCAGCTAGTCCCAATTTCCTGCCTTCAGCCCAAACTCCTTTAAGCCTTGCTTCTCCATGTACTGTACCTATCCAGGCTCCTAACAGATACTATTGTACCTGTCTCAACCATTTCCTCTAGCAGCTTATTTCATATACTCACAGCCCTGTGTGGGGGAAAAAGTTGCCCCTTAGGTCCTTTTTAAATCTTTCCCCTTGCACCCTGAACCTTTGCCCCTCAGTTCTGGATTCCTCTACTCTGGGGGAAAAGACTGCCTCATAATTTTAAACACTTTCATAAGATTATCCCTCACTTTCCTACATTCTAAGGTGTAAAGACCTAGTCTATAACTCGTGCACTCTAATCCCGGCAACATTCTCGTAAATCTTTTCTGCACTCCTTCCAGTTTAACCACATCGTTCCTATATAACCTGTTCAGGGACAACTAATGATGGGCAATAAATTCTGATCTTGCCAGAGATGTCTGTCAGAATAAAAGGTAAAGATTACAGGTGTAGATAACGTTGGTTTTCAATAGATATTGAGACCCTGGTTTATATAATAAAAAAAGAGATAACATAGCAGGTATGGGCAGGCAGGAACAAATGAGGTACTTGAGAAGTATAAGAAATGCAAGAGGACACTTTAGAAGGAAATCAGGAAGGCTAGAAGAAGGCATGAGGTTGCTCCAGCAGACAAGCTGAAGGAGAATCCTAAGGGATACTACAGATATGTTGAGAGCAAAAGGATTGCAAGGGACAAAATTTCTCCTCTGGAAGATCAGAATGGTAATCAATGCATGGAGCCAAAAGAGATGGGGGTGACCTTAAATGGACTTTTTTTGCATCAGGAGATGGACACAGAGTCTATAGGAATGAGGCAAAGCAGCAGTGAGGGCATGGACCCAATACAGAGGAGAAAGAGGAGAAACTGCTTTGTTCCTGTACCGAAGATGCCACGCCCCAGTGGCTCCAATGACTACAGACCGGTGGCATTGACCTCCCACATCATGAAGACCCTGGAGAGTCTTGTTCTAGAGCAGCTCCGGCCTATGGTTAGGTCACACTTAGACCCCCTCCAGTTCGCCTATCAGCCCCGACTAGGAGTTGAGGATGCCATCATCTACTTGCTGAACCATGTCTATGCCCACCTGGACAAGCCAGCGAGCACTGTGAGGGTCATGTTTTTTGACTTTTCCAGTGCATTCAACACCATCCACCCTGCTCTGCTGGGTGAGTTGCTGACAGTGATGCAGGTGGATGCTTCCCTTGTGTCATGGATTATTGATTACCTGACTGGCAGACCACAGTACATGCGCTTGCAACACTGTGTGTCAGACAGAGTGGTCAGCAGCACTGGGGCTCCACAGGGGACTGTCCTGTCTCCCTTTCTCTTCACCATCTACACCTCGGACTTCAACTACAACACAGAGTCTTGCCATCTTCAGAAGTTTTCTGATGACTCTGTCATAGTCGGATGCATCAGCAAGGGAGATGAGGCTGAGTACAGGGCTACGGTGGGAAACTTTGTCACATGGTGCAAGCAGAATCATCTGCGGCTTAATGTGAAAAAGACCAAGGAGCTGGTGGTGGACCTGAGAAGGGCTAAGGCACCGGTCACCCCTGTTTCCATCCAAGGGGTCAGAGTGGACATGGTGGAGGATTACAAATACCTGGGGATACGGATTGACAATAAACTGGACTGGTCAAAGAACACTGAGGTTGTCTACAAGAAGGGTCAGAGCCGTCTCTACTTCCTGAGGAGACTGAGGTCCTTTAACACCTGCTGGACGATGCTGAGGATGTTCTACGAGGCTGTGGTGGCTAGTGGTATCATCTTTGCTGTTGTGTGTTGGGGCAGCAGGCTGAGGGTAGCAGACACCAACAGAATCAACAAACTCATTCGTAAGGCCAGTGATGTTGTGGGGGTGGAACTGGACTCTCTGACGGTGGTGTCTGAAAAGAGGATGCTGTCCAAGTTGCATGCCATCTTGGACAATGACTCCCATCCACTCCATAAAGTACTGGTTAGGCACAGGAGTACATTCAGCCAGAGACTCATTCCACCGAGATGTAACACTGAGCGTCATAGGAAGTCATTCCTGCCTGTGGCCATCAAACTTTACAACTCCTCCCTAGGAGTGTCAGACACCCTGAGCCAATAGGCTGGTCCTGGACTTATTTCCACTTGGCATGATTAACTTATTATTTAATTATTTATGGTTTTATATTGCTATATTTCTTCACTATTCTTGGTTGGTGCGGCTGTAACGAAACCCAATTTCCCTCGGGATCAATAAAGTATGTCTGTCTGTCTGTCTGTTTGCTGTCTTGTAGAATATTAGGGCGGATAAATCCCAAGGGCCTGACAGGGTGTTCCTTCAGACCTTGTGGGAGGCAAGTGTAGAAATTGCAGGGGCTCAAGCAGAGGTATTTAAATCATCCTTAGCGACAGGAGAGGCATTGAAGGATTGCAGGATAGTTAATGCTGTTCCACTGTTTGAGAAAGGCTCCAAAAAAACCCAGGAAATTATAGGTTGGTGAGCTGGACATCAGTAGTGGGAAAGTTATTGGAAGGTGCTCTAAGGGACTGGAGAAATGAGTATTTGGATGGACATGGACTGATTAGAGAAAGACAGCATGGCTTTGTGCATGGTAGGTCATGTCTAACCAAGCTTCTAGAGTTTTTCGAGGAAGTTACTGAGAAAAATGATGAAGGAAAAGCAGTGTATGTTGTCTACATGGACTTTAGCAAGGGATTTGACAAGGTCCTGCATGGGTGGTTGGTCAAGAAGGTTCAGTCGCTTGGCATTTAAGATGCGGTAGTAAATTGGAATAGACATTGGCTTTGTGGGAGAATGGTAGTAGATGGTTCCCTCTCCGATTGGAGGCCCGTGACTAGTGGAGTGCCTCAGGGACTGGTGCTGGGTCCATTGTTGTTTGTCATCCATATCAGTGATCTTGATACTGTGGTTAACTGGAACCACAAATTTGCAGATGACACCAAGATTAGGGGCACAGTGGACAGCGCGGAAGGCTATCAGAGCTTGCAGCAGGATCTGGACCAGCTGGAAAAATGGGCTGAAAAATGGCAGATGGAATTTAATGCAGACTAGTGTGAGGTTTTGCACTTTGGTAGGACTAACCAGGGTAGGTCTTACACAGTGAACAGTGGGGCACTGAGGAGTGTGGTAGAACAAAGGGATCTGGGAATACAGATCCATAATTTGTTGGAAGTGGTGTCACAGGCAGATAGTCGTAAAGAAAGCTTTTGGCATGTTGGCTTTCATAGATCAAAGTATTGAGTACAGGAAATGGGATATTATAGTTATATAAGATGTTGTTGAGGCCTAGTTTGGAGTATTGTGTGCAGTACAGGAAAGATGTAAATAAGGTTGAAAGAGTACAGAGAAAATTTGCAAAGAAGTTGTCAGAGCTGGATGACCTAAGTTATAAGGAAAGATTGAATAGGTAAGGACTTTATTCCTTGGACTATAGAAGATTTGAGGGGAGATTCGATAGAGGTATACAAAATTGAGTGGTATAGATAAGCTAAATGCAGGCAGGCTTTTTCCACTGAGGTTGGGTGGGACAACAACCAGGGGTCATGGGTTAAGGGTGAAAGGCAGAAAGTTTAAGGGGAACAAGAAGGGAAAAGTCTTCACTCAGAGGGTCCTGAGTGTGGAATGAGCTTCCAGCACAAGTGGTGCATGTAAGCTTGATTTCAATGTTTAAGTGAAGCTTGGATAGGTACATGGATGGCAGGGGTATGGAGGAATATGGTGCAGGTGCAGATAGATGGGAGTAGGCAGTTTAAATGATTCAGCGTGGGCTAGATGGGCCGAAGGGCCTGTTTCTGTGCTGTACTTTTCTCGGACTGTGACTCCATGGGATGTGCCCATCCTGGGAAGGACATTGGCCAATGCGCTGGGTCCAGGGTTGACATCCAGATTTTATTAGTCCAGGAGAAGTGACTTCTCTTCGAAAGTTCCTCATTGGTAGTAAAGGGCTTGTGGACATCCCAAGTGTGTGACAGTATAGAAAGAAGTTTTAGAGGATTTGACTTGGGAAGAACTGTGTGTATTTTAGAAATTTATGATAAGGAGAGGGGAAAGATAGTAATGTGTGTCATGGGGCCAGAGGCAGCCTAATGGAGCAGGCAGATATGTAGCAAATGAAATGCAGTATAGCAAGCCTTCTGTCAGAGAACCTCCAGAGAATGGTTGATGGTGTTAAGTTTTGCTGATCCGAATTGAGATTCCCTCTCCTTTCTGTGTGAAGTTGGCATCTGTTTCTCTGATCCTCGAGCAACAGAAGGAGATAAGGATTCAGATGGTGTGATTTAGTGACTGTGTCACAGAGTGCCTGAGTTACTGGAGTTGGAGCCAGTGTACATTAAATGGACTGACATTGATTCAGGCAGGCTGACAATGGTATTTGCAACTGACCTCATTTTACATAAAAACTCCTTTGAATGTAGCTTCAAGCTGCATTGATTTGGAAAATGAGTATTTGATTCCTGTCACTGGCTGGGACTGTTTGTACAAAGCTTGTGTTAGAAAGGTTTCACTGTGAGATGTGAGTGTCACTTTAATGTGTTACATATCAGTTTAGCTCTGCCTGCATGTCAGGATAAGACTTTATATTAACAACAGATCAGGAAACAAGCCAGGAAGTAGTTCCAAACTATTTGAAACACTTCTTCAGCTCCAGCAGGCCTGCAGGAGTTCTGTGCCTAATTCTAGGTATCCCACTTTTGGAAGGAAGTGAAGGCTTTGTAAAATTTACATCATTGGGTATTTGGAGAGTCCCAGGAATGAGTTAGATGGGAGAACCTGTGTGAGTTTTTCTTAGGGCAGAGATGGCCACCAGGAGACATGATAGAGCTGTTTAAGATCACAGAGTATTTAATAAATAAATGGATCTGTTCTGCATGGATGAAGGATCAATAACTGGAACCCACATTTTGAAGATGACTAGCAGAAGAATCGGGAATGATGAGAGGAAAAGTTTTTTTTTAATGTAACGATTGGTTAGAATTTAGAAGATGCTACCAGGATGGGGTTTATAGCTTTCAAACAGGAGTGAATAAATATTTGGTGAAAAATTTAGCAGAGAATGGGGTTCAGAAGAACCAACTTGGAAATTCAGCATGACTCACAGGTAGATTTATTTATTGAGATACAGTGTGGAATAAGCTATTCTAGCCTTTCGAGCCACACTGCCCAGCAAACCACCTACTTAACCCTAGCCTAATCACGGGATAGCTTACAATGACCGATTAACCTACCAACTGGTACGTCTTTGGGCTGTGGGAGGAAATCGGAACACTCGAAGGAAACCCATGCTGTCATAGGGAGAATCTACAAACTCCTTACGGACAGCAGCAAGATGGTCATAGAGAGGTGCAGCACAGAAACAGGCCCTTCAGCCCATCTAGTCAGAGCTGAACTATTTAAGCTGCCTACTCCCATTGACCTGCACTGGGACAATAGCCCTCCATATCCCTACCATCCATGTACCTATCCAAACTTCACTTAAACATTGAAATCTAGATCACATGAACCACTTGCACTGGCAGCTCATTCCCACATTCACCACACGCTGAGTGAAGAAGTTTACCCCCTCAAGATCCCCTTAAACTTTTCACCTTTCATCCTTAACCCATGACCTCTGGTTGTAGTCCCACCCAACCTCAGTGGAAAAAGACTGCTTGTATTTATACCCTATCTTTACCCTTCATAATTTTGTATACCTCTATTAAATCTCCTCTCAATATTCTACATTCTAAGGAATAATGTCCTAACCTATTCAATCTTTTCTTATAACTCAGCTCCTCCAGTCCCAGTAACATTGTTGTAATTTTTTTCTGTACTCTTTCAATCTTATTTACATCCTTTCAGTATGTCAGTGATCAAACCTGCACACATACTCCAAATCTTGTACAACTTCAACAAAACATCCCACTTACTGCACTCAGTACTTTGATTTATGAAGGTCAATGTGCCAAAAGCTTTTTTTTAACTACCATATCTACCTGTGATGCCACTTTCAATGAATGATGTACCTGTAGTCCCAGATCCCTTTGTTCTACCACACTCCTCAGTGCTCTACTATGTAAGAACTACACTGCTTGGTCCTATCAATGTGCAACACCTCACACTTCTCTGCATTAAATTCCATTCGCCATTTTTCAGCCCGTTTTTCCAGCTGATCCAGATTCCATCACAAGCCATGATAGCCTTTCTTTCTGCCCACTACACCCCCAATCTTGGTGTCATCTGCAAATTTGCTGATCCAATGCTGTGTACTTCCTTTTTTCAGACAAAATTCACCCCAAACCTGTATCTTCTTTCTTATTTTTAGAATGCCAGCCTTAGTTTAACAAAAGTTTCAGTTTAAAAAAAAATATTGTTGATTCCACAAGATGTGTTGGTGCAAGTGATTTTGATCAACTGCACTGACTGGTCAAATCACAACCAGTGGGTCTGCAGTATTTCATGAGCACTCTGATCTCCTGTTTGAATCTGCCTTGGGTACACTTTTAAAAAATCATTGTAAATACTGCTTCTGGTTGTGGATTCTGCACCTTTAATAACATTTACATTAAAATACAATTCTTCTAATCACTCTTTCCATTTTTTTTAGTAAAATTGGCACATTTATTCGGCTTGTTTCTAAATTGCAGGTTATTATAAGATGCTTCTCCTATGTATCCTGTCAAAATCTGTCATAATTTCAGACTCTTCATTGTGATATCTTCTTAAATGTATAATGACTCCCACTTTTTCTAATCACTCCTCTCAACTAAATGTTCCCACACCTGGGAGTCATCTTTGGAAATTTATTCTTTGTCCTTTCCTTGATTTTTGACACAATATTCTAAATGTGCTCCAGCTAATAATAGTGCAGCTTTAGCTCTTAACTCCAATAATCTGCTCTGATTGTTCAGAAATCCTAGGTTTGTAATCTGGTCCAGCAACTGATGTCTCCCCTGCTCTCTTTAAACTCACCAGGGTCCTACACCTACTCTCCTTATAGTCACATGGGACTCCATTTCTACATTTTTTCTAAACTCACCACAGCCCTATTCTGACACCTGTATATTCACTGGGATTCCATTCCTACACTCTTAAACTCACTGGGGTCCTGTTTCCATGTTACTTAAAAAAAAATTAATCACCAGATTTTGTTCCCACAATACTTTGAACCTCAACAGGACCTATTTCCATGTTCACTTTAACTTTAGCTTGTTCACTGAAAAATTTATTATCTAACTGAAAATGTGAAATAAATGTGAAAATGTGAATATCTAATAATCTGGAAAATCTATTGCTGAAGTAACACCAAAGTCCCAAGTGTGCCTGATAGTCCAATGTTTACAGAACCCATTTGCAAGCCTTTCCGTGTATGGTTAATGCAGCTGATTTTAAGATTTTCCCATTGAAGTTCTTTTCTCTCTCATTTTATATTCCTCAAGTTTATGTTCAGTTTTATTAGTCCCAGAACTTGTTTGTGGTTTTGTGAAGTTACAATCCTTTTCCTAAAGTTCAAAGTTTATAGTAAATTTATTATCAAAATGCATAAATGTCACTATATACAACCCTGAGATTCATTTTCTATTGGGCATACTCAATATATCTATAGAATAATAACAATAACAGGTTCAATGAAAGACCACACAAACTTTGGCGTTCAACCAATGAGCAAAAGACAACAAACTGTGCAAATACAAAAAGAAAGAAATAATAATAAATCAATAAGCAATAATTTTTGAGAACATGAGATGAAAAGTCCTTGAAAGTGAGTCCATTGGTTGTGGGGCAAGTGAACTTTAGTGAAGTTATCCCCTTTGGTTCAAGAGCCTGAAGGTTGAAGGGTAATAACTGTTCCTGAACCTGGTGGTGTGAGTCCTGAGGCTCCTATACCACCTTCCTGATGGCAGCAATGAGAGGAGAGCATGACTTGGGTGATGGTGGGGTCCCTGATGATGGATGTTGCTTTCCTGCAGTAATGCTTTGTGTAGATGTGGTCAATGGTGAGGAGGGTTTTACTAGTGAAGGAGTCGGCCATATCCATTACCTTTTGTAGGATTTTTCATTCAAGGGCATTGGTGTTTCCATACCAAGCTGTTATGTAACTCATCAATATACTCTCCACTGCATATCTATAGAAGTTTGTCAAAGTTTTAGATGTCATGCCAAATCTTCGCAAACTCCTAAGGAAGTAGAGGCACTTCCATGCTTTCTTCGTAATTGCACTCGCATCCTGGGCCCAGGACAGGTCCTCCAAAATGATAACACTGAGAAATTCAAAGTTGCTGGCCCTCTCCATCTCTGATCCTCCAATGAGGGTTGGCTCATGGACCTCAGTTTCCTCCTCCTGAAGTCAATAATCAGCTTCCTGGTCTTGCTGACAAGAGATTGTTGTTGTTCACTCAGCCAGATTTTCAGTTTCCCTCCTTTATGCCGATTCATCACCACCCTTGATTTGGCCTAAGACAGTGGTGTCATCAGTAAACTTGAATGTGGCATTGAAGCTGTGTTTAGCCTCAGTCACAAGTGTGAAGTGAGTGGAGCAGTGAGCTGAGCCTTGAGGTTCACCTGTACTATTGTGATGGAGATGTTGTTGCCAATCCAAACTAACTGGGGTCTGCAAGTGAAGAAATCCAGGATCCAATTGCACAAAGAGGTATTGAGACCAAGGTCTTGGGAGCTCAATGGTTAGTTTTAAGCAGATGGTCAATAAAGAGCATCCTGATGTATGCATCTTTGCTGCCCAGGAATGCTTGAAGAGCCTGTGAGGTGGCATCTACCACGGACCTGTTGAGATGATAGGCAAATTGGACTGGATCCAAGTTGCTTCTCAGGCAGGAGTTGATATGTTTCATCACCAGCTTCTCAAAACACTTTATCACAGTGGATGTAAGTGCTACTGAACTAAAGTCACTGAGGTAGGTTGCCACGTTCTAATTGGGCATCGGTATAAGTGCAGTCTGTTTGAAGCAGGTGGATACCTTAGACTGCTGAAGCGAGAGGTTTAAGATCTCAGTGAATATTCCAGCTGAGGCCTTCAGTACTCAGCCAAGTACCGCATCTGGGCCCTGTTGACCATCCTGTCCTTTTTTCTTGCATCGTTTGGTCATTTTTTAGAACATTCCTTCACAGGCAAAATCAACTTACTCAAACTCAAGAACTACTGTCCCAACACTGATCCTTGGGGTTCATGGGGAAGGAATTGGTTATTGTGTCCAATCCTCTAATATATAAAATTAATCCATTAACCAATATTCTTCTCCTTTAATCACAGAATGACCATAGCATTGATCATTTTATTTTGCATTAGATGTCTTAACTTACCAAAATATCTTTCCTCATTCGTCCAGTATTCATTAGAACATAACCCGAACAAGTTAATTATCATTCAGGTGCATGTGCTTTTCTCTGGGTTACTGGAAGCACATTGCTTCGGATTTTAGTCAATTAGGTGTTTGATTACAACTTCACAAATATGGGCTTATTTCGGATGTGTGACACCTGAGGTGTGACAAATTGAGATTGATGCATCCGTAAGATGTGGAGTGAGGGACCCAAGCTCAAAATGAAACTTTTAATTATGGAGCTTGATAGCTGACTGATACAGAGTAGAAGTGGATGGGACACATCTGGTAAAGCAACTGTGCAAGATATTAAACCCAACACTGAATATAATTCACAGCGCATGCACATAGTTAATGTTATAAAAAGGGCAGAAAATGCCAATCGGGCTGAATTAAGTCCTGTCTGCATGCTCATAATTGGATTAATTTGGATTTGGATTTGTGTGTGGGTCATGACAGCCAAGTTTAATTGGATTTTGGAATGCATAGTTTTGATAAGAACCCTAAGTAATTCCATTTGTGGGCATGTCTAAAACTAGAGGCCATAAATGTAAGATGTTCACAAATTCATCCAAAGGGAGGTGGATGCTATTGATGTATTTAGGGGAGCTAAATTAAAGAGTGATAGGGAGATAAGGAGACAACAAGAGCATGGGAGGAGTTTCAAGTTGAGGATGAATATTGGCTGAAGGTCTGGTTCTGTGCTGTAACTTCCATATCCAGGACCAGACCACAGACACTCACCTCACCTCCCTCATTTGCCTATCACCCCTCCTTACCTGGATCCACCTTTCATCTGCCAGCTCTTGTTCCACCTCTTCTTACTTTTTATACTGGCTATCTCCCCCCTTTCTTTCAGTCCAGATGAAAGTTCTCGACCCAAAATATCAATTGTCCATTTCCCTTCATGGATGCTGCCTGGCCTGTTGAGTTCCTCCAGCACTTTGTGTGTTGCTTCTTTCTGCCACAGATCCACTCAGCTGCCCTATTACAGACTAAGGGGTTTCCAAATGGAATTCAAATTGAGTGATTAACTGTTGGTAAAACTGGGGATGAAAAGAATACGAATGAGAAATAAAATGTTCTCCATGTGGTTCTGTAAGTCTACTCTGCCTCTTAATAAGATCATAGCTGATTCCGACCCTTATGTCCTTTTTTCCATTCTGTTCTTGCACTCTCTAATTCCTTTACTGTCCAAACCTCTATCACTATCCCCCTTGAAAATACTCTATGACTGAGCATCTGCAGCCTGGTGATTGGAACAACTGTGAAGATTTACAAATATACAAAAAGCATCTTACCTCGGTTCTAAAGTTTCCTGAAGCTGTTCTCCAGTTTTTAGTTTCCACAAGAAGAGGAAGCACCCTTTTGACATCCCACTCAGTATTTTGTATGTTTCATGAGATCATCTCTCATTTTTTTCCCTCATTATACAAATCAATGCGGCATAACTATATCACTTTGATTACTAAGCCAGTTTATCCTTTGAAGATACAACAGCCAGAATTGCACAGAGTACACAGTCTTACCAAGCCCTCTACAAACTTAGCAAGACTTTTATTTTTGGACTCTGATCTCCTTGCAATGCAAATTGCAAGATGCCATTTGTATTCCCAATTATTTATTGTATCTGCATGTTTATTTTCTTGTTTTTTAGAAGTAGTTCACCAAAATTTCATGACACCAACTCTTACAACTTCATCACTATTGTTTAAAAAAAAATACTTTTCTGTATATATTCTTTCTATCAAGATGCATAATGACACAGTTTTGCAGACTATTCTGTCCATCATTTACATGTCCATTTGCTTAATCTGGTGATCTCTTTGTGCAGATGCCCATGGTCCTCCACTGGTAACCTCTGTCACCTTGAAAATGATATTTTTGTTCCTAATTTTTGTTCCAATTCTGAATGTTCTCCCTGTTTTTGTCATTTAAAATATGTTTAAACCCACATAACAACCTTTTCTTTGGTATTAAAGTTGTTTTGTATCACATTGTGTGGCTTGTACCCAAGAACCACAGTTGTTGCCTTCAATAGAAATGTTTGGTTCCAGCTCCATCTTGGTCTATTGGCCAGTTTTGGCACCTTTAAAATTCCAAAGTGTGTCAATCCCATACTGACAAACAATTATTATGTAGAATGCTGTAATAGTCACAAAGATTACACTGACCAAATGTCTTTCAGGATTCCTGATATTGAACATCATTTGATTCCCACTTACTTTAACCCCCCCCCCAACCCATTCCTCAAAAAAACTATAGTACATTTCTGAAACATAAAGTTCCCCGAATAGATCAATACTGATTCTGCCTAATCATTCCATATGCCCTGTTACCACATCCTTTATGGTGGATTTGAACATTTTACCATGCTTGATGATATTTATCTTGTCACTTTTTTTTTGCCCTCTTCCTACAAGCACCTGCCCCACATCCTGCAGTGTTCCTACACCTGCTGTCTTCCAGTCTGTTGGGACAATCCCACAACCTCTGAAACTTTAGAAGATCATCGGTAATGCATTTGCTATGCAGCTACTTCCCCAGGATGTAGACTACCAGGCACAAGGGATTTGTACTGTTCCAGTCCTATTAATTTCTCCAGCACTTTTACTCTTTGGTGACATTAATTACTTTAAGATCCTCATTGTCATTAAAGTCTTGGTTCCCTTCCATTTCAACAGCATTTAATATTCTGCAGTGAAGACGCAGACAAAATATTTGTTAATGTGTCAGCTATTTTTTTTATTCTGCATAATAACCTCTCCTGTCTTTGTCTGTATGGGATTAACATTCATTTTGTTGCTCTCGTTCTTGTAGAAGGTCTTGCAGGTTTTATTTTTTTGCAGATTGACTTTTTTCCCTCATCATTGATTTTTTTTTCGAGTTATATATTACTGCTTTCTAAAGCTCTGTTTTTACCCAGTCTCACTATTCTTCTTGGTTACATTATAAGCCTCTTAATTTAATTTTTTTCCTTAACCTCCTTGGTTAGCTATGGATCGATTAATTATCCATGGATTTTTTTATTTCTCAGTGACTTATGTGGAGGATTTTGACGTACTTTTTAAAAATGTTTGCAATTTTTATATACTAGCAAATCTTTAATAATTTAATTTTCCAATATACCTTAGCCAATATATACCTTGAACTTATGTAATTGCCTTTATCTAGATTCAAAGCTTTAGTTTTGATTTTGTATGAAATTTGAAAGACACCCAGACAGATCTGGGTGTCTTTTAAACTTCCTACAAAATTTTACAATATTATGATCACTTTTCCCTGGAGGATCTCTTTTAAAGAGATTACTAATTAACCCTGTCTCATTACACAAAATAAGGTCTAAGATAGCCTGTTCCCGGTTGGTTCTGCGACATATTGTTCCTGAAGATTGTTCCGAGTGCCTCCTATTAACTCAACCTCAATACTAATTCTACCAACTTGATTTGCTCAATCTATTTGAAGATTTAAGTCCCTCTTGATTATTAGTCTTTCTATATGCTTTTTATTTACATTTTTTGGATGAATTCTTTCTCCAGTTATGTTATTACCATTTGGGAACCTGTAAATCACACCAGCACTCCGGACAGTATTTGGTGCAACTCAAACAAAATGCAGAAGGAACTCAGCAAATCTGTCCACTTCCATCCATAGATGCTGTCTGAGTTCCTCCAGCGTTGTGTGTGTTTTGCTCCAGATTTCCAGCATCCTTATGGGCTGCTTTGCCAGAATCGTTGGGAAGGGTTTAAAATAATTTGGCAGGGGAATGGGAACCAGAGTGATAGGGTTGTTGGTTGATAAGCAGAGGTAGTGTATAGTGAAATTATCAGGAAGGACATGCAGGTGAAAGAGCAGAATTACAGTCAGTGGGATGAGTTGCAGTGTAACAGGGTGACAAAATCGAGAAGGCTGATGAATTCAGGACTGAATGTGTTATATTTGAATGCACTCAGTATTCAGAATAAAGAAGATGACCTTGTAGCATAGTTAGAGATTGGTAGGTATGACATTGTGGACATCACTGAGTCATGGCTGAAAGAAGATTATAGTTGGGCGCTTAATGTCCAAAGGATACACATGGTTTGAAAAGACAGGAAGGTAGGTAAAGGGGGTGGGTTGGCACTGTAGGTAAAAATGACTTCAAGTCCTTAGAAAGAAGTGACATAGGATTGGAAGATGTAGAATCCTTCTGGGTAGAGTTAAGGAACTCCAAGGGTAAAAAGACTCTGATGGGAGTTGTATACAGGCCGCTGAACAGTAGATAGGTATGGGCTACAAATTACATTGGGAGATAGAAAAGGCATGTCAAAAGGGCAATCTTATGATGGTCATTGGGGATTTCAATATGCAGGTAGATTGGGAAAATCAGGTTGGTGCTGGATCCCAAAAGAGGGAATTTGTAGAATGCCTACAAGATGGCTTTTTAGAGCAGTTTGAGGTTGAGCCCACAAGGGGATCAGTGATTCTGGATTGGGTGTTAGGTGACCAGATTTGATTAGGGAGCTTATGGCAAAGGAATCCTAAAGAGGCAGTGGTCATGATATGATAGAATTTACCCCGCAATTTGTGAGAGCGAAGCTAAAGTCAGATGTATCAGTATTACAGTGGAGAAAAGGGAATTATAGAGGAATGAGAGAGGAGCTTGCCAAAGTTGATTTGAAGGGAACACTAGCAGGGATGACAGCAGAGCAGCAATGGCTGGACTTTCTGGGAGCAATTCAGAAGGCATAGGATAGGTACATCCCAAAGAAGATGTAGTATTCTAAAGACAGGATGATGCTGATGTGGCTGAAAAGATGTCAAAGCAAAAGAGAGGGCATATAATGGAGCAAAAATGATTGAGAAGTTAGACAATTGGGAAGCTTATAAAAGCCAACAGAAGACAACAAAAAAGCTATGGGGGGGGGGAGATGAAATATGAAGGTAAGCTAGCCTACAATAGCAAACACTTTTTTCAGATGTATATAACAAGTAAAAGAGAGGTGAGAGTAGATATGGACAGCTGGAAAACGATGCTCATAATGCTGGACAAGGAAATGATGGATGAACTGAATTAGCATTTTGTGTTGGTGTTCACTATGGAAGACACAAGTAGTATGCCAGAAGTTTGAGAGTGTTGGGGGGTAGGAGTGAGTGCAGTTGTTATTACTAGGGAGAAGGAGCTTGGGAAACTAAAACGTCTGAAAATAGATAAGTCACCTGGACTAGAAGGACTAAACCCCAGGGTTCTGAAAGAGGTGGCTGAAGAAATTGTGAGGCATTGGTATGATCGTTCAAGAATCACTAAATTCTGGAATGGTTCTGGAAGATTGGGAAATTGCAAATGTCACTCCACTCTTCAAGAATGGATGGAGGCAGGAGAAAGGAAATTATAGGTTAGTTAGCCTGACCTCAATGGTTGGAAAGATGTTGGAGTCAATTATTAAGAATGTGGTTTCAGGGAGGCACTTGATAAAATTGATAAAATTGATACAATTGATACATAGATAGATATCTTATTGATCCCAAAGGAAATTACAGTGTCACAGTAGCATTACAAGTGTACAGATATACAAATATTAGAAGAGAAGTAAGAAAGAATGAAAAAAAAAATTACCTTAAATAGTCTAACAGGAGGGGGTCATCACTTCCCCGGCTATAGGTTGACCCATTATAGAGCCTAATGGCCGAGGGTAAGAATGACCTCGTATACCATTCTTTGGAGCAGCGCAGTTGTCATAGTTCAGCCAAGCTTTGTTCAGCCAAGGTGGCATGCAGAGGGTGAGAAATGTTGTCCAGAATTGCTAGGAATTTCTGAAGGGCCCTTTGTTCTATCACAACCTCCAGTGTGTGTTAAAGTCAGCATGTAAAATGCACCAAAGTCATCTTAAGGAAAAATCTTGCCTGATTCTTTGAGGAAATAACAAGCAGGATAGATAAAGGAGAATTGGTGGATATTATGTACTTGGATTTTCAGAAGGCCTTTAACAAGGTGCTGCACATGTGGCTGCCCCCATGGTATTACAGGAAAGATACTAGCATGGATTGGGCAGTGGCTGATTGGCAGGAGGCCAGGAGTGGGAATAAAGGGGGCCTTTTCTGATTAGCTGTCGGTGACTAGTGGTGTTCTGCAGGGGTCCGTGTTGGGTCTGTTTTTTATGTAGTATGTCAATGATTTGGATGACAGAATGGATGGCTTTGTGGCCAAGTTTGTGAATAATACAAAGATAAGTGGAGGGACAGGTAGTGTTGAGAAAATGGGGAGCCTGCAGAAGGACTTGGACAGATTGGAAGAATGGGCAAAGAAGTGGCAGATGGAATACAGCATCTGGAAATGTATGGTTATACACTTTGCTAGAAGGAATAAAAGCATAGAATATTTTCTAAATGGAGAGAAAATTCAAAAAACTGAAGTGCAAAGGGACTTGGGAGTGCTTGAGCAGGATTCCTTTAAGGTTAATTTGCAGGTTGAGTCAGTGGTGAGGAAGACAAATGCATTGTCAGCATTCATTTCAAGAACACTAGAATATAAATACAAGGATGTAAAGCTAAGGATTTATAAGGTGCTGGCGAGGCCTCACTTGGAGCATTGTGAGCAATTTGGCTCCTTATCTGAGAAAGGTTGTGCTGACATTAGAGGGGGTTCAGATGAGATTCACAAGAATGATTCCAGGAATGAAAGGCTTATGTATGAGGAGTGTTTGATGGCTCTGTGTCTTTATTCATTGGAATTGAGAAGAATGAGAGGGAATCTTGAATGTTGAAAGGCCTAGAAAGAGTGGTTTTAGAGAGGATGTTTCCTGTGGTGGGGGAGTCTAAGAGCAGTGGACATAACCTCAGAATAGTGGGATGTCCATTTAGAATGGAGATGAGGAGGAATTTCTTTAGCTAGAGGGTGGTGGTTTTGTAGAATTCATTGCCACAGGTAGCTGCGGAGGCCAAGTCATTGGGTATATTTAAAATAGAGTTTGATAGGTTCTTGATTACTAAAGGCATGGAAGTTTATGGGGGAAAAGGCAAGAGAATGGGCTTGAGAGGGATCAGCCATGATGAAATGGTGGAGCAGACTTGATGAGCCAAATAGCCTAGTTCTGCTCCTGTGTCTTGTTGTCTTATTGTACAAGGGGTCCATTCAAGAGTGGGATGGAAGCTGTCCTTGGGTCTGGTGGGCCATGCTTTCAGGCTTTCGTATCTTCTGCCAGATGGGAGAGGGGAGAAGAGAGAGTGTCTGGGTGCTCTACAGAGGAAGTGGGGAGACTGAGGAAGGCTGAGTCCATAGAGAGGAGGCTTTTTCCAGTGATGTACTGGCAGACTGTGTATTGCCAATTGTCTGGTTGAGGCTTACCAACAGGAAGGTATCGTCTAGGGTCAGGCACTGTACTCGCAAGGCCTTTCCTTGGCATATGCCTGGCTTCCTTCCTCGTTCTTTAGGCAAAATGGAGGTGATAGAGAACATTGATTAACTCATTCATCATCATCACCCCTTAACCTCTATGTGAGTACGTGAGGGAATAAAGTGTCATTGGTGGGGTGATTGTATTGGGTGTGGGGTATGTGAAGAACAGTAAGGAGATGGTGTGTTTGTGAGATGGTGGAAGAGAGGTGAAAGAGTGGTGTATATATTGGTATGAATCTGACTTTCACATAGTCATGTGGGAGGTAGAGGGGGGTCTCAAGCATAGCCTCCCCCATCCTCTAGTGTATTGGTTGATCTCTTCTGGACTGCATTTCAACCAGGTTGTCAATGTCATGACTGAATCTGGGAATTTTCCCCCTCTTCCCTGCAGTCCCCTGTCTGTGGCAGTATTGTTTATTGATTTTTGTACCACAGGGAATGAACCTTTACACCCTGACACCCTTCTTTCATTCACATACAGCAAAAGCTCAGCAGCTATGCTAACCCCTTCAAGAGGTGTGGGCCAAGCTTGACTGCATGTTATGCTGTAGAACAACCGAACATTGCTTGTAATGTGAACAACAACTTCATGATTCTTTGCGGTGGAGCTAAATATGCATTAATGCTATACACAATGATAACAGTACATCAGCAAAGGGTGAACTCTGGTTTCTAGGCTAACATCTCCAACATTGTAGCTTTTCCTCATCACTGCTCTGGGGAAGCAGCCAAATTGCGTGAAGAGACCAGAAAGCAGGGATTGTTCTTAAAAGAGTGAAAGGTTCAAGGGAAGTTTAATGTAGGCGTTCAAAACAATGAAGGATTTTGATAGCTCCTTTTCATTGGCTCTTGTATCCATTGCCAAGAAGGCTAAAAACCAAAAGACTGAAATATAAGGTAATTAGCAAAAGAAGCAATGGAGCGATGAGGAGCTGGTTTTTTTTAATGTGCTGAGATGTTGTGATCTGGAAAATGCTTCCTGAGGAATTAGTTGGACAGATTCACTAGTTGCTTTCAAAAGAAAATTAGACCCGAGAAAGATAAATTTGAAGGGTTTTGGAAGAATATTAATAGGGTGGGAGTAGATGGGCAGATCTTTCAAAGAGTTGGCATTGGTATAACACAGAGTGGCACCCAGCTGTGGCCTGTTCTATACTGTGTTTGTTTGTTTAGTGGGGTTTAAAAGTATGACCTTATAACTGAAGCAATAAGCCACACTTCTACTTAATCCGAGTTCTGCGCATTTCATAAATTCTTCCAGGGAGGCTGTGCATGTGTCTCGGGATGGGTGAATACAGGAAGAATCTCTTGAATTATATACAGTCAGTAGCTTATTCATGGCTATTTGAGACCAGGAACCTTTCACCAGTGACCATCCAGAGGCAAGTAAATACATTTGTAGGGGTTCCCAATCTTTTTTATGCCATGGACCCTTACTATTAACCAGGGGGGTCTGTGGATCCCAGGTTGGGAACCTCTGAGATCCAGGTTAAAATATGAAGTTTGCACAGTTGAACACAAATGAAAGGCTCTTTCTATATTGCTCTACCACAATTTTGCAGGTTATGCACAGGAAGGATGAAATACAGGGTGAAGCTCCCTCTAAAGTGCCACAGCAGGCACTTCCAGACCAGGTAATGAGAGGGTTAACTATAGAGAAATATGCAGTTGTTCTTTTAAGAAGTGAAATGGGGATAATCCAGGAAATTATAGACTGGCAGCCTCACAACCTCATCAGTGGTAAGAAAGCTATGAGAGAAGATCCTTGGGAATGGAATTTACTCACATTTGGAAGAACATGGACTAATTAGAGACTCTCAGTGTGGCTTTGTGCAGGGCAGGTTATGTCTTACAAACCTGATTGACTTGTTTGAGGAGGTGATAAAGATGATTGAGGGCAAGACCATGCATGCTGTCTATATGGACTGTAGTAAGGTGCTTCACAAGGTCCTTTGGGGTAGGTTCATCAGGAAGATTAAGATGCGAGGGATCCACAGTGAGTTGGTAGTTTGGATTCAGAAATGGCTTGTTCATAGAACACAGAGTAATGGAGGAAAGGTCTTATTCTGGCTGGAGGACTGTTCTGGTGATGTTCCGCAGGGATCAGTGCTGGGACCTCTAAAGTTTGTGATATATATACACTCAGTGGCCACTTTATTAAGTACACATGTTACTGCAAATATCTAATCAGCCAATCATATGGCAGCAACTCAATGCATAAAAGCATGGTCAAGAGGTTCAGTTGTTGCTCAGACCAAACATCAGAATGGGAAGAAATGTGATCTAAGTGACTTTGACCATGGAATGATTGTTGATGTCAGACGGGGTGGTTTGAGTATCTCAGACACTGCTGATCTCCTGGGACTTACACACAAAACAGTCTCTAGAGCTTACAGAGAATTGTGTGAAAAGCAAAAAAACCCCCACAACATTCTGTGGGTACCAGTTCTGTGGGTGAAAATGCCTTGTTAATGAGAGAGGTCGGGGGAGAGTGGCCAAACAGGTTCAAGCTGACAGGAAGGCAACAGTAACTCAAGTATCCACACATTTCAACAGTGGTGTGCAGAAGAGCATCTCTGAATGCTTAGCACATTGAACCTCAAAGTAGATGGGCTACAGCAGCAGAAGACCATGAACATACACACAGTGGCCACTTTATTAGATACCTCCTGGAAAGTAGACACCGAGTCTATAAATAATTGGCTTGAGTGAAAACGTAGATGGGTTTGTTTAGTAAATTTGCAGACAACAGAAAAATTAATGAAGTTGCAGACAGTGAAGAGAGATGTCAAAGGATACAGCAGAATATAAATCAGTTACAGTTATGTGTGGAGAAATGGCAGCCTGATTTTAATCCAAGTCAGTGTTAGACTTCAGAAGGTCAATGTAAGGGGAAGGTATACAGTTAATGGGAGGACTCTTAACAACAATGAAGTACACTTGAATCTTGAGGTCCAAGCCCGTACCTCCCTGAAAGTGGCAATGCAAGTAGATAGAGCAGTAAGAATGTATTGCTGCAGCGTAGCAGTTACAGCGATGTTATTACAGCTTGGGCTGTTCCAGAGTTCGCATTTCAACTCCGGCACCGTTCTGTACATCCTCCCACAGTCCAAAGGTGTAGCAGGTAGGTTAATTGATCATTGTAAATTGTCCCGTGATTAGGTTAGGGTTAATCAGGGTTGCTGGGGTGGTGTGGAGTGCTGGGAAGGGCCCACTCTGCACTATGATGATAAATAAAGGACATGTGACATGCGCGCCTTTATCACTAGGGTCAATTCATATAAGAGCCAGGAAGCCATGTTGCAATTCTATAAGATTTGGAGTACTGTATTGTAAGAAGTTTGGTTCCGGGAAGTACATGGAGGCTTTGGAGAGAGTTCCGAGGAGGCTCACCAGGTTGCTGCTGGAATTGGAAGATATTGGCCAAAAGGAGAAGTTGGAGAAACTTGGACAGCTTTCTTTGGAGTGTCAGAGGCTGACGAGAGACCGGGAGCAAGTTTATAAAATTATGAGAGGTGTAGATAGGATAGGCAGTCAGAATCATTTTCTTTCCCAGGGTAGAAATTTTGAATATTAGACGGCATAGCTTTAAGGTAAGGGAGAATCTTAAAAATATATAGCACAGAGAGTGCTGCCAAACATGGTACTGGAAGCAGCTATAATAAATATGTTCAAGAGGCCTTTAAGTAGGTACATGAATATGCAGGGAATAGATACGTATGGATTACATGGAAGCAGAAGGGATTAGTTTTAATTTGGCGTCATGATCAGCACAGACTTTGAGGCCCAAAGGGCCTGTTCCTATATTGTACAGATCTATGTTAAAGTTCCCTCTACAGAATACCAATGAACACTTCTAAAGCAGGTACAGTTAAGATTAAATACAGAACAAGTCTCCCTTTATGGCGTTCCAATGAACAGTCCTAAGGCAGGAGTAGTGAAGGATAAGATGTTCCCCCTTTAGTGTTCCACCAAGACAGAAACATGGACGGCTATGTGGGAGGGAAGGGTTATATTGATCTTGGAGTAGGTTAACATCGTGGGCCAAAGGGGCTGTTCTGTGCTGAGCTGTCTAGGTTCAAGCACTGCCAGGCAGGTTAGATACTGATGAACAGCACGTATAGGATATTCACTGCGGTTGTTTAAGCACTTTCTTCCAACATCACAAACCAGACATGTTGCTTCAGACGCCAACAAAAATAAAATGGGCTGAGATAGAACAAAACTTCTTTCTTCTGGGATCTTTGTGACTTTTGAGAGACTGGAATATTTTTGCATGTTTTAAGTCCAGTGAAAGGGAAGTTTTCTGATCCACTGCATTACTCAATGTTCATTTATACAAAGCTCACTCCTACTTACATACTGAAGACCAGCCAGTGTGCAGAGAGCAGAGGATTGCAGAGCTGGCTAGCCTTCAGGCATTCCTTACGTTCTACACTGACTCAATTTGCTTTAACCTTCAGACATTAATGCAGAAATTGAAATCTCCTAGTATGAATATTGTTTGATGCTTGATTCATATATCTTTCTTTCACACTGTTTTCTGGATTAAGTATATGCAGCTGAAGCGTAGTTTTAAAAAAAGATCTTGCTGCAAGTGTATGACCTAAATCTGAAAGGTTATATTCTCTAGTATTCTTTCTAACAAGATGAATAAAGAAACAATTATCGAAAGTGTCAACAAATAACTCCATCTGGTGCTCCACATGGGCAGATGGTTAAAATTCCACTCACTTTGCACCCACTGCCACAGTAACATATCTCTGTTCTGTCGCCGTTGGAGATTTTTTTTACCTTTGTATCTTATGGCACAGAGGCAATCTCATCTAAGCACATGTGCCTGCATACGTTACCTGCAGTTCATTTGGTGGCAGTGTTACTTCAAGTCTGAAAGCTACGTGTTCAAGTCAAAATCAGAATCAGATTTAATATCACCGGCATATGTCATGAGATAGGTTGACTTTGTGGTAGCGGTACATGGCAATATATAATAATAGAGGGGGAAAAACTTGTGAATTACACTATATATAAAAAATAGTTAAATTAATGTAAAAATAGAAATAAAAATGTAGTGAAAGTGATGTAGTGTTCATGGGTTCAATGTCCATTCAGAAATCAGATAGCAGAGGGGAAGAAGCTGTTCCTGAATCGCTGAGTGTGTGCCTTCAGGCTTCTGTACCTCCCTCCTAATGGTAGCAATGAGAACAAGGCATGACCTGGGTGATGGGGGTCCTTGATGATGGATGCTGCCTTTTTGAGGCATTGCTCCTTGAAGATGTCCTGGATATTACGGAGGCTGGTGCCCATGATGGAGCTGACTGAGTTTACAACTCTCTGGAGTTTATTTTGATCTTTTGCAGTAGCACCCACCCCCCCTCCCACGCCTTACCAGATGGTGATGCAGCCAGTTAGAATGATCTCCATGGTACATTTGCAGAAAATTTCAAGTGTTTTTGGAGACAAACCAAATCTTCTCAAACTCCTAATGAAATATAGTCTCTGTTATGCCTTCTTTGTAACTGCATTAATACGTTGTGTCCAGGTTAGATCCGCGGAGATATTGAAACCCAGGAATTTGAAATTGCTCACTCTCTCCACTTCTGATCCCTCTATAAGGACAGTGTATTTTCCCTTATCCTACCCTTTCAAAGTAAAAGGGTAAGACAACACAAAGTTTGAAGTAAATTTATTATCACTATATACTACCTAGACATTCATTTTCTTGCAGGTATTCACAGTAGAACAAGTGAGTGAAGTTAACCACGCCGGTTCGGGGAGCCTGATGGGTGAAAGATAGTAACTGTTCCTGAACCTAGTGTGGGATTGGGCATATCATCAAGGCTGTTCATCCAGGGCAGCATAATTGGAGATGCTGTTTTTTAACTGAGATACTAAATTAAGGCAGGGCTAGCCTTGGCATGGGGAAAAAAAACTCCTCGTGGTTTTCCTAGCTGATATTTAATTCCTCAGTCAACATCACTTGTTACAGCGAGGATGTTACAGCTCATTGTGGGAGTTTGCAGTTTGGAGATTGCTTGCTGGGTTTCTATTACAAAAGCGATTACAAAGCAGAAGTACTTTATTATCTGTGAAGCTCATTGAGACATCTTGATTTGTAAAGGTATATAAATAAGAATAGCTGCTTTGATAACCAATGCTGTATATAAGCTTTAAATTAAAGAGATGGCAGGATGGGGGGGGGGGGGGGGCGGTTAGTTGTGTTGGATGGAGGAGTGTTTGAATTCTCCTGAGAGGAATTCAGAAAGTTGGAGAGAAAGGATGAGGTGATTGAGGTTAATAAATTGGGATTGACAACCAGAGCATGTCAGGAAGAGTCAATGCAATGAAACGTAAATGTTACTCCAATTAAAGTCAGAATTGGGAAGAATGGGGGAAAAGACAAAATTGAACAGCTTTTTGTTATCTTCATGCACACATGGGAATGAATGGGTACGATGTAATCGACGTGGCTGCAAAGTGACCAAGATTGGGACTTAAGTTTCTATGATAATTAATTTTGAGAAGACTAAGGCAAACTAGAAAGGGAGGTGGGATAGTCCTGATAATAAAGAATAAAGTGTATCAGCAGGGAGGGAAAGATCCCAGTTCAGAAAATCAAGAAGTAGAATCAATCCAGCTGGCGTGGGACCTGAGGCTCCTGTACCTCCTGCCTGAAGGCAGCAGCGAGAAGAGAGTGTGGCCTAAATGGAGGGGGTCCTTGATGATGGATGCTATTTTCCTGTGGCAGCACTCGATGGGGGAGGGCTTTACCTGTGATGGACTGGGGTGTATGCACTCCTTTTTGTCGGCTTTCCTGTTCTTGGGCATTGGTGTTTCCATACCAGGCCTTTATGCAACCAGCCATGGTACTCTGCCCTGTGCATCTGTAGATATTTATCAAAGATTTCGATGACATGCCAAATTTGTGCAAACTTCTATGAAAGTTGAGGCACTGCCAAGCTGCCTTTATAATGGCCCTTGAGTCCTGGACCCAGATCCTCTGAAATGCTAACACCAAGGAATTTAAAGTTACTGACACCTTCTTCCTCTGCTCCTTAACGAGAACTGGTTCATGGACCTCATATTTCTTCCTTTTGTAGTAGACACTCAGCTCTTTGATTTACCTGACATTGAGTGAAAGTCTGTCTTGTGGCACCATTCAACCAGATTTCTAATCTCCCTCTCATATGCTGACTCATTACCACCTTTTGATTCTGCCAACAGCAGTGGTGTCATCGGCAAACTTGCACTTATTTATTGAGATGGCGCATAGAACAAGCTCTTTTCAACCTTTGAGAAGTGCTGCCCAGCAACCCACTGATTTAACCCTAACCTAATCACAGGATCATTTACAATGACCTATTAAGCAGTACATCTTTGGACAGTGGGAGGAAACTGGAGCACCCAGAGGAAACCCATGCACACAGAGGACACCAGACTCCGACGTCATGAGCTTAAACAGCATTGCCCTACTCATGAGGCATTGCAGCTGTGTCCATTCCCACTTTTACTCTTCCCGTTAATGTTGCCTGGCCAGCTGAAGGCTTCCAGCATTTTCTGATCTTATTTCAGATTGTGAGCAGATGCAAGTTTTATTTTTGTTTCATTGAATGGACCCTTTGTTTCCTGAGTAGATTAAATGTAAATTTTGCTGAAGCAACCACTTCCCTCATCACCACCCCCTCCACCACTACCACAAATTATCTCCACCATAAATATGTAGAAGTGTTCAAAGAAAATAAGCAAAATATATTCTTTTTAAAGCCCCTGAGATTTTTTTCTCTCTCTCATGGCTTTTGCATGCCACTGTGTCCTGGAGATCGACTTCTGAAGTGACTGTTGGTATCATTACATTTGCATCATTGTTTGCAGTAATGTTTATTTTTCAGCAAGTTCTATTTACAGATCCTACTTTGAAAGAGTCACAGTGAACCACAGTAAACCGAAACTGCAGTAAAGGCAACATTATTTCTCTAGAAAAGTATGTAATGGGGTGCGATTCCATAATATGTGCTTAAAATCAATCTGCGGATGTGAAAGTTGGCTGAGGGTGGTAGTGTTACCACATGAATGGGAATGATAACAGTGGACAATGTACCAACAGATTCAAGTCATTGATGGTCCACACAATGTTCCCATGTTCCTCCCCCTACCCTTTTCTTCTGTCTTCTTCATTTCCTGTTCCAATGAAGGGTCTCAATCTCAAACTTCAACTGTTCATTTCTTTCTGTGTATGCTGCCTGACCTGCTGTGTTCCGCTAGCATTTTGTGGATGTACAATACTTCCTTTCACCCCTCTACTCTCACTTTCTCTCTTGTGCTTATCTAAATTTCCTTTAAATGTGCCTGCTATTTATATTCACACTGTTTTGTAGTATTGAGTTCTACATTATAACTCGCTGTGTAAAATTTCTCCTGCATTTCCTGTTGGATTTCTTTGTAATTATGAAATTTATGCCTATTTTATCAAGCTATCTTTATTAAACTGTCTTCTTCTTTCTGCCCTACCTTTCCAGCCTTCATTTTTGATATTCTTTCAATATAAGACCATAAGATATAGGACCAGAAATAGGCCATCTGGCCCATCGAGTTTGCTCTGCCATTTCATCATGGCTGATCCAATTTTCCTCTCAGCCCCAATTTCCTGCCTCCTCCCCATATCCCTTCATGTCTTGACCAATCAAGAATCCATCAACCTCTGCCTTAAGTATACACAAAGACTTGGCCTCCACAGCTCCCCGTGGCAACAAATTCCACAGATTCATTGCTCTCTGGCTAAATAAATTCCTCCTCATCTCCATTCTAAAAGGATGCCCCTCTATTCTGAGGTGGTGTTCTCTGGTCTTAGAGTCTCCGAACATAAGAAACACTCATCACATTCACTCTATCAAGGCCTTCAACCATTTAATAGGTTTCAAAGAGGTCACCTGTCATTTTTCTGAATTCCAGTGAATACAGGCCCGGAGCCATCAAATGCTCTTCATGTGACAAGATGTTCAATCCTGGAATCATCTTTGTGAACTTCCTTTGAACCCTCTCCAGTTTCAGCACATCATTTCTAAAATGAGGGGCCCAAAACTGCTCACAAATTCCAAACGAGGCCTCACCAGTGGCATCATCTTTATAATTTTTCTTCATCTTCTCCAGTGCTTCTATACATATGATATGGAGACCAAAAATTTGTTCAGCAAATGTCTGCAGCCTTTCACAGCCTGGGGATTCCAGGCTTGTCTTGGAGATTTGACTATTTTTTGGCATTGGACATAGCCAGGAAACTCAAACAAATGTAATGCATTTGACACTGAAGCAACAGGAGGCCATTAACCAACTTTGAAGATCTTTTCCTGTATTCTTTTTATAGTATCCCCAACTGTGCACTGTACTGGGGAATTTATTCTCACCTGAGAGCTACCTATGTGCCTCATGTCTGTGTAAGAAATAGCAAGGGATGATTAATTGAGGCACTGTAAAGGCCCCAGTACATTTCCAGTCTGAGACCTTGTGTTGCAGAGTATGGAAAAACATAGGATATTCCTACAACTGCAATCAGTCATAATGGGGCCACTAATTCAGGAATCAAATTTATTTATCACATGTACATCGAAACATACAGTGAAAAGTGTCATTTGCATTAATGAGGGTAGCCCACAGGTGTTGTCACACATTCCAATTTGGTCATCATTTTCACTGTGAACTATCTAGTTAAAGCCTTTGAGTGCTGTGAAGGTCAAGTTAATAATTCCATTATTTGTATGTAAGATGAAGGTTTTTACTTTGTCCTTTAATCAACTCTTCATTGTTTGTACCCACACTAGTCAAATAAAGAAACCCAAATTATCAAATTTTAAGATATTGCTTTAACATGGTGTGAACTGGAGGCTGATTATCCAGGGTTAATTCGTCTAGTCAGTGCAACCAAATAAGAGTGCGAAGAGACGGTGGGAATGAGACTAGACTTCATTTGACTTAGCAACAAAAATACATCAAACATAAGATCAGAGAACTGAAGCAACAGGAGCTCTTTATAAATAAAACATATCATTTCAGTGTAAATCTACAGCACTCAAGGTATAGAAATGATGATTAACTTCCCCAGGTACATGCCCAGTGGGACATCTCCAATATCATTAGAGTTTGAGATTTCTCCTTCGAATTATTTCCCTTCCCAATCCTGACACGAGTTCCTTAGGTATTTTTTGCCCGAGTGGACGCCATTGTTGTGAACTCAGTAATTGCTGACGGTATATTTGGTGAAAGCATCAAGGCTCAACCATATACTATATTCACATAGAATCCAAATGGATGCATTTTCTGTCAGCATCACCAGATCTCTATCCCTCCCTAGCTTAGAGACACTGACCACACCGGCTAACTTGAGATAGCATCCGGGACAATCTGATTTGCTACGCATAGCATCAGTAGTGAAGCAAGGGAGTATTCTGTGAGCCTCAGCTGAAGGACCGGGGAATATAATCTTAAATAATCTTCAAGGGACACCAGGGGCTTCAGATCATTTGTCGACTATTTCAGAAAGAACCTAACCCAATAACTACCGCATACCTATGTTACATAGACAATAGCATGCATGTCTCATTTACATATATACCACATTGCTTTCTCCACTTTGATCGTGTTTCAAGTACGTACAGTAATTACGCATTCATTTTGTGGGCGGCACAGTAGCATAGTGGATATCGTATCACTTTACAGCGTCAGCAATCCGCGTTCAATTCCTGCCTCTGTCCTGCAAGGAATATGTAAGTTCTCTCCATGACCGCAGGGATTTCCTCTAAGTTCCATCCCGCATTCCAGAGAGTTAGGGTTAGTAACTTGTGGGAATGCTACGATGGTGCTGGAAGCATGGTAACACTTGCGGGCTGCCCCCAGCACGTATTTGGTCTGCGTTGGTTCGTTGATGCAAACAACGCATTTCACTGCGTGCTTTGATGTACACGTAACAAGGAAAGCTGATGTCTTTCTTTTTCTAGCTTTCTCAGATGCTTTGGAGCATTGTAACAATGTTTGAATCCAAAATATTGTAGTTAATTCTTGATTTTTAAGAATGCAGTGTTGGGGATTGTGAAGGTAAGGGACGTACTTCAGGAGTTATGAAGGTGACAAGCTGTCAATAGAAAGAAAAATCAATCTTTAGTCTAGGACAAAGGATAGCTGCATGAATAAACACTATTGTCTGCAGAGAGAGCCATCTCTCAGTGCAGGAGTAAAACAGGGTCGTTTTTGGGTGTCTGGATTTCCATATTCCGAAGTGTCTTGACAGTTGAGATGTGCTCTCATTGTAAATGTGTAATTCTATGGAAATACTTGTCTACGCCTTAAATATTGAAGTAAAATGTATAATTGTAACTATTGAAACTGTATTCAATCACCTGCTGTTATTTTTGTGCTTAAAGAGTATAAATGATCAACATACTATAAGTTTAGAGAGAGTCTACTAAGATTTCATCAAGAGATTCTCCCAGGAGATTCAATCTCCTGATCTCCTGAATGCCTGCTCGTTGTGTGAGATAAAGACCTCTTTATATCTGCAGCTCCAGTCTCCATGTGGCTCATTCAAAGTCACAACATATGACATTGTGACTGAATTCACTGCAAATTCAGCATCCACTTCAGCAACTGGTCCTGTCATTCACTTCTACAATAACTCCATCACCATGTACACTCAGTGACTACTTTATTATGTATTTCCTATACCTATTAAAGTGGCTATTGAGTGTATATTCGTGATCTTCTGCTGCTCTAGACCATCACTTCAAGGTTCGACATGTTGTGCATTCAGAGGTGCTCATCTGCACACCTCTTATGTAACAAGCTCGTGACCATTCGAGTTACTGTCGCCTTCCTGTCAGCTTGAACCGGTCTGGCCGTTCTCCTCTGACCTCTCTCATTAACAAGGCACTTTCACCCACTAAACTGCCACTTACTTTTTTTTTGTTTTTCACACCATTCTGTGTAAACTCTAGAGCAGGCATGGGCAAACTACGGCCCGCGGGCCATATGCGGCCCGTTAAGCTTTTTAATCCGGCCCGCAGAACTTGATGAAATTATATTAATAAACCTTGTTAACGTTTTTTCCCCGCAATTCTGGCGTTTTTCCAATAGATGACGCACTCTATATACATTGAACTTTTTTGAGGTGCAGCGTATTACTCCACATTTGCGCTTTACTTTGTGACCTTGTGGCGACCCATTTCCTGGCACATCCGAACTGGCTCACAATTAGCCAGCGTTGCGGCTAAGGGAGATAGCCTGCGGGGATTTGCGAGCACAGAGCTCCGCATATTGGCGCGCTCTCACTGTTCTGTCATTGTGCAGGTCGTTGTTGAGTTTTGGCACAGGGGACAATTGAATAAGAAGGAGCAGGACAAGTAGACCTGCATCTCCTACCGTTTTTGAAATAAAGACAGTCAGGAGGAGAGTGATGATGATAATATCTTGAAGGATAACAGAATTTTCAGTGCTTTAAAATAATAACTGTTACTATTAAAAAAAGCTGTATTTTATTCATTTAATTTTCAGTGTTTTAAAA